>NW_024412429.1:19308013-19330031 GCF_014898765.1 Herpailurus yagouaroundi
GGGGGGGGGTTAATTTCACCCAGCAGTCGGGCAAAGATGTGCTCATTTTTACAAATTTCCTGTGACGAGAAACTGACTGAAATGTGATCTGACAATGGGTCCGGTTCTCATTGCTTCCAACGCTAACTCAGGAAGGAAACAACTGAATTCAATGTTGAGGCCTCAAAGATGTTCACAAGGAAGTGTTTGGATTGGTTCTTTCCCCCCCAAATGATGTCACTAGTCAAAATATCAAGTGCAATCTGGAAAAAGAGAATTGAAAAGTTAAAATAATGCATTTCTCATCCAATTCTGAGGAACACTAGAGCTACATTAGAGTAGAATTTATACCTTACTATAATAATTAAAATTGAAGTGACAGATTAACTTCCATTTTTATAGTTTTTGAAACCTTATTTCATTGCAAATCTTAAATTGCTTTGGCAAGCAAAACTACCTGGAACGTATCACAACACGTTCAGTCTCCTTTATCTTAAAAAACAAACCCATCTTGACCTTCTTGCCTCCTCTATTGCCTTCTTCCCTTCAAAGCCACGCTTCTTTTAAGAAATCTGTATTTTTCGGGGCGCCTGGGTGGCGCAGTCGGTTAAGCGTCCGACTTCAGCCAGGTCACGATCTCGCGGTCCGTGAGTTCGAGCCCCGCGTCGGGCTCTGGGCTGATGGCTCGGAGCCTGGAGCCTGTTTCCGATTCTGTGTCTCCCTCTCTCTCTGCCCCTCCCCCGTTCATGCTCTGTCTCTCTCTGTCCCAAAAATAAATAAATGTTGAAAAAAAAAATTAAAAAAAAAAAAAAAAAGAAATCTGTATTTTTCTCCTCCCTGGCTGCTCTCAACCCATGGCAACTGGGCCTTCTTTGCCATGACTCCCATCAAGCTCACCAGTGTTTTGGCCTTGCCCAAGCCAACAAATACTTAGACCCATTTGTCACACTGCCTGCTTGCTCCTTGGAACTCCTCCCCTGTCTTCTATGACACCCACTGTGGCTCTCCTCCCTTTCTTGGTTCTCCTCCTACCCCACGGATCACACCTCCTCCATGTTCCGTACTGACAACTGTCCTGCTCTCCCTTTAATAGTCTCTGCTCCCCCAAAGGTCCACTCTCAGCTGTTGTCTTTTTAACTTGTACATAATCATGTTGGGGAGTTCAAATGGGTTCACAGCCTCAACTATTGCCCAGAGCTTTTTCTTCCCTCCCGTCCTCTTCTCCATTCTCTGTGCTTGGGACACACCTCCGAGACATAAGTCAACTCAGTGTTGGACACATAATGAATGCATAGTAAGTTTCAACTGATGAGTGAATGAATGAATGAATGAATGAATGAATATGGCTGATGTACAGAAGTGTTCTTATCTTTGCTAGGAGATCCAAGGGCTGGGTTCCTGAAGGAGGCTGGATTACATTCAGTCTTTTAATTTTTTTTTAATGTTTATTTATTTTTGAGAGAGAGACAGAGTGTGAGTGGGGAAGGGACAGAGAGAGAGGGAGACACAGAATCTGAAGCAGGCTCCAGGCTTCAAGCTGTCAGCACAGAG
The DNA here is from genome assembly GCF_014898765.1 of Herpailurus yagouaroundi. Classification (NCBI taxonomy): domain Eukaryota; kingdom Metazoa; phylum Chordata; class Mammalia; order Carnivora; family Felidae; genus Herpailurus; species Herpailurus yagouaroundi. The sequence continues at coordinate 19,309,544 of NW_024412429.1, forward strand.
CCCGATCCGGGACTCAAACCCATGAACCACAAGATCATGACCTGAGCCAAAGTCGAACACTGAGCCACCCAGTTGCCCCACGATCAGTCTTTTAAATGCAGTACCCTGAGCTATGCTGTGAAGTCAGTATCATCATCATTATCCTCTTTTTAATTTTGTAGATGCTGGATGGATGAATGATTCAAATTCAGGTCTTTCTGATTCTAAAATTGATGTTGTTTTCTGCTATATTGGCCCGCAAAAACAAAACAAAACAAAACAAAACACCAAAAGCAAAAAAGTGGGGAGAAAGAATTCATTCTTCTCCCTTTTCAAAAGACAACCTTGCAGCTTTGTCCCCTCAAGGACCCCACTGTATCAATGGAGTGGTAAGGCTGTGCTGAAGGGTTTGGCATAATCCAGCCAAAGTAACATGGCTCCAGGAAGAAGGTGGTTACAGAAGAAGGACTGACCAACTAGGGCTGAGGTGCTGGATGGCCCACAGGGGAGACAGAAGGTAGTTCTATCTCGGCAGCAGTTAGATGACCAGATGACAGAGCAGTTCAGCCATGCCTGGAGGAAGAAGTCACTTCTTAACCTACTAGGCAAGGATTCCCTGGGGATTCCCAAATATTGCCACAGAAGCACTTGTCCAAGGGACCTGGAGTCCCACGTGAATTTGAAGCAAGACGCAGGGAAAAAAAAGAGTTTGCCACACGAAGTTTTGCCTTGGAAAAGAGTGGCTCTGGAACAGTCATGAAATTTATATGACTAGAAATATTGGTATAATTTTCTTGCTTTATTGAAACAAATAAATCATATTTTAGAATGTGATGACTTCTCTTTTGAGCTGAAATGTTTAATTTCGTAAGTACACTTTCCAGAATGGTGGGAGGAAATGCATCTGAAAAGCTATTAAGATTTTATCAAACGTTATCAATTCACGACACAGAAGCGTGTCACATACGTGAGTGAGAAGGATAACCTGAAATAATTACAAATAGATTTTTGCTCACGGCAAACCCACAACAAGCCCTCTTAATAAATAGTCCCCCTTTTACTGTAAAGTTGAATAAGTCAACGGGATTAATTCATGGTCTGAAAGCATATCTCAGGAGTGCTCAAGGGACAGTATCTCAACAGACATCTGGAGAAGCCACTGATTAATTAATAGATTAATTAATCAGACAGCTGTACTCTTAGGAGAGAATTTAATTGTTTGGATTAATAACCCTACTAATTAATCCTAAAAATCAACAACCTTATAGTTGAGAGAATGCTGATTTTGTAAAGACCCATCTGTATGATAAATATCCTTTTCAGAAACTTACCAGCTAACTAGACAATGGCATCCAGGACGCGGAGTCACATCAGGAATCCAGGTGATTTTTCATTTGGGTCACCCCTCGCACCCTCTCACCGCTAGCATCACAACCTAGCCCCACTAGCCCTTAAGGCACAAAGGGGAAAGTCTTCAGGTGGTATTTGTTTGAAACTTGAAGCACGCAGCACTAAAAAGTAAGTAATTTCCTAGAAATAAGGCTCCGAATAAATTTAAAGAGACATCACCACCCGCTGGTAGGACTGATCTATATGACACTGTTCAAAATGAAATCAAAGCAGACAGACCCTTCTTCTATGGTACCTAACAGATAAAGCAGAGATGTACTAACATTAGGAAATGGCATGTTTTGACACGTAAGTAAAAAATTATAACTGTAGAGAAATGTTAGTTTATGAAATGTAAGTGACCATAGTAAATCTAAATGATGCTTATAAATCATTCTTGTAACTTTAAGGAGTTTTGGGTAGCAGCTCATTAATAATTGGGAAAAGAGAAACACTGGAGTGTTTGAGAACTCATTATTCAAATCCAACTTTTAAATGACGTTCTTAGCAGCAAATAATAATTCCATTTCTCTGGAAAATGTATGTTTAGAAAATGGACATTAGTCTCTCATTATCATTTGCATACACACACCCGAATTTTGCCAGTGTAGCAATTATTGCCGCAATTAAATACCAGTAGTTTTTAATATGCAATCAGAATGTGCAATCAGAAATATGCCTTTGAATCAATTTTATTAAGTTTAAACACTTGAAAATGTTTTATAAGAAAGTTGATAGTACTAAACGTACTGCGATAACGACACAGTCATGAACCAATAAAATCCAACTACATGGTGACACGCTGATTGAGAAAGTAGAGGAACCTGTTGGGATGAGCACTGGGTGTTGTAGGGAAACCAATCTGACAATAAATTTCATACTAAAAAAAAAAAAAAAGAGAAAGCATAGGAGCCACTTGAACCGTAGACAGAAAAACAAATTACACAAATACGTAATCCCAGCAAGAAGGAAGAGGTCAATGAAGATCAAAGAAATACTACAATCATCTGGTTCTTTAGGCAGCTTTTAGTTACCTTTACATGGCCTTGAGTATCTTAACTGGAAATCTTGCAAACGTAAGAGGGGTTACACACAGTGTAAACAGGATGTATCCCGAGTATGTTTTCCTTCAATATCCCTCACCAGCAAAAGCTGTACTTGTCTAAGTCTGTATCACATTCATTCTGTGTCATGATGATAAAATGATAAGAATAATCCTGAGCGATATAGAGGGCAGTCGTTACTTCCTAGGTAAGAAAACAGAGGCATGAAGAGTATGAATGAGTTGCCTACATATTAAGATTTAGTAGTGAAGTCCCCTACCACTACTAAAGATGGGCGGGAAGTGGAGGGCACATAGGTTAGAGTTCATTTTTTTTTTTTATTTTTTAATGTTTATTTATTTTTGAGAGAGAGAGAGAGAGAGAGAGAGAGAGAGAGAGAGAAAGCGCGTGAGCAGGGGAGGGGCAGAAAGACAGAGAGACACAGAATCCGAAGCAGGCTCCACGCTCTGAGCGGTCAGCACAGAGCCCAAAGCGGGGCTCAAACCCACAAGCTGTGAGATCATGACCCGAGCCGAAGTTGGACGCATAACCGACTGAGCCATCCGGGCGCCCCTAGAGCACATTTATTGTAAGGGAGGCCAACAATTAAATGGGGGAAATAATAGTGCCTACCTCATGTAAGCATTAAGTTATTGGTTGCATATAAAGCTTTTTTGCACTGTGCTAATAACAGCAATGCTTATTACTGGCATTATCACAAAAAGCAGATTTCATGGTGCGTGTAAGCATTCCAAATATATTTGGGGGAATATTTTAAGGGGCTGCTCGGATGGATGGAGTCTCAGCTAGATGAGCTCTCAAGATGACATCATGCAGTGGTTTTAACAGGTAGAGCAAGTTCTGAGGCAGTCAACGAAAACTATTCTACCGTATAAAATTACTAGCTTCACCAAGCTTTTCTTCCGTAGCTTTAGGCAAGCAGAAGTTCTCTTTCCCTGTCGGGCGTGGAGAAGGGATGTGCGAATTGAATAAATATTCTGGTAAACAGAACTGTCACATTTAAGGTGCACAGTCACCAACTTCTAAGGAAAAGCATACCTGGATACTTCTGTTTTCCTGAGGCTGAAGAAGGTGTTCCAAGCCCTTGAATTTCCTAAAGACCATTGGACTGAACCCCAGTTTGCCTTGCAGGGCCCAAGTTGGGAGACACATCAGGTGATAACAACGTATGATTCACCAATTAGTAGGGGACAGTGTTTACAGTTATCTGTCCAGAGATAAGGCTGTATATAGTTTGGATGGGCTCTGAATTCCCCCTGCTCCGTCCTCCCTCCCACCTCGTGTCTTTCTCCCTTCACTATTAGAAAGAACTGGCCATCCTAATAATGCTCCAAAATCTGTTTAATTATGTACCGTAAAGTGGAAACGGCTATTTATCAATACCCGCCTTTGTACAATACTAGATTAGAGGAAAACTCGTAAAATAAACTCAGTCTCATTATGTCTGCTGCTCAGAACTTGGCATAATTAAAGTCAATGGCATTATCCCTAAACTTCATTATAATCTCATTTCACCTTCAATCTTCTCTGCCACCAAACCTTTTACAGGAGCTGTTAATAAAAAAGAGAAGGGACTGTTGCATTTTCCTCTTTCTGCTCATACCTAACCGCTGATGAGTCTTAACAAGCAAAGAAATGAGCAAAAATGAGCAAGAGAGAGAAGAAAGAAAGATCAAAGTGCTCAGACAATGCACAAACAGACTAATTAAGGATAGGAAATGGAAGCGCTCACGGTTGCACTTTACTCTTTTGCTCCTGGTGCTTTTTGCTTCACTTTCCTGGGAACCAGTTTGCATAAAGACCGTGTAGACCTCCTACAATGGACGTGTTCTTTCCAACTGCGGGCTTTCCTCCAGGAGAAGGGAACTAAGTGCAAGAGACGCTTACAGAGAAGAGAGCACAATGGAATCCAACACTATGCATGATTTTGCAGTTTTAATTCTTTTGAAATCCATGTCCAAGTCCGTCGCTGTCTGTCATAAACCTTCAGGGGCGCCTGGGTGGCTCAGTCAGTTAAGTGTCTGACTTTGGCTCAGGTCATGATCTCACGGTTCGTGGGTTCGAGCCCTACATGGAGCTCTGGGCTGACCGCTCAGAGCCTGGAGCCTGCTTTGGATTCTGTGTCTCCCTCTTTCTCTGCCCCTCCCTCTCTCTCTCTCTCTCTAAAATAAATAAACATTAAAAAAAAAATTTTTTTTAAACCTTCAGCTACAGGCAGCCTGAAAAGTGTTCGTTCAACCCATGACAAATGCCTGGTCCCCCACATCTATGCAAACCCAGGACATTAGCTATAATTTCAAACACATTAACTATGAAGAATACACCACATGAATTGACCAAACATTTTATAGTGCTAACATAGGCTCCATTAAATTGGTAATTTTTTAAAATAGGCCTTATGCCCAATATGGGGCTTGAACCCATGACCCCAAGATCAAGAGTCACATGCTCTACCAACTGAGCCAGCCAGGTGCCCCTAAATTGATCTTTTTTTTGTATACTGGTCCTTCAGTCTAAAGGAGGCTCCCCACCCCTTCTCCTTAGTCTTCTTGTCCTTTTGCTTCAGTGTATGGATCATGCATTTATTTGAATATTTATTTGTATGTCATCTGCCTCTCTACAAGACTGTAGGGTAGAAAGCCAGGTCTGTTTTGTTTGCCACTGTAAATATGGGTATTTTCCAGGATCATACCAAGTAGGCTCTCAACATTCAATAATATGAGTGAATGAATGAATGAATGAATGAATTGGAAAATGCATGAGTGCTAAATTCAGTCCTGGCCACTTATGTCTGACGTGACCTAGCAAAGCCACTCTCCTCTACCACAGGTTCTTTTCCCTGGTACATGGACACAAACATAAAACACCACAAACCCTTCCTCAACACTATAGATAGAATCCCAGGACTGTACTACACAAATTAAAAAAAAAAAAAAATCCACCCTCCGGACCACATGATATTGAAGGTCTTATCTGACTTCAGGAGGCTTTGATTCTACCTCTGCTTGAAGGAGGTTCAAGACCTCAACACCAGCTAGGTGTTACAGATCCTGAATACGGCATCAAAAACTACATAGTAGTGGGGCACGAGGGTGGCTCAGTTGGTTGGGTGTCCGACTCTTGATTTCGGCTCGGGTCATGACCTCACAGTTCGTGAGTTTGAGCCCCACGTCAGGCTCTGTGCTGACAGTGTGGAGACTGCTTGGTATTCTGTCTCTCCCTTTCCCTCTGCCCCTTCCCCACTTGTTCTCGCGCGCCCTCTCTCTCTCTCTCTCTCTCAAAACAAATAAACAAACATAAAAAAAGAAAAGAAACAGTGGTAACCGCTGTTACATCCATCCATGAATGCCCACTCTGTGCCCGACACCAGGCCAGGTACTTTCCACACATTCTCTCACTTGCTTTGCGAGGAACCTTTCGATATAGACATTATTATCTCTGCTTTACAAATGAACCCTGATGTGCAGCACAGTGGAGCATCTTGCCCAGTGCTTCACAGCTAACTCAAGTTCATGATCATCAGCATCACTCTGTACCCACAGTGCTGGGTGTTATTAACACATGGATCTAGTCTTCTGGGAGCTTAGAGTCCATTTGAGAAAAGAGAACTAAAGACAAAACTTGTGATTGCTCTGCTCTTTGTAGATCAGCAATCTTGGACCTGAATGACGGAAAGGACTTTAGGAGTCAGAGAAGAGGAAGGCGGACATCGATGGGACCCAGAGTGTTTGGAGAACAAGGGGACTGATGATGGGCATGAAAGGTTGGGTAGGAGCAGTCAGAAAAAGGCCTAGAAGTATGGGTGGGCAATGGATTGAGTAGAGCTTTCAGTATCTGGACTTAATTTTTTAAATCATCAGGAACCGATCTCCGAGTTCTGTATGTGCTGGCAATTTAACCTGCATGCTGCCTCCTCCAGGAGCCTTCCCTGAACACCTGAGACCACGTCAGGTGCCTCTCCTGCATCCCCGTGCAGCATGGGCCCACTCCTTCCTATCACCGACCCTGCCCCATTATAGACGCCTCTACATTTGGATGGGAAGGAGGAAAGCATTTTCCTTTTAAGAACTAAATACAGCACCGGGAGGAGAGGACACATTTATACCAGCCAAGGTTGGGCTTTGTTTCGGAAACACCTAGACGTATTGGACATCTTGAATGTAACAGGTGAGGCTCTCCAAGGATCTAAAGAGAAAGAAAGACTCTATTACTTTCCAGTCCTAATTCTGACCCACTTTTCCCAGTGGCCCTATGGCTGACCTCCATAAGGCAGGGAGAAAGAAGCCTTTTAGGCAGAGGACCCCTCCCCAGAGGTGGCTCAGAGATTCTGAGCTTCCTGTGCCTGGAGCATTCACTGTCCCAGGAGGAAGAGGGACCTAGAAATGTGGGCTCTACATGCTTGTCACAGCTTGTCATTTTCCAAAAATGTCACAGTGATCTTTATAGCCTGATTCTAAGTACAGTAAGGCGAGTTAGTAACAATCTTCTAAGTTAATAAAAAAAAAAAAAAAATCCCCCTTTCCAAGGAAAACTGACCAGCCCGTTCTCCAGATACATGAAGGGAACGCGTGCTAACAGGCGAATCCTCATGTCGCGAGCCAGAAAGCATAAGCCGTTCACAAGGAAAAGTTGAAAACTTTGCTGAACGTGTCACTTACTCAGCGAGGTCAAGAAAACTTAGTACTACCCTTCGTCCCTCGTAAACAAGAAGTGGAAAGAAAGAAAGGAAACTGAAATCCGGCGGTGACTGACCCCTCCCGCGGGGTGCGACCCCCTTCAATGCAACAGACACTCACTGAGCGCTGACAGACGCAGGGCCCACGCCAGGCTCGTGAGGGTCACGAGACAGTCGGGCACTTCATTCACCGAAGGAGCTCATATTCCCCTGGAGTCAACACCGCCTTCGAGGAATGTTAAAGAAATAACATTTCTCCCAGTTCATATGTGGAAATGGCTGTGGGCCGTTTAAGACATAAATACAGTCTCGCTCTCCTGGAAAAAACCCACGGAATATTTAGGGCCATTAAACCATCGCGATTCTGGCTCTGACTTCAAATAAACAGGATAAATAAACCCTCCCTTCTCTGCATTTCTAATTTAGCAAAGCCTTTATACACCATCTAAGAGCAAGTGAATTTCATATTTGCATCTTATTCAAAATGTGCTGGCATTTTGCTGGATGTTTTAACTGCAGTTTGGCAGCGCTGAACCGTCTATTTAGAGATAGAAAGCAGTATCTGCTCAGAGTGTCTAATTCTGGGCCCGTATACACATACATATGTATGCACATATTTAGAATATCTGCGACGCATATATTAGTGCCGGGATTAGGCAGGAATAGAAACCAGAGACGTGCCAGGTCAGTAGCAAATAACATTACTGGATCTCATTTACTGAGTGCCGACTGTGCGTTAGATTAGACGCTTGCATTTATACCGTGTTTAATTCTCGGAGCACTAACAGTTACTAACACTGACTGAGCACTTCCCCCGTGCCAGGCTTTTATTTATTTACTATATGGAATTGCTGAATCACTATGTCGAGCACCTGAAACGTCAACCTACGATAATAAGCATTTTGTAAAAGATACACATGATCGTCACCTCAGAACGTCCCCATCACATCCCTTCCGGTTCCCCAGATGCCAGGCTTTTATTTTAAGAACTTCTTTGGGGCGCCTGGGTGGCGCAGTCGGTTAAGCGTCCGACTTCAGCCAGGTCACGATCTCGCGGTCCGTGAGTTCGAGCCCCGTGTCAGGCTCTGGGCTGATGGCTCAGAGCCTGGAGCCTGTTTCCGATTCTGTGTCTCCCTCTCTCTCTGCCCCTCCCCCGTTCATGCTCTGTCTCTCTCTGTTCCAAAAATAAATAAACGTTGAAAAAAAAATTAAAAAAAAAAAAAGAAATGAATAAAAAGGTGCCTGGGCGGAAAAAATACACCATTTTCTCTAAGTTAAATGAACCTCACAAGTGACAAAAGTATAACTTATCTTGATAAGCAAATGATGGTTTAGTAGTCCTCCAAAATCTATTCAAAATCTTATCACAGAGCAAGAAACACATTTTTTTAAGTTGATTTATTTATTTTGAGAGAAAGAGAGAGAGAGAGAGAGAGCGTGCGCGTGCTAGAGAGCACAAGCTGGAGAGGGGCAGAGAGAGAAAATCCTAAGCAGGCTCTGCACTGCCATCACAGAGCCAGACGCAGGACTCAATCCCGCAGTCTGTGAGATTATGACCGAGCCGAAATCAAGAGTCGGACGCTCAACTGACTGAGCTAGGTGCCCTCCAAAACACATTTTATTCAGGGAACTGAAATGATTATGCGAAACCACGCAATATGATTCGTATTGTATATTTATCTAAAATACTCGAAGACAGGGGTGGCTCAGTTGGTTAAGCATCCTCTTCTTGATTTCAGCTTAGGTCATGATCTCACGGTTCGTGGGATCGAGCCCTGCATCAGGCTCTGCGCTGACAGAGTGCAGCCTGCTTAGGATTCTCTCTCTCCCTCTCTCTCTGCTTTCTGCCCCTCTCCCGCTCTCACACACTCTCTATCTCAACATGAATAAAATAAACCTTTAAAAATAAAGTAAATACTTGAAAACAAATTAGAGACATATTTATGTTTCAGGCTCCTACCAAGACTTGTTAGTTAGCATATAGTGATTCCTCCTAAGAATAAAAATGAGGGAAATTTAAAGCAACTCTATCCTGGTGTTTATTCCTCCCCCTTCTGCCCCTAGTGCCCCACATGATTGCATGTTTCATCTTAATTTCTTTGCTTAGTTTTATAAACCTGTATAAGGGTAAGTATCTCTCATTGTAAGAAGTCTCTACAGGAGCTTTAAATTTAAAGAGTAGAAACCACAGATCCATGTTCATTTTGAAAAATGCAAACCTTCACACGTAAGAAGTTTCCAGTTTGTAGAACATCCTTTAAGGAAGTGGATCCTTACAGTTCGGCTCCATTTGTCATTAGAAAGTTAGAGATGAAACGGAGGAGACAGGGTAAGTTCTAGGATCTTAACGAACCCAACAAGTCATTGCGCCGGCAGATGGGGAAGGGCAGACTCGCCCAGATGGTGGAAGACCTGGAGAAATCCTACCAACTCCTGAAATGCCGCACAAGGAAAAGTAAGTTTACGGCAAATTCAGTGACTGGCAGGTGTATCCCTGTTGGTATGTGAATATACTTATTATGACATCAGTATAGCTCTCTTAAGCATAAATAATTATTTATTTTGCAAGATGTCAGATTTCTTACACTGGATACTTTTTCAGAACAGCATGTCTTAAAGAGTCATTGAAAAAATGTTTTTAGGATATTTTAAGAATTTTACTGTTGTGGCAAGTGCTGGGAATACAACAGTGAAGAAGTCCCGGGCGTTACCCTTTTGAAACTTACAATCTTGCAGGGAAGACAAGGATTAAGCAGGGAAACATACAAATAAACAAACACCCTAGAACTCCATAACCAAATCTAGTGGGAAAATCACACTTGTTTCCTTGGCATCCACTTTACATTCAAGTTTACAGGAAAGCAGCTATCTCCTTCAAAGCTTAACACAACATATAAAACCACAGATGGAATAGGTGTTCACAACAATTAGAATTAGTGTTAACATAATTTACGTACTAATAATTGTTTCCTGGTTCCCACAATTCTAGAATTTTTCTTACAGTATATCAGGGAAGGAGAAAGGCAAGGAACAAGAAAAGTGGAAGAAGTTTCATGTATTTCTTCACTCCGGCTTTTATTTCATTAATTGGCCTTTATTTTATTTTTGCTGCTGTAGGCTCTTGTCCACACTCCCTGTATGGTTGTATTTATGTCATTCATCTCTTTCTATTATTGTAATATAAATTAGAATAACTAATACTTTAATACCCATTATTACCACAAAGTAGGGAGGAAATGATGATGAAACAAACAAACACACAAACAAGCAAAAACCCTAGGCAAAGAGGATGTCTTAAAGAAAGCCCACGGTCATGCTAATCATCTTAAATGTGGACTTCGGGCAGAAATATTTTAGCCTCTCTATTCCGCAATCCCTCCACAAACACCCACAGAGCTATTTAACACCAACATTAACACAGATATTTCTTCTCTCGTTTTGTTTCCCTTGTAAAAGGCATATGCATTTTTATTAAATACCTGAGTGAAATATAAAATTTGGTATTTTTGAATGTACGTACGCAGGGTTTTCCCCCCACCCTTTTAAAAGAAGTAAAATATTTCTGTTTCCAAAGCTTTCCAAATACACACATGCTGACAAATCGGTTTGTGATGATACGAGACTAGGCAGTTTGCCCATAACTGAAGACATTTTGCCAAGTCAGAGGCTGCCAAGAGGAGCAGTGATAACGCTCTGAATATGAGCGGATGATCCCTATGTAAATATAGAGGCTTTCTGCCCTTTCTGAAGCAACGATTCAAGCCCATATGACTGGCAGATACCTTAATTAATCATGGCGCCATGTGATGGCCATCCTTAAGGACCGCCGCTATCTCAGCTCCGACCTAATATTCACTCCCCCCCCCATTCTTTGATGTGACCCATTTCTTTTTATCATGACCATGTCGTTCTGAACTGAGACACCAAGGAACTTTGGTTTAAATTACAACCCTTGTATGTCTGCAGCCCTTCTAAGAGAATTTATGTCAACACTGAATTTTTACTTTGTCACTAGCTGTTTTTAGGCTTCATGGTGTGAACATATGTACGTATATTCTCTCTCTCAACCTGAGATGGCACTAGGATTTAAGAAAATCAAAGTCCTTTGGAGATTCACAAAGACCAAAACTAAGAATCCTTTAAATGACAAAGAAATGGAAAGTTCTTAGCTCTGTATATGGGGCTGGTTCTCCCTGCAAAGACGGGAGTAATTTGCTAGTCCTCTGGAACAATTTTTTCGGGCCATTAGAGAGCGATTTCTTATGCTAGAGTAGCAATTTATTAAATGAATTCCCAGCGGCCTGAGAGACTGAATACACCCACTAAACAGAAGTACCTTGTTGCCTCCTCATTAGTAGTTGTTGCCTGTTACCTAAAGTTTCTAAGAGGCAGCAGCGAGCCCATCATAGCCCTTAAAAGCAAAATCTTATTCTCTTTGGTGAGATTAACTATTGACTCTGGGGGCATGTTTCCTGACCTAACAACCACTGGAAGAAAGTTCATGCTATAACTCCATCAGTCTTATGTCTCCTCACCTCCACTCCCTCTGATAATATTTACTGCGGCTTTTGGAGTTATCACTATAGCTTTTCATTTGAAACCGTCAATGTTTAAAAATCCTCTACTGGCCTTCACTCCTCCCCATTAATAGATCTTCCATCTAGTTGCCATGACATTCTCCAGATTCTTATATCACTATCAATGGCTCTCAACCTTTGTCTGTACCAATACACCTCCCATAAGTAAGAGTGGCTCATTCAAGTGGCTGAGGCACCAGAGGTTGGGGGCAAAGAATACAGAGTGAACACGGACGGGTGCAATCTTTAGAAGCCCCTAAATCCCCCAGACTTTTCATATAACCATACATTCATGTATCCTTGATATATTAAACACCATTGATTGGTTATATCTAATTTTACCAAAGCCACTTTTGCAAAATCAGCAATGATTTTCTCTCAGGCTCCCTCTTTCTGTCACGTTTTCTAATAAGGGTTTTATAGCTGATATCAAACCTGCCGAGGAAAACACACAAGTTACATTTTACTAGGCACTCAGAGCTAATCTAATTAGCTGCGTGAAACACTAAAGCAAATTATGTGTCCTCATTCACTTGTCCTAAGAGGTATATATCACACTAACAAAATGTGTATATAATTATAATGTATATATTAACTCATCGGTGGTAAGATGCTCTGTAGAATCAGGGGGGCAAAGCCACCAAAGCCGTGTTCCCACGCTGCCTGGCATGGTCCTTATGCCTCATTATCCAATAATAAGGAGAAAGGATGTAGGCCAGGAACAGGCCAGAGCAACAGCTGTGAGGCCAGCCCAGCCCTGGGGGCTGGAAAAGTAGGTGGATGCCATGGGCTCAGGACATTTTAAGACTAAGTGAGCACTGTCCAGAAATAGCACCACAGTCTTGGGCACCCTAGGACAAGGAACACGAGTGGCAAAAAAATGAAAGAAACAGTAGATCAAATTACAGAGACTAAAGAATTCCTTTATCAATATAATATAATGTAAAGACACATGACAGGTCTTTGAGAAACAAAAGGAAATCCTTAGTTAAGAATGTCTGAAAAAAAAAAAAAGAATGTCTGAACGATGGTTACGAACCCTCCATAAATGGTGCGAAACACTTAGGGAGTTTTTTGGTGGCTTGTGCTTGAGTAATCATGGAAACCGTACATGTTCAGTGCTATGATTCATCAGTAAAAGAAAAATAATAAAAATGCCTACAATCATACCAATCAGGGAGAAGAAATGGTAACATACCGCCATATGACTTTCAGTATTTTTCCTACATGTAGAGACTACATATATATTTTTACTAAAGTGATATACTCTTTGAAGTACTTCAGAGTATTTATTTTATTTTATTTTAAATGTTTTATTTATTTTTGAGGCAGAGAGAGAGACAGCATGAGCGGGGGAGGGGCAGAAAGAGAGAAGGAAAGGGAGAATCCCAAGCAGGGTCCACACTGTCAGCTCAGAGCCCGACTCGGGGCTCAAACTCCCAAACCATTTGATCGTGATCCGAGCCGAAATCGAGAGTCAGATGCTTAACTGACTGAGCCACCCAGGCGCCTCGTACTTTAGAGTATTTTAAAGACTATTTTTTTAATTTGGCAACATAAGGGAACATTTTTTATTTGCAGATATTTTAGAAATGGAAGAAGAGTCGAGAGACTTGCCTTTCATTTATCAAAAGAATCAACTAATTTTCCCCCCAATTTTTCACCTTTTCCAGGTACATGGCGATTTTTTTTTCATGCTTTTTTGGTTCCACTTTTTTACATAATTATCAGGTAACTCATTCTAGAGCAAGAGAACCTTCCATAAATTTCTCCTGCTCTTCATCGTACAGCTCAATGATGCAGAATGTCAGTAGGTTACGGACCAGTTTACAAGCAGTTTTTCATTTCAGTATAGGGCTGATGGTTCCTGCATAAAAATTACCTGTAACCTTCTGGATCTGTCTTTCAAGTAGTTATGCATATGATTTAATATGGTGGCCCAGGCATATTAGAGTCAGCTAAATCTATGGATTGTGCGTGTCAGCTCTTTCTCATAAATAATAATGTTGTACTTTCTCTCTCAAAACAATTGGCTGTCACAATGACAACTGATTGTATGAAAAACAAAGAGAGTTTCTTGTCAGGGATCCTTAAGAAGTTTTAAATAATAAAAACTAGAACATGGTAAGCTCAAAAGCACAGCAATTACATTTCCGTTGCTTAGATTATAATCCGAACTCTCACATTAATTCCAGGCTGTGGGTTTAAATATTTGTTCACTGAGGATTGCTGATTAGACCAGAGACATCTTGTAGTGTTCCCTTCAATATCTAGCTAACTATCATATTGGATTTAGCAACTATTCCCTTCAGAGCCCTGATACGGCATCTGGAAAAACAGCTGTTCAGTTTCATATCGGGGGAAACAGTCATGTAATGAAATGTTTATGTTTAAAACTAGATATGGATTTTATACATCCTGTTCCTACTTAACGAATATGTTACTTTAAGAAATCATTAAGTGTTTCAACGTTTAGTCATATTTTCGCTTTGCATAACAAGATTTGCTCAGAGGCCGATGCCACCCAGATCCCAGCACACCCTGAAGGCTTGAGGTCAGTGTGTTTTCCAGGACCTGCGAAGATACCGTTTCTGCTGCGCATCGGGACAGGCAGGCAGGCTCCATGGACCCCCTTGCACACAAACAGGTGCCTCTGGACATAGCACTGATCCCACCTGAAGCCTCACTCTCAGCATAGGGCATCTGCACCTTCGAAATTCAAGGCGGTGTTCTCACAGATTTTTTAAAAATTAAAAACTGCGCATTTGCAACGCAAACCACAGAGAGCAAAAGCCAAAACAATTTACTGTGCTTGCTTCCTGCTTTCAATTTAGTCAAGAGGCATACCTAAAGCTCCTCTCCATTCCAGAGGTTCAAAACGACTTGTCATGGGAGGCGAGAGCAGACCAGGCAGCTGTCCCAAAGCCCCACACCAACTTCCCAAGCACAGCTGATCTGGATTGGGACTCTTCTTATGAGCATATTTGTATTGGCTGTATTAGCTCTATAAAGGTCACTTTAGGAAAATACAGAACTTGAGACGTAAAACCAGTTTTGGCAAAACCAGCCCCAAGGACCTGTCTCAAACCATCTGCTGAGCCCGTGAACTTACCTGCGGTCACACTAGTCCTTTCCACCTTAAACTGAAAGTTGTCCCTCCCTCTGACTCGGGTTGATGTCTCCCCTCCACCTGTTCTTGGACCCCAATCGCCCCTTCTCAGGAGCCCCATCTCTGGAGGATCTGCTCACTCTCTTTCTTGCATCAGATCTTCAACCACTCTCCGTGGACTCCTCAGCTGGATCCAAATCTAACCCGGGGTGCCTGGTGGCTCAGTCGATTAAGCATCCGACTCTCGATTTTGGCCCAGGTCATGATCTCACAGGTCATGGGTTCGAGCCCCATATCAGACTCCACGCCCCTCCTCTGCTTGCACTCTCTCTCTCAAAAATAAATAAAGAAGTTTTTAAGACAAAGTCTAACCTACTTTCAAAATAAAATCCACAAACCTCTCCACTCGTCTCTCACCTTCTCTAGCTCTAGCCACCCCCGCTTCCTCCCCTCCACAGCCATCATTTTCGAAGAGGTTGGCTACACTTGCTGTCTCTTATCCTCACCTCCCATCCAGCCCTCAAAGCCATGTCACTTCTTCTTCCCAGAGTCTGTGCTTTCCACGTCATGAGGCTTAATCTAATGGATACTCTCCATTCTTACCTTGGCCCTTCTGCAGTGTGTGACACTGTCGAATATTCTTTTTCATAGAATTTTCCCTTCTTTTGGTTTTCGTGAATGTTTTCTCTTGGATTTTTCCTCTTACCTGGTTCCAAGCTCCCATTCCTCACTCATCGCACAAATGTTGATGCAACGGCTACGTTCTGTCACTCAACCTTTCCTCTTTTCCCTCTGCACACTATCCCTGGACCATCTTATCCATCCCTCTGGCTTTAGTTAGTACATGACAATTACCCCCAACTATTTATCTCCAGAACAGATAATTCGCCAAAGGTGCAGACTTATGGCCCACTTCCAACCACCCATCTCACCATAATGACCTCAGGCTCAATGCGTCCAAAATGGAGTTCATCCCCCTTCTGTCCCTGCAAACAGATTCCATCTCTGGTGTCCCGTTCGTGAATGAATGCACCATTTGTAGAGGTGTCTGCAAAGTCATACATGGTCCCTCCCTCTCCTTCACCCCCACATCCGTTAATGAGGAGTCCGTGACAGGGACCCATGTTATTTTTCAGGGTACGCTTTTGTCTAAACAGAGCTACTCCTTGTCTCTTGCAATTCTTATCCTCAGGCAGCCTGTTTGGAGAGAGAAGGAAAAGAAACTGGTCTTTTCCTTGACTAGAGAATGGCACGAGGTAGATGAAAACAAAGAGCCACAGTGGAGCTTTACCCCTGAGGTGGCATCTCTTTCTTGCCTGTCCTATGACTACAAAGCCATATGCAGACCAGGCATGATCAGTATGCCATTTTCCTGCTCCTAGATCTAGGTGAGTATTAAAAAAAGAAAAAAAAATCATAGGTTTGCTGCAAAAAAATAATTCCAGGTACTTTAAAACGTAGAGAAAATGCAAGAATTTGCCCAATATATGATTGTCAAAGAAAAAGAATACAAAATTAGATATTTTTATGAACATCCAAACCTGTACTAATATATTACCAGTAGCTACAACAATCTATTTAAATCAAAATTAATTTAATTAAATGTGGTTTATTCATTTATTGGGGTGCCTGGGGGACTCGGTTGGTTAAGCATACAACTTCGGCTCAGGTCACGATCTCATGCTTCGTGGGTTTGAGCCCCATGTCGGGTTCTATTCTGACAGAGCCTGGAGTCTGCTTTGAATTCTGTCTCCCTCGCTCTCTGCCCTTCCCTCACTCACACTCTGTCTGTCTGTCTCTCTCTAAAAAATAAACATTAAAAAAAAGTTTTTAATAAAATAAAATTGCATCCCTCAGTTGCATGAGCCATATCTCAAATGCTCAACAGTCACATATGTAATGGCTACTATATTGGACAGTGCGGGATAAAACATTTCCACCACTGCAGACAGTGCTACGTGATGGTACTGGTCTAGACTAATATAATTAGAGAAATAAGAATGCTACATAGGGGCGCGTGGGTGGCTCAGTCAGTTAAGCGTCCGACTTCAGCTCAGGTCACGATCTCACAGTCCGTGAGTTCAAGCCCCGCGTCGGGCTCTGTGCTGCTATCAGTCCAGAGACTGGAGCCTGCTTCCGATTCTGGGTCTCCCCCTCTCTCCGCCCCTCCCCCATTCACGCTCTGTCTCTGTCTCTCAAAAAATGAATCAACATTAAAAAAAAATTGAAAAAAATAAAGAATGCTACCTAAAGTAAAGGGGGGTAGGATATAATGAGAAGAGAAGGCCAGTGGTGGATTCGCAAACAGCGGCACCCTTGGCCTTTATGGTCTCAGGAGAGGCGCTCACCACAAGGAGGAGGTCTTGGGGGATGCCCAGGGAAGGACTGCCCATGGATGCACAGAATGACAGCGTTCAGAAAAGCTTGAATGAGACTAGTCCGGATATTACCGCCCACTGGTTCGTCCTCAGACAACTTCACTGCCCTCCCCCAAGGCCCGAGCAATGGGTGTCACTGCTGGGGTCAGGCACTCAGAAGAATGGCTGCTGGTTCTGAGGTACCAACACTCTGCTAACAAGTACACCTGAAGGGACGGTTTGTGTGTGATTGGTGATTGCGTGCATTCGGCTCTTCCGTCATAACCAGAATGTCGTGTATTTGCATTTTGACGTGCCTCATTGAGTGAACGAGAAAGCAGTAGCCAGCACCAAATAGCCACATCTATATTTCATTACAAATGCAGTCTCCACGATGGCAGGATTTAGGCCTAGCTCCTCCTAGCACTCAGAACAGTGCCTGGCACACGGAAGGAGTCAGTACGCATTTGTCACATGGAAAATACTTTGGGCATGCAAATACCATCAGTCATATACCTCAAGAAAAAAAAAAAAATTAACAATACCCAGCCTATAAAATAAAGTACATCCTCTTAGTAAATCTGAGAATCGGAGACCTGCTCCCAAGCTCTGAGAGATGTATCTGCCCTCTTACTCACCTACTCATCCTAGAGTCCAGAGCCACTGGCCAACGTCCATTCTTCCACAAAACAACCATGCAATTCTATCCCTTTAGGTGTTTGCTCACGCGGCTCCCCCATCTGGAAATCCCTCCCTCCTTCAATAGTCACAATCTGGTCCACCTTTGAAGGAAGGTGACTACTCACCTACATGATACACATCTTCTCTTTACTTCTGCCGTTGAGTACTAGGAATTTATCTGCCACCGTCATCGCGTTTTCACGGAGCTTCAGTTGAGTTCTCCGCACATCGTCTCCTCCTCCACAAGGTAAATCCTTTGTTCATTCCTCCTTGGGTGCCCTCGGAGCCCAGCACGGGACCTGCCGGGCACACCGCCCAACAATTTCTTCTCTAACGGGAGCATTTAGGAATTGGTTGGGCCTCCGTCCATCACACAGTCTTAATAGCGTATTGGTCAAACATGAAAATGAATTATGACGACAAACGCAACCAACTATTGGTCACTTACTGTATGCAAAGCATGGCACAAATAGTTCATATAGTCCCCACAGAGGCCAGGTAACTTGCCCAAGGCCACGTGATTTAGGTGGCAGAAAGCAACTCAAATCCCTGTCCCACCCCTTCTTTTCCACACCTGCTTGATCATCTGTAGTAAGTATGGCCTCATTTATTTGTTTTCACTTTGTTAACATTATTCTGGATGCTATTATACATAGCATGTATGGATATGAGTGATTATTACCCACAAATAACTTTCAATCTCTACCATATGCTTTCCTATGATTATTAACTCCCAAATTTTTAGAAACATTTTTTACTACAAAATGTGAGCTACAACCTGTTAATATTTTCTCATTTGCCAACCAACATTACCATCAAGGGAAACATCGGATTAATTTTTTTTCTACAACTAGGTAATTCCTCAGAATCATTTTTGAATCATGCAAAGAATAAACTCACCCGTTATTGTACAGATATATTTATTCTCATATAAATTTTTAGAACTGATATGATTTCAAAGCTTCCTCAGGATCTCCAATTGCCCAGAGCAAGTTACCCTCCTAACTTAAAGAGCATTCTTTGGGAAACAAGGTGGAAATGGACACACTACATTTGTTGCTCAGTATTATTTCCTATTTACGAAGCCACATAAATTATAAATAGACACGGAATAGTCTACTAAAAACACAACTAAGTAGCATAGTATCAAAATAATTAAACCTAATAATTGAACCTAACTATTAATTCGAGTCAAAAGATCCAAAGGAAAGATTAAAAAAACTTGGGGCTCCTGGCTGACTCAGTCAGTAGAGCATGAGACCCTCGATCTTGGGGTTTTAAATCTGAGCTTCATGTTGGGTGTAAAGATTACTTAAAAATTAAATAATTGGGGGGGGGGGCGCCTGGGTGGCTCAGTCGGCTAAGTGTCTGACTTCAGCTCAGGTCATGATCTCACCGTTTGTGGGTTCGAGCCTGCATCAGACTCTGAGTCTGGAGCCTGGTTCAGATTCTGTGTCTCAGTCTCTCTTCTCCCCTCCCCTGCTTGCGCTCGCTCTCTCAAAAATACATAAATAAAATAAAATAAAATTAAATTAAATTAAATTAAATAAATAAATAAATAAATTTTTAACGTTTAATTATTTTTGAGAGAGAAAGAGAGAGAGAGGGAGAGCAAGAAGCATGAGGGGGCGTGGGGTAGAGAGAGGGAAACAGAGGATCTGAAGCAGGCTCTGCACTGGTAGCACAGAGCTCGACGCGGGGCTCGAACTCACACACCGTGATCTCATGACCTGAGCTGAAGACAGATGCTTAACCAACTGGGCCACTCAGGCGCCACAAAAAATCTTCTTAAAAAATTATAAAACAGTGGGGTTATAAACATCTGACAGGCACTAAACTAAATGTGTGGTTCTTTCTTGGCCTTTCTTACTCTCTCAGTTGTGTATGAATTCACTCCACGAAGCAGGCTTTGTACAAGTGTTTCAACTTCTCCCGGTGGTAAGACACAGTCAGAGGCTCTGCCTCCTTCCTGACACTGCATTCAACAGACCTATTATCTTTGTAGATTGGACCTTTGTAATAGGGCACTCGATGCCAGAATACATCCCTCAATGGCTTATTTTTTTCTAATTATCAGTTGAAATTACACTAGAGTTTATGATACAAAAACACTACACACAAGATTGACATATACACATATATATTCAGTCGTTACATGCTTGTTTTGTTAACTCATTCATCAAAATTACATACAGCCTGGCTATTTTCTTCACTGAAAATGGCTACTTTGGTTTATATCAATGTTGTCTCTGGGGATTTTAAGCGTAAGTCCAGATTTAATTTTTCATTCAAAAATCACTTTTGTGCCAGTTCTTTCCTCACACCTCCCAAATGTAGG
This sequence comes from Herpailurus yagouaroundi, assembly GCF_014898765.1. Classification (NCBI taxonomy): domain Eukaryota; kingdom Metazoa; phylum Chordata; class Mammalia; order Carnivora; family Felidae; genus Herpailurus; species Herpailurus yagouaroundi. The sequence goes on from NW_024412429.1 coordinate 19,329,713, forward strand.
AAACTGCCAAGATTTTCAAAAAATATATTTACTCATTCTTGGAATGTACTTGGAAGGAGATTAAAGTATGGTAAAATAAAAGCAGATAAATAGGATTTGTGGGCTAAAAGAGATATTTCGTTCATTTTGTTGTCAAGTTCAAGAAAGAGAGGGAAAATAGGAAGGACGGAGGGAGGGCGGGAGGGAGGACGGTAGTAGGGAAGTAGGGATGGAAGGAAGAAAGGAGGGAAGGAAGAGAGGGAGGGAGGAAGAAAGGAAGAAAGAAAAGAAGGAGGGAGGGAAGGAAAGAGGGAGGAGGGAAGGGAGGAAGGAAGGAAGG
>NW_024412429.1:19335031-19371989 GCF_014898765.1 Herpailurus yagouaroundi
GAGGCAGCAATTCTAAGGTTTCTCAAAACTATACCTTAATCAATTACATCCATCAAATTATTACAGAAACTTGTCTTAACATGTAGATAAATATTACCCTATTTTGTATTCGGTGGAGGCAATGAAATAATTTTCCAGCGGGAGTATTTCTCATGCAGACACTGGAATTTTATTCAGATAAGACTATTGGAAGTTATGGTTTGTTATGTATCCAACTGGATAGTTATGATTCTTTAAAATACAGAAGATATTATGTGGTCTCACCCAGAGGCCCACTAAAAAAAATATCTGGCCACTAAATTCCTTCAGTTTAATCATCATGGAGAATATTTCCAGGGAGTAGAAAGTACCAAGCATTGGTATAAAGCTGCCTACTCATTTTTCTAATTAAAAACAAGCCCCCCCAAAAAACCAACAACAACAACAACAAACAACCCAACAACTTTTAAATATTGTCACTTAAGACAAAACAGGGAGAATCAATCTGTGTAACCGAAATGGATTGGAGGTCGGCGGGGGGGGGGGGACTTTAAAAATTCCAAAATGCTCATTTTCCTCTCAGAATCCATAAGGTGATTTCAAACGGCAATTTCACACTCTTTAGGGAATGGGAGAAGAAAAGGCAATTTAAATCAGTGTGATAAAAATTAGTTTCCATTTCAAGCACCTGATAATATGCAATATGCTGTATCCATAATATGACTGGTGCCCACTGGAAGTCTTCCTCTCACAAATTCTAAGGACATCTAGGATAGTAGAGGTGAAGTGAACTTCCTAAGGTATTTAGCTCTGAGCCTTAGTTCCTGACCTGTAGAATGGAACAGGAACAGTAACTACTTTATTGGGTTATTATGAGGCCCCAACGGAATTTGTATAGAACTTGATCTGCCTTGTGAGTGTACTTGTGGGGTTTTTTGTTTGTTTGTTTGTCGGTGTTTGGTTTTTGTTGTTTTCATAAGGTCACCTAGTAGGGAGTTTAGAGTTTCTTTCCTCCTGGTCTCAAGGCCCCGCCCTCTTTCCACTATACCGCACATACGCTGAGCACAAAGAACGGAGCCTAAACTCCCGGAGACATTTAGAAACTCCAAACACTTTCACAGGATTCCAATATTTAAAGGCCAAATAATAAAGTTTTAGCTGTCACGTGGAATTCTAATTACAATAGAGAGTTTCTCTTACCCTAAAGCATGAGTGAGAACAAACCCCTACTTCCAACAGTAGGCACGTATACTGGTGCTCTATCATCAGCCATCATTATTAAAAATTGAAATACCCAACACACACACACACACATACACACACACACACACACACACACACACACACACACACACAGAATATTACACAGCCAGAAAAAAAGGAGATCTTGCCATTTGCCACAATCGGGATAGACCTAGAGGGTGTTATCCTAAAGGAAATAAGTCATACCGAGAAAGACAAATACCATATGATTTCACTCATAGGTAGCATCTAAACAAACAAAACAAATGAATAGCAGATAAAAGGCAGACTCGGGCCTATAAATACAGAGAACAAACCGATGACTGCCAGAGGGAAGGGGGTACAGGGATGGGCAAAATGGCTGGAGGAGAGTGAGAGATACAGGCTCCCAATGATGGAACAAATAAGTCACAGGAATAAAGGCACAGCATAAAGAATACAGTCAATGATACCATAATACCATTGTATGGTGACAGATAGTAGCCACACCCGGTGGCCAGTACGGCACACATAAGAGAAACTGAATCACTACGTTGAATCCCCTGAAACTATAGTAACATCATGTGTCAACTATACTCAAAGATAACACTTTTTTTTTTTAAATTAAAACACCCAAATAAATGATTATCATTCCCTGGGGCAAGGTGCTAAATTCTATAAAATAATTGTTAAATCATTGTTTAAAGACTTCCCACAAGCCAGTGATGTCCGTGTAACACAGACTTCAGTAAGCCAAGTATTACCAATATGTAATATGTGTCTGTGGGATAAATCACGTCAGAGACGCGCTGGAGAACAACGCTAGCACGGGCTCAACTACAAAAAGAAACAAAAGACGTTCTTATTCCGGGTCCAAGTCATTCGAATTTTGTTTGAGACAAAATTACTGCTACGTAATTATCAACAAAGTAGGAGGGCAGAAGGTAAAATGAGATGGGCGGGCAAAATCCCCTTGTAACTTGAGAGACCAGCGTATTTCATGGACACACGTTTTCCCAAACACATATGAAACCGGGGTGGAGAACAATACGTGGAGAACTACAGTCGATTTTGACCAGCAGCGAGTGAGGTCGTGGCCACGTATGCACGTGTGCAAATGTGGCTGCCATTCCTGGGGACGTGACTGCCAAGCCACAAGCCCACAACATTTCGGCTGACGAACGATTTAATAACCATTTGAGGAAAGAATCGGTTCCTGTCTGAAAACCTGCAGACAACTTCCGGTAAGATCAACAAAAGTGCCCGCATCCAAACTCATAGACTGATTTGGATGAGATCCAGAAGTGACAAGGCGCTCGGGGCGGCTACATCGACAGGGCTCCTGCTGGCCAGATGGTGACACCATGGGGACAACAGGAGCAGGGACTGGAGGGACCTGAGTCGAAAGTGATTCAGAAGACTGTCTAAAAAAAACCTCATAGGATTACCTCACATTTACTTAGTGATCTTTTATGTTTATGTATGTCTGAGTGATAAATCATAAACATCTGTGTGTAAATATATCTAAGCTAGTTCTTTCGAGAAGTTGAAAACAAAAATCCTAATTGAGGGGCGTCTGGGTGGCTCAGTCGGTTGAGTGTCCGACTCTTGACTTCAGCTCAGGTCATGACCTCACGATTCTTGGGATGGAGCCTGAGTCAGGCGGTGCGCTGACAGCCTGCATCCTGCTTGGGATGCTCTCCCTTTCTCTCTACCCCTCCCCTGCTCGCGATCTCTCTCTCTCTCTGTCTGCCTCTCTAAATAAATAAACATTTTTTTTTTAATTTTTTTTTCAACGTTTATTTATTTTTGGGACAGAGAGAGACAGAGCATGAACGGGGGAGGGGCAGAGAGAGAGGGAGACACAGAATCGGAAACAGGCTCCAGGCTCTGAGCCATCAGCCCAGAGCCTGACGCGGGGCTCGAACTCACGGACCTCGAGATCGTGACCTGGCTGAAGTCGGACGCTTAACCGACTGCGCCACCCAGGCGCCCCAATAAACATTTTTTAAAACAAAGAAGAACAAAATCCTAATTGAAAACCATGTCGTGTAAGAGTTGGGCTGGAGGACTTCCTCTTGCTCAAGGGCACACGCTGGTGGTCTTGCCCTCTTGGATCTCAGACTTGACGAAATGCAACGTATTTCCTACCTTCTTCACCTAGTCTGCTGACCTCCCAAACACCCTCTTGTAGGACAAACCCTGCTCTTGTCAATCTGCCCTCTCCTACTTCTTAATTTCTGATCCTCACGTTTCGTCTCATGTTAAATTTGGCCCTATAAAACATAAGTACAGGTTAAAAGGACAGGCTTAAACTTACAGTGTTGAGATTCAAATTCCAGTGTTCCCAATTAATGGCTGTGTGGCCATTAATTAACAAAATCCGTCTTTACCTCAGCTCCCTCATCTGTAGAATGGGAATAATGATGGTATCTACCTCACAGGGTGACTGTAAAGGTTAAAGGAGAAAATACACGTAAAGTGCCTTGAACTGTCCTGGGCACACATTAGTCCTTTTAAGTGTTGGCAGTTCTACTTTTTTTTTTTTTTTTAATTTTTTTTTTCAACGTTTATTTATTTTTGCGACAGAGAGAGACAGAGCATGAACGGGGGAGGGGCAGAGAGAGAGGGAGACACAGAATCGGAAACAGGCTCCAGGCTCTGAGCCATCAGCCCAGAGCCTGACGCGGGGCTCGAACTCACGGACCGCGAGATCGTGACCTGGCTGAAGTCGGACGTTTAACCGACTGCGCCACCCAGGCGCCCCTGTTCTACTTTTTTTGAGAGAGAGAGAGAAAGAGAGCGCACACGTATTCAAGTGGGAAAGGGGCAGAGAATTCGCAGGAGGCTCCGTGCTGACAGCAGAGACCCCCCAGGCAGGGCTCAAACTCGAGAACCACGAGCATGTGACCTGAGCCGAAGCTGGACGCTTAACCCACTGAGGTGTCCCCGCCATTGTATTGTTTAATGTGGTTGTTTTGTCATCAATTCTGGAATGTGAGCTCTTTTTCTGACTTATCTTGAAAACAATTCAAGCTCACGAGTCGGAAACCTCTCCCCTCTGGCCCAGGCCTCCCCTTCCCACCTGCCAAAGACACTGCCTCGCTGACTGTGGGGAGGACTCCTACTTCTCCAACACCAGACCCTCTGTGGGTTCTCTCCCTCGTTAGCGTGTTCACCTTCCACAGGACCTCTTTGAGGGGGTGTTATCAACCTCACTTTTCTGGTGGTGCAACAGACTGGCAAGGACTCAGTAACCTAAGGCCACTGAGCCACGTGCCAGGGGTTGCAATTTGCATCCCGGGTCTTGTGAGTCCAGAACATCCATGCTCTTCCCTACCTGCCACCTGATAGATGCACATCCACGGGGCCAAAGAAAGACAAGGCATGTGACCACCGTATACCTGCCGGTTTCTGCTTACATGGTAAGCATTCATGACAATACTCAGCAGCTCTGTGGGATTCAAACCCAGATCCGAACATCCTGGACCGACACTTCTTAATTTCTTCACTTTTTTTGGCCTTCGTATGGGTTAGAAAGGAGGAGTAACCTTTAAGAAGAAATAACTATTTCCAGGGGCAGAATCGTGCGTTCACATATTTACGTTAAATATATCTAGAAGGGGAGCGTGTCCAAAATGCAATCTAACAGAGAAGTTAATGTTTATGTAGGGAAGGTATCAGGATACGTTCGCATTTTGTCCAGCAGCATACCATACGCTCGCGTGGATGCCATGAATACATTAAACATAGTTTGATTATTTTTAATTGCAGGAATTGATTGCTATTTTATTAGCTTTAATTGCAGGAATAGATGATACCCCTCTCACAATTCAGATTAAAACAAAAATAGGGCCAAAAGAAAACTGTAATTCAAATAAGCGTGTCATTTTAGTATTTTCATGTGCCTTCACAAATTGCCATATTTAATACCTGCTGGCACAAGAAAACCTAAATGAGTATGTAAAATTTTATTTTTAGTGTTTTATTTTATATTAGAGAGAGAGAGACAGAACACGAGCAGGGGAGGGGCAGAGAGAGAGGGAGACAGAATCTGAAGCAGGCTCCTGGCTCCGAGCTGTCCTCACAAAGCCCGATGCGGGGCTCGAACCCACAAGCAGTGAGATCATGACCTGAGCCGAAGTCGGACACTCAACCGACTGAGCCACCCAGGTGCCCTTGTAAAATTTTATTTTATAAATTATTTGCATTTATAGTTTTATCCAAAAGACAACAGGAAAGTCAGAGGCCCTGAAGAACAACAAAATCCCACCCCAAGGTGAACTTCTGATAAAGAGAAGCTTGGTTTCCAGGGTTTTGAGGTGAAAGGCAAGCTCTCCTCTAAACACAAAGGCCACAGGTTTCCTCCCTGTTCTCAGAAACCAGGAAACGCCCTGCTAGAACCAACTGGCACAACTTCAGGGTTCGGTCTCCTTAGGCTTTAGTCCTTCACTCATATGTCAATGTCACTGAGCACCTGCAGTGTCCCCCAAAATACACAGGAACTACGGAAGTATGGGGAACACTAGTGGGGACAAATCAAATGAGCACAGAGCCTCGTGCAAGCCACGGGAAAAACCAGACCGTGTCACTCCATGACTTTTCTGCTGAAGAACGTAAAGTTGTACAGATACTGTCGCCTAAGCCCTCCGTGGCTGTGTCTACGTGATGCTGGGCCCTGGACACATTACAGACCAGAGAGCAGCGAAGGTATAAAAAGTACGGGACTAGACAGCTACTCACCAGGAAAACCAAAGCTGCATTGAGGGCTTCCGATGTATAGGTCAGGATTTAGAAAAAATGAAACGTATCTTCTTCACCCGAAATGGCTATTTTTGTAAATGTGGTTACGTAGACTAATTTCCAAAATGAAGGGGATGTTAAATTGCTCGAGCTCACCGGATGTAAAAGAATGCATGCTGAAGATCTACAATTCACCATCGGTGCTCATTATTCAACCAAGAAACAGATGAGATTCCACAGACATCCTGTTACTGGTACATGGAGAGATTTGAAAGTGGAGGAAGTTGGCCAAAAAAGTGTCCATAATTACACAAATACACTCTGTCCTCGGGGTAACTCTAGGAGGGGAAAAAAGGTAAATTTTTCATTTAAAATTGTTCAAGAGTACTCTTTTAAATTAAAAAATCCTCAGTGGAGCAGCATATGGCCCGGAATGAGACTAGAAGGTATTCATTTTCCAGTTTCAGATGAAAGACGTTAAAAGCTGCCTTATGTGAAGCAATTTTATTAATGATATAAACCATCCCATGTTTTTTTACCAAACACTCCTTACTTGGGATTTCTATTTCATGCATGCAACTCCCCATTAAAAAAAAAATACATTCTAGTGCTGGCTGCCAATATTATGGACTTTTCTAAATATGCTTGATAGACCAAGGAAGACTTGAAGCCTAAGATTTTAGAGCTGAAAGATGAGGCTTTCATAATGTGATGCTGGCCCCTGCAGAGCCCTGGGGCTGCTTGGACTTTTAGGATATGAGTAAAAGTGTTCTGAGGCTAGGTCTCAAAAACTACGGAGCTAAGTTGAAATTAAGGCCAGTCTAGAGAGATGGGTCTCTTTTGAAGATGCCACGGATCCCTTTAGGTAGACTTTCCAGACTCTGAGACAAAAAGCCAGGATTTAGAGGGTCTGGGAGAACAAACGTCAGGCCACAAACTCCGGGCTCGCCAGTGTCTGAACCAGATTATGTTATCCTAGGATGCTTTTCACTTCTAACATTCTAATTGTTACATATTTCTTCCTAATAGTTACCCTGCATCTTGCTTGCTTTAAATTTATATTCTGCTCACCTTGAATTCAGTGGGAATAAAAACAGTCCTTCATCATCACCAAACATACCACATGTGGTGCCATTTATACAGAACCCACAATGCTACTACTGATATATATATATGCGTGTGTGTGTGTGTGTGTGTGTGTGTAATTGATGTTTTGGGCCTGCTTATCATGTGCTAATTATCGTGCTAAGGTCTATATTTATTTATTCCATTTGCTCAAGATCCTGAAGCCAGAAGGCAGTGAGGCCAGGATCTGAGTCTGATAGACTCTAGATCTAATGATCCCTGAGATGCCGCTTGTCTGTGGATGCATCACAACCTGTGGGTGATGGATATTCAAGGCTGTGGGAGCCTGCCACCTAATAGATCCCGCCACCCCACCTCCTACTCTGGTGAAGCACAATTACTGGCACAAAATCGCATGCTATCACCCTCGGGAGTACTTTTTTAGTTGGAAGTGGGGAGGAGGGGGAGGAGAAAGGCACGACATACGCGTCTATAACAATCACACAAATGCATCCAAGCACACATCGTAAGGATTTATTTGCATTTTGCATGGTGTGTGGGGAGCCTGGCTTTCTCCTGTCTTTCAAGTTGGAACTCTGATTTCCCATGCTACCCATAATGCTACATTACTGTAAACATTTATATATCGTCAATTTAAACAACACACAAACTCTACGCCATTCACCGAAATGTAAACGATTACAAAAGAGGCCAAGGCGGAACCGCTGTGAAAGCCATAACATTTATTGAAGAGCGGACATATGTTTGCAAATCACAGCGCTGCACGGGCACACAATCCACAGTTCATGATGCTGTTCCAATTAAGCTTTTAATAGAGCCTTCTCATATAATCCGTTTTAAAGACAATTAATGAAAGGGGGAAAAAGGTGTCAGTTGCAATTACATTTGTAAAAACCAAACTGCAGCTTTTATTTAGAATGAATCTGTGCTCAGCTATGTAGATGTACACGTTGATTATTTGGACCTATGCACGCATTTCTGGATGGGCAGAACTTCTCAATGAGTAATGGCTGTAGTAACCCAAAAAGTATCTCAGAATATTGTCAGTCTTAGAGACCAGGGCAACAACTGCAATAGAATTTCTACCATTTGCCCCAATTAACACACCACTTTGCCCTGAAGATGTTCAAGTCAGCATTTTATTGTTGGAATAATAAAGAGAAATTCATCTGACAAAGGGCATGATACAGAATACATCTATAGAAGACACTTCTCATCTTAATGTTACAAGTGGATGTCCTTCCTTTTGTATCAGTGAAAGAAATTTTGGTCAAGGGGCGCCTGGGTGGCGCAGTCGGTTAAGCGTCCGACTTCAGCCAGGTCACGATCTCGCGGTCCGTGAGTTCGAGCCCCGCGTCGGGCTCTGGGCTGATGGCTCAGAGCCTGGAGCCTGTTTCCGATTCTGTGTCTCCCTCTCTCTCTGCCCCTCCCCTGTTCATGCTCTGTCTCTCTCTGTCCCAAAAATAAATAAACGTTGAAAAAAAAAAAAAGAAATTTTGGTCAAATTGTCAAAAAGAAAAAAAAAACCAAAAAAACCAAAAAAACCCACCAGCTCCTAATGTGGAATTTAACCTCCCATTTTCGTCTAAAAGTTATCTTTTAACAACAACGACAATAAAAAATAAAACTTCATTTCCAGGAATTTAAAAAATTGAAAGAAAAACATCAAAGTTGATAATTAAAAATAAAAATGTATATTATTCATTTTTCTGAACTACTCCTGTTTTGTTTTGTTTTGTTTTGTTTTGTGTACCTTTCATGGAAATATCTGTCACAGATATTCCATTTCATGGAATAGAAATTTGATTTTATATCCTTAGAGGTTAATAATATGATGTTAACGACAATTTTCTAATCAAAGAATCCGATAGTGTAAAACATCTGATGTAGGAATATCTAACCGATGACCACGGAGATTGCGAAGAATCTAGAAACTTCAGAAAGAGAAAACCTAGCTGATTTGATTGGCTCTGTGCTGTACTACTTACTTTGTTTAATACAGCATCTGTTATTAAAGATGCTTTGGTCAAAGCACAAGTTGTCAACTGACTTCTAAGCATTGCCTATTACTTGGCCCCTGGTCTGAACAGAGAACTGGCAATTTAAGGTCAGGCTCTTGCTCATTTCCTGTATATGTCTCTGGATAGAATATTCTATTGTTTATTCCCTATTTTACTTTGAAATTCAGAAACCTTCTACCTGCCTGACCCTGATGTTTTGATGCCTAATTTAATATTACATGTAAGAATTTATATAAACCAAATATTTTGTCTAAAAATGTAATTTTCTTTAACCTCTCTTTTTGTTATTCTTCAATGCCCAGGCAAGGAACCTGTTTACAGCAGTCAGGCTCTTTCCAGAGAATAATCCAGATAGGCTCAGCTCAGTTTTCTGGCGGGTGCTTCCTAGTCACTGGTACATCTGGTTTCTCTTCACATAGAAAAGTTTGTTGATCTGCCATCATCTGCCAGGTACCTTGCTGGATTTATCCCAGAAGAATCTACGGGGAAATGCCCATTTGCACTCCTAATTTGTAAATCACAGTCACAAAATCAGATACACTACTCACTAACCTACACACCAAATTTATAAATCTAAAGCTGTAAAAAAAGAAGAAAGTTGAAGAAATACCTTCCTATGTGTCTATGGGACTATTTCCTCAGCCTTGAAAAGTGCTGGCCTTACACATTTGCTGTTTTTAAAAAATCACATTCTTTTCATTCAATCAATAAACATTTACTGAATTCCTACTGTGAGTGGCCACTGTAACCTTTCTATCCTTTCTAAAAGAAAGCAAAGGGGCCTTGTTCAGTGGGTCTAAGGCAGTAATAAGGACATGTCAATTTATGCTGGAGTTTTCTAGTCAGTTTTAAGGTAATTTCTTTCACATAAGAGGAAATCACAGAGTAACAAATGGAAGAGAGGAAGGCACTCAGTACCTATTTGTCAAGCACTGGGCCAGGAACTCTGTGGATGTTTGGTGCAGAATGCTAATAAGCCTCTTAGGAATTATGGAAGGTATTTATTTTTCCTATTTGATGGACAAGGATAAAAAGCTGTTGATTAGTTCAATAATCGTTCAAGACCATTCCCCATGCTACACTATAGTTTATGTTCTAAATTGATTCACCACCTGAAAAGGCAATCGGCATGATTCCAAAATTTGAACTAAGAGCCAAGGAGCTCCAAAGTAAAAACTCAAGGCTTACTGTTTTTGTTGTTGATTTCACAACACAAGATGCTGTAAACTTCTCTGGACTAAGAAACTGCTTGAGTACAGCTGTTCTAATTTGCTTAAACTCCTGTAGTGGGAGGGAGCCCTTCACATTATGCATTACCTAAGTCAAGAAAAGGCTGATTCCTCACCCCACAAAATTTTGTTGTAAGATGAACTGAACAGGAATTTTGCTAATCCTCCAAATTCATAATATCCTCAATATTATGAAAGAAAAGTCTCTAACTAATATCTTTTGATGTTCTAGGAAATACAAATCAAGGTACTCCTGTAGTTCTGTTAACATATCTGTCCCTTACTTACCTAATCTTAAAATATTAAAGATATCATAAATGTTAGATAAAAGAGAAAATGCTACGAAATAATTATTCATCCTAAGAATAATTATCTCCAGGTATAATTCATGGTAAGACTCCTTCCTTTCTCTTATATTTTAACGCTTACCTGATCTTCATTTAATGCAAAAGAATTAATGAGCTGCCTTTAATACTTCTCTACTTAAAGTTTTCTTCCTCTGGCTTTAGGTAAGAAGTCTTACAAGTCCATTGGCTAGTTAACCATTCTAGATTGTGACTCTTGATTTAGGTAGAGAATCATTATTTTCAGATTCCAACAGCAGACACAAAGAGATTTAAATGTAGCAAGATAACTGAAGTTAGACATAACACAAATAGAAAATAAAACTTTAAATGACCAGAGTCCCCCCCACCTTTTTTTTTTTTTTCCGGTTGCCATAGATTGTATCATAATGCCCATGGTGAGCAGAATTTTCAGAAATTGGGTCCTTTCTAGCAACAGGTCAAAAAATGCATGTAAATGTACATCTGTGAAATAAATCTACCACCGATGCTGCACCTGGAAATGAGGTCGTGAAGAGGAAGCCATTTGTTATCACAATAAATTATATCTGTAATCTATACAGACCTCCCACTCCTTAAAACAAAACAAAACAAAACAAAACAAAATCTAGCTTGGTAATTAAAGACTCTGGTTCCCTTAGAAAAAATGACGAAAAGGTTGACTGGAGTATGATCCTTACTTATCTGCAAGCAGCATAGAGTTTAAAGGACAATTTATACATGCTTTTGAGCTTAATCTCCTTGCGTTGCATTTGAGACTGATTTTACAGTGTCTAAATCAATCTCTAGAAGTAGATAAACTATGTAAACCTTAGATTTTTAAAGCAGTACTGTGATAAAAATGCCCTTGGAGACCTTAACTGCTCACCTAGGGACCAGTATGCACCAGGAAGAAAATGAATGTTAATTGCTTTTCCTTTGAGAGTCTCCTACTCTTAAGAATCACAATGCTATGTAAACTTACATATCGTGTCTATTTCCAAGTAGCGTGGGAAAGATTCTGTAATGCAGGACTGCTCAGGGGCTCTCAGAAGCTGCCTGACCTGGGAGCCTGCTGTGTATCTGTGTCTTCTTTGATAACTTCCTTTCAATTATTTTTGATCCCATCACCATGGTTGTGTTTTCTAAGCAGGAAATAAAACTACTGACATCCAAAGGCAAGAAAAGTAAGAATCAGGAATTTCCAGATTTGTCTTCATTTCTTTCCCCTACTTCCTTCTACTCTCCTTTCTGGCTGTGGTTATGCGGCCAGTGGTTAGGTCTACCTCCCTGCCCCCCACAGGCCTGACATCAGAAACTTGGGGAGTGAGGTGGGATTGGACACAACACTGGCCTTGGCAGCCCCCAGGGAGTGAGGGAAACTAGCTATCAAGTTACAGAGCTGGCTCTAGCCGGGCTTCTGGGAGGGCAAGACACTGTTACTGGTCTAAACTTCAGCCAGGTTAAATTTAAAACGAGAAGTTAGAAAAATTGGTCTTCCCTGGGTGATGTTCCTTAATTCATCAGCTTTATGATTCTACCTATATATGAAATGACTATAAAAAGCACCTTAAAATAAGAATTCCATCACCAAACTATTCTATATTGAATTCTATAAAAAAAAAAAAAAAATCTCAACCCACGAAAACATGGTCCTATATGAAGTGAGAAGAAGATGTATGTTAAAATATAAAATGAAAGCTCCTAATTCTCAAGTTAAAGGCTAATGTGGAAACGACGTAATGGCAAGCTAATGCCAGAAACCTGCTCTGTGTCTTATATTACACTTACAATCAGTTATCACCCAAATGCCTCAGCCAACCTCATTTATTTCCCCCCAAGAATTCAGAGAACAGACAGGAGAGTTCCCAAAGTATGCACAAGACCTTATCTCAAAACTGAACTGAGTTCTTCTTTATGTGATGTTTCACTGCCTCATTTCTAGCTGTTGTAAGTTAGTTACCCAGTATACTAAGTTGATTATTCCAGAATTTTTCCAAGCAAAAAGTTAAGCTGATGAGTATTTCCAGGGTCATCATCCATGTCCCTTTTTTGAAAGAAGGTTCTAAATATGCCCTTTTCGAGTCTTCAGGTACCTCATCAGTCCTCCACGAGTTCTCAAAAATGATATCTAGCGGTTCTGTGATGACTTCGGCCAATTCATTAAGTACTCTAGGATGCCGGCCATGGGGACCTGTGGATTTGAACATATCGGGGTTATTTAGGTTCTCCTTTACCCATTCTTCCCCTAGTCCATCATGGATTTCTGCTCCTAGTTTTCTTTTAAGTAAACTCCACACCCAGTGTGGGACTCGAACTCACGACCCTGAGCTCAAGAGTCACATGCTGTACCGACTGCTGCTCCTATGTTTAAGTCACAATTGTCCTTTCTGCTTATCAAATGGACTTTTAAAACAATAGTTTTTTTTTTAATGTTTACTTTTTGAGAGAGAGAGAGAGAGAGAGAGAGAGAGAAAGTAAGTGGGGGAGGGGCAGACAGAGGGAGACACAGAATCTGAAGCTGACTCCAGGCTCTGAGCTGTCAGCACACAGCCCGACGCAGGGCTCGAACTCACGAACCATGAGACCATGACCTGAGCTGAAGTTGGACGCTTAACTTACTGAGCCCCCCAGGTGCCCCTGAAAAAACAGCTTTAAGTCTCTGGGTTTTTTTTAACCTATCAATTTTCTCCTTGAAGCTACTAAATGAAAAATGTAATTTTTTTCAGGTCCAAGTCTTATTTGCCTTGTTTAAAAACATTGTTCTTTTTTCCCCCCTTTTATGGTTCTTGTAAGAACAGGCAAGTAAAGCAAAAATAAATAAATAAATAAATAAATAAATAAATAAATAAATAAAAGAAAGCATATCTTGCAACAGTTTGTCTCCTGACGTCACCTCGCTCCCTACTACGCGGGAGCGTCCTTAGTAGCAGAAGTAACAGCAACACTTGGAGACATTCTAAAGGCCACCAATCTCGGGCTCAGAGGGCACATATCTATTCAACTTGTACCTGCAACTGCTAACTCAAAATGCACCTTCTGAAATAGAAAAAAGATTCACAGTCATCCTTAGAATCGTTTGTAGGCACACACAGTCACTTTTTCACGTAGGCATTTCAAAAGCGTGGTCGTTCACGAGCTGAAAAGAGATGGAGAAGGATTTCTTAGGAAGCAGCCCCTCTCGTAGAAATTGCCTGCTGTCGTGCGGTCATCTGTGCCTACCGTTCTGGGATTGCTGTTACACTAATTATCACCGAGCTGTGATAGGCGTTGACAGTTTTAACCCCTTCTTTGTCACAGAGAGTCCTCAGAAACCGAAAGCCAGCGACAGATTATGGCTTCCTGCCCATATGTCGCCGCATGCCCCAAATCCCCTGATGGATCTAGAATACATTCAGGGGAGGAAGAAAGAGAGTGCAGAGGGGAAGAATGAGGACACATGAGTCTTCCAACGCGATGTCTGATGTGACAGGCAGACCGTGCTGCTTGGATTCGACTGTTAACTTGTTTCATTTTGTTTTCTAATTGGAACAGCTTTTGAAAAAGGTTGAATCAGTTGTGCGGTCTTTTGTTTTGCCTTTCTAGTCTCCACCTCTCCAGCCTCACCCCTTGTTTTAGCTCTTAAAAGCGCTGTGTTAAGTGCCAAAAAAAAAAAAAAATGTATTCTAGACATCACTAAAAGACTCTTTTAAAGAATAATTCTGCACATTTCTCTAGGGTACAACAATTTGTTTTAGCATGTGCCATTTTCACCCCTGCTCAAATAGCCACCTGCTGATGGCAATATGTTAACTAATATGTCATTATTAATTAGCGTGGGTAGTATCATCCACCAACTGCATCTAAATGGAGAGCAAGTATTACTATCCGTGCTCAGAAAGTTTCTTTCTCCAGGGAATCAAGCTCTTTGCAGGCCCTTTTTTTTTCTATATTACTAAGTAATAATATCATACTACTAGTTTACATATTCAAACAGTCACTCCAAAAAATTCACATCTAAGCCAACGCCTCTATCAAGATCACTTCCTGCTAGGAACTGTGGAAAAATCATGTTCAATCTATCTTGACAAACTATTTTTGCAGGGCGGTGGGGTGGGCGGGGGGGCGGGGGGACAAGGGGAAGTTCCGTAGAGGAGGGTAGTCACCCTAATATAAAGACGGCAAGACTGTTTGGTGTAACGTTGTCATAGGTGAATGAATGGAAAGGCATTCCACCAAAAACTGTCTTGCCTGTGCAGTGCAAGAGACTGCATTTCAAACAGAAAAGGCAGAAGAAAGAGCTTCAGGTTACAGCGTTAGGCGTCAGGCATTTCTCAGATGGCAGGAAGACCCCAGCTAGGATCCGGCAGAGTCACAAAGGGAGGGATAAGGCAACACCCATGGTGAGGACATTCTTCCTACAACGAAAGAGTCTCTGATGTCTGCCCAAGCTAGATATAGTTCCGTCTGAAGTCAGAAAGATGGCCTCACCTACCTTGAAAAGTCATTTTTATTCTTGGAACCTACGAAAGTAAGGAAAATGCCTTTGGACAGGTTATCACCAGCAAATGCAGACACCTTCCATATTATTAAACCCCTTAAAGACGTGGGGCGTGAAGTCATTCACAAACCCAGCACCGAGCTGACAGCCTCTGAAACCTCGTGTGTGCCTTTGCTTCAACAAAAACAAATCACATTCATTAAACAAGCCCAGCCTTGCAATTTGCTTTGTTTTATTTATTTATTTATTTACTTACTTACTTACTTGCTTGTTTATTTATTGTTCTTTGGGGGAGAAAGCAGGAGGCAGACAAACAGGATTTCCGCAGTTGGGTCAATGGAGAGTTTCAAGATGTGAGCAGTCGCAGAGAGCTGTAATGAGCCCAGCACATGTTGGTTCATGATTGCAAGGAAACGTCACTAATTTCTCTGTTACAAACGCGGCTTCACGCTCTGGCAGCTGACATGCACCGTGACGTCCCTGATCCGGCTCCTGATAGAGCCCCCTCTTCGTGTGGAATAGGAGCGAACAGATTTTGAAAATTCTGCCCGGCTTGCAGGGGATACCTGCTGGAAAGGAGTCTTCTGGGCACCGCCAGTCCAGCCTTATCTCGCACGGCTGCTCTCCCCGCCACACGTTTTTCATATTAACTTTCCCCCCTAAATTATCTGGCAGATGCCTACCAAGAAAGAAGCTCTTTCTTCACTCCGAGAGAAATAATAATCTGTTTATATGTATTAATAGGCTTCTCTGGATATTAGGTTGACAAAAAAAAATCACGCATGGCATTGCTTCAAATCTGGTCCTTTCTCAAAAACCATGAAAAGCCAAGCCTTGGAACAATAAATAGCAGGCTATATTTTTGGTGCTGTCAATGCTCTTGAAGTGTTGCTATTTTTATTTATTTTTTAATTTTTTTTCAACGTTTTTATTTATTTTTGGGACAGAGAGAGACAGAGCATGAACGGGGAGGGGCAGAGAGAGAGGGAGACACAGAATCGGAAACAGGCTCCAGGCTCCGAGCCATCAGCCCAGAGCCTGACGCAGGGCTCGAACTCACGGACCGCGAGATCGTGACCTGGCTGAAGTCGGACGCTTAACCGACTGCGCCACCCAGGCGCCCCAAGTGTTGCTATTTTTAAAGGTGGAGTTTATGAAAAATGAATGCAGTAGTTTGTAATGTGCCAAATTATATCTATTTCTAGGGAAACACTGCTGGAAAAGAAAAGAAGAGAAGAGAAGAGAAGAGAAGAGAAGAGAAGAGAAAAGAAAAGAAAAGAAAAGAAAAGAAAAGAAAAGAAAAGAAAAGAAAAGAAAAGAAAAGAAAAGAAGAGAAGAGAAAAGAAAAAAAGGGGTCTTCCCCAGCTGGCCTAATTCTCCCCTAACCTGCCTTTGAAATCACTCTCAATAATAGTTATGGCCACACAAACCTAATTCTTGGGCTGAACGGTGACTTTTCAGTTTTATATGTTCTAGGCTATTATGGGGAGTGGGAGGGGTGGAGGGAAAGTCTTTCACTTCACAGATATTTGGCAATTCTCCTAATCGACGTTAGAGTTCCAATCCGAGAAACAGGGAGGGGCGGCGAAAGTTATTTAATGAATAAAGAAACTATTGTGCTGTAGTTAAAAATTAGATTTATGAGACTACATTTTTTTCTCGGTTGATTATTCTGATTTTTAAGTGATTTCAAGTCTGTTACTCTTTTTAGCTTGTGATTTACCCCCCTAATTAAAGGCAATCAGAGTTACACGGAGGGTGCCCGATTTAGAAGTTATTTCTCTGTTGTGTTATTATTCTAGAGGCTATAACTCCACTGCAGATATAGAGCCAACAGGCAGAAAATATCCACATTTGGGTGCTGGGATAAAGACATAAAACTGGAGAGTGAATATTAATAGCCCATGCAGTTCCTTACAATGGGGGTGGGAAAAACACTCTCAGGAAAGAGTTAAGATTGATGGTACAAATGCCACGTTCTCTCCTTCTGGAAGACACAAGGGGCACAGAGCTGAATGTGGTCTGGTGGTCCGGTGACAAGATAAAAGCTTTTTTTACCTCATGACTTTCTCAAGCTAAGTTTACCAACATTCAGTCACATCACAATGCCTATCGTTATGGAACGGAAGGATGGTTGGAATTTGCTTAGAGAGACGGGGCTTAAATACAGCTTGTTTTTGTTTTTTTATTTTTTATTTTTTTATGTTTATTTAGTTTTGAGAGAGAGAGAGAGGGAATATGAGCGGGGAGGGGCAGAGAGAGAGGGAGACACAGAATCCAAAGCAGACTCCGGGCTCCGAGCTGTCAGCAGAGATTCCGAAGCGGGGCTCGAACTCATGAACCATGAGATCAAGACCTGAACCGAAGTCAGACGCTTAACCGACGGAGCCACCCAGGAGCCCCTTCAGCTTTGTTTCAACTGTTAACTTCTCCAAGGGCAGAAACCACATTTCATTCTCTTTATGTCTCCAGTGGAAGCATACATATAACGTCACACACACGACTATCGCTGACCGATGGGATCCCCCACAGTGTAACGTTTACATATCATTCCTCAGTAAGCTAAGTTCCTACTGGAAAATATTAGTCCGGCAGTCAACTGAGAGTATCTATTTCCAACAGAGAAAACATTTTCAGTATATGTCCACTCCACCAGCATGCATCGTGATGGTCACCTTTCCGTTCCTCGAAAGGCCTGGGTCCCCTCGGCTGCTGCGCTAGGAAAGGCCAAGGCTGCCTCCCAGACCCCAGGAAGCTGGAGGATGCATACTTAACGTCACATAATTAGCTGGCATACATGTCCTTTCGCTGCTAGATTTCCCAGGGGATTCTACAGACTAAAAAAAAAAGAAAAATAAGTGACTTCGGAGTGACCTACGTATATTTTCTTTTTTTGACTTTAAACACAAACACCCAATGGGGCTCCTGGGTGGCTCAGTCGGTTGGGTGTCCGACTTCGGCTCAGGTCATCATCTCACAATCCGTGGGTTCGAGCCCCACATTGGGCTCTGTGCTGACAGCTCAGAGCCTGGAGCCTCCTTTGGATTCTGTGTCTCCCTCTCTCTCTCTGCCCCTCCCCTGCTCATACTCTGTCTGTCTCTGTCTCAAAAATAAATAAAATTAAAAAATTTTTTAAAAAATAAAAAATAAACACAAACACCCAAATGCTCTGCAAACTGTTCTGCGCCACTGTCCCACCTGTCTTCACCTGTGGTGCTTCCTCGCTAACTACTCCTTCGCCATCTATTCCCGGGGAAAAACTCAAGTTGGATGTAAGAAACCGCGCTGCCTCTCACTACCTCCTCTTGACTCCCACGGGTTCTAAACTTCACGCAGGACTTATCCGCCGGTTTTTCGGCAAATGGAAAACATACTGGAGAGGCTGGAAATGTTCTTACCCGCTCATTATTCAGAAAACTCTTAGCAACCAATGCAGAGGTTAAAGGACAAAAGTGTCTTTGTTTACACTACCCTCGGGGCATCTACCGATTTGACCATTTTTCCAACAGAACAGCTACGTAAATTCCCGATTTCTTAAAAGCACTTCGTTACACTCCTCACCGAATATTCTGGATGTGCTAAACGCCCACACATTGAGAACCCGTAGAGTTGTGGTCTGAAAGCTCCAGGAGACCAGGTTCCAAGGCCCCAACCTCCTCACTGCCCGGGGTCAGAGCCACATCTTACCTGTGCCAGGAAGATGTTATCAGGATTAGCTACTGGGAATTCCGTATTGTTCTTTCAATAATTTTATAATAATTAATAGCTGTCACAACATGAAGCTGGGGCTAGGTCAGCGCACTTTGAAGAAGTTGGGTAGTCGAGCTGAGGAAAATGGTAGCTGGAGGGGACAGTGGTTTTAAGAACCAAGATGGAGCTTGGACATATTTACAGACTGAATGGAAGGATTCCATGGAGGGAGACCAAACGCCAGAAAACAAAGGGATAATTATGGATCGTAATTATTACTTGGGACAGGAGTAGATATCCAGGGGAGGGATTCGTTTTAGAGGGGAGAGGGGTAATTCCTCATCAGAAATAGAGGAAAAGAACAAATGGGCAAGAATAAGAATATTCTTAATTCTTATTGGAATAAGATACGGATATTGTGCCCACGAAGGACAGAAATGGATGGAGCTCACGTGCATCGGGGTGCTAGCTCTCAGTGAGGACCAAGCCAAGGCTATCTGCAGGGGAGAAGGGAGGTGCAAGGGGCAAGGGCAGGGTTTTAAGGAGAGGGGAGGAATCTGAAACCGCCACCGAGGGAACAGCGGCAGGAGCTCAGCATGACAGCGGCAGTAGGGTGGACTGAGCTGGACTGGACTAATGGGATTATAGAAAAATGGGCTTCAAGGTCTCCAAATACCACCCAAAGTCATGATCAAGGCACAGGCCTAGAAATGAGCGATACACACCCTGAACAAAAATAATGATACATGCTGGAGTGCTAAATACCAGTGTTCTGTCCCCCAGGGCAGCTCTTAAAACATACCTGGTGGGTCCTGTTGATGACCGTCTTAGTCCATTCGGGCTGATACAACAGAATACCAGAGACTGGGTGGTTTATAAACAACAAAGGCTGGGAAGGCCAACCTCAAGGGGCCTACAGATTCGGTGGTGAAGCCTCTCTTCTTGGTTCACAGACACCATCTTCTCGCTGAAGGGGTGAGGGAGCTTTCTGGGGGACCTTTTATAAAGGCGCCGACCCCGTCACCGATGCCTCATCCTCACGACCCAATCACCTCCCAAAGGCCCCAACTCCAAATACCATTCTAGGCATTAGGTTTCAACCTACGAATCTTGGAGAACACAGACTCAGTCTGCAGGAATGTTTGTCTCTAACCAGACTCAAGGCTGCCCACTGAAGAGTTCTTCTCTCTCTCTCTCTCTCTCTCTCTCTCTCTCTCTCTCATCTACCTAGTCACTGTAAAATCATCCATTATTATGCACTAATGGTCTCTGAAGACACCATTAGCACTAATCTGCTAACTCTTACTATGATTATCATCAATATGATTGCCCTTAATGGTATGTTTACAGTGAATACTGTAATTATTATTACCTGCCTATCCTAGCAACAGTAAACAACTGCTAATATTTATTAAGTGACCTTCCTCTGTGCCAGGCACTGTGCTGAGAACATCGTGTATTTACGCGAAATCTCCATCACTTGTCACCAGAAGCCAATGTGATGCCTATCACAGACCCAGTTTTATAGATGAGGAATCTGAGGCTTTGAAGTGTAGGTAACCTGGCTGGGTTAAAGTGCTAATCAGTGGCAGAGGGGGTCTGTCCAACAGCAGAGCCTCCTCTTATAAAAGGACGTCTGCACCCTGTCATTTTTTTGAATTTTTTAACATTTTTATTCATTTTTTGTGAGACAGAGAGAGACAGGGTGTGAGCAGGGGAGAGGCAGAGACAGAGGGTGACATAGAATCCAAAGCAGGCTCCAGGCTCTGAGCTGTCAGCACAGAGCCCGATGCAGGGCTCGAAGCCATGAACCATAGAATCACGACCTGAGCCAAAGTCGCATGCTCAACTGACTGAGCCACCCAGGTGCCCTAAGGAGGTCTGCACCCCATCGTTTGTGATTGGGAATGTATAATAAATGGTGTTCCCCAAAGTGCCTATCACTTAGAATGTGAACTTAGAGATACGGCCTTTGCAGAAGGTTCAGGATTTCAAGATAAAATCATCCTGGATTTAGGGCTCACCCTAATCCTAAATCCAGTCACTGGTGTGCTTGTAAGAGGAGAAGAGTACACAGAGAGACATACACAGAGGAGAAGCCCATGTGAAGACAGAGGCAGAGGACAGAGAGAGAGGCAGCCATAAGCCAGGTGATGCCAGGAGTCGCCTGACGCCGGAAGGAGTGAGGAAGGATTCTCTCCTGGAGGCTTTGGGGGGAGCACGCCCTCTCCCCCAAGACCTGATGTTGGACTTCTGGATTCCAGAACCATGAGAGAATAAATTTCCGTTGGTTTAAGCCACTCAGCTTTTGTCACTTTGTCATAGAGGGCCTCGGAAACTAATACAGAGCCGTCTCACAGAAAGATAGAATTTCTCAAATGCTCTTAGGAATATTTTTAATCACTTCATTGTTTTAGGCAGTACATGCAAATGTGATTTTAGGCAAACGGTATTTTTATTCAGAATATTAAATGCTGAGCATAATGCTTACTTAGATATTATATGCAATGTCATTCATAATATATAAGGGAAATTTTGCTTCTTCACATTAAATAAATGATGCAAACTATTTAAATTAATTGTATAAGAAAAATACGACTTCTGAAAAATACATTAAAGACGATACACTGTGTTTATACATGAACTCCGTGTATATTAAAAAGCCGACTGAGATTTAACCACTTGCTACAGCATCAAAAATAGAAAATAATCAGAATTTGAAATGACTGCTTTTCTTTTGCTTAATGTCCACTGGTTTATTATTTGTTTGAATATTTATGATTTACTTTAAATTGCAGGACAAGAGAAGGGTTCAGTGGCTATTTGCAAGCATTTTTCTACAGATAACAAACCATGTATGTGGAAACTTTGATTTCCAATGAGTTAAAATTGCACATAATTGCCCATATTTTTCTGTTTTAATATCAGTTATTGATGAATGAGAATTTAATGTGCAAGGTAAGCATATGTGAGCTCTATGAGGTTTTCATTTTAAAGAGGACAATATTTAAATAATTTGCAATATTTTCATTACAAAATACATTTAAAGGTCTATAATGAAACAGTCACTATTCCCAACCTGGAAAACTTTTTTTGATTTCTCTGACAGCTCAGAACGCTCCAGCTGGAAAACACTGCAATTCTCTATTAGCAGTCACCAAACATTTGGTTCCAGGATCCATTTGTATTAAAAAAAACCAAAAAAGCAAAAAACATTGAGGATTTCAAAGAGCTTTTGTTTATGTGGGTTATAACTATTGATATTTACACTATTTGAAATCACAACTGAGCAATGTTTGAAATATTTAATTCATTTAAAAATAAAAATAGTAAATGCATTACATGTTAACCTAAGTAAGATTTTTATGAAAAAAAACATTTTCCCCCCAAATTAAGAAGCATGGCGTTAATTTTCATTTTTGGATATTTATTTAATGGCTGGTTCGACAGACTACTGGATTCTCACCTCATCCACATCTGATCTGTGACAATATGTTATTTTAGGTGAAGTATCTAAACAAAATCTAGCCTCACACAGATATGTCATTAGAAAAAGACTAAAAAAAAATAAAAAGGAAAATTATTTTCATAGTTTTATTTTTTATTTTCAAAAAATTTAATGTTTATTTACTTTTGAGAGAGAGAGACAGAGTGCGAGCAGGGAAGAGGCAGAGAGAGAGGGAGACACAATCTGAAGCAGGCTCCAGGCTATGAGCCATCAGCACAGAGCCTGAAGTGGGGCTTGAACCCATAGGCTGTGAGATCATGACCTGAGCTGACGTAGGACGCTTAACCGACTGAGCCACCCAGACACCCCTGGTCTGTTTTCTACTAATGGACCTCTTTCCATATACGACTTGGTAACATCATGCACTGGTCATTTGGAAACTGGTGGATTCATGGGTTATGCAGCTCTTCCAAACAATACACATCATTATTCGATATCAAAAAAGTAATGTATTTGTTAATGTCACTGCCCATTTCATCAAAAAAGCCTGCGACATGGGAAAACTGTCAATCTCACTGTGACAGATGTAAGTTTTCCAAAATGTACTTTTATTTGAATATTCAGATTTTAGCATTAACCATAAATATCCGTCACTCACGTTCAAAAAGTTATCTGCTAAAAAAAAAACAAAATACAAAAAACAACAAAAAAAAAAACCCAAAGTTATCTGCTAAACACCCAAGTCTAAATAACCACAGTTTGTTTCTCAGTCACTCTTTCAACTGAAAGTGATGTTCCACGAATAAAGCAGCCAATTCAGCAGGTAACACAAACAAGAAGAGACTTGGTTTGCAGAGTCAAGGTTCACACACACTTCCATTTGCAAAGGAAGTCTTTATGGGTATGTAGGAGAAAGAAAATAAATTTCTCCCCACCCTCTAGGTTCTTGGCTGAACTCACCCCCCCACCCCATAATAAAAGAGAGACTAAAAAGAGAAAAACAAATTTAATATCGTACAGAAGCCAATTTGACAATACGTTATATTAAAAAATAAATAAAGATAATATTGTGTGCATGAAGGCCCCAAAGATATGAGACCCAAAGAAGTGACAAAAACAGGCAGGTCTTATACCTTTTTGGCAAAGAAACAATAAATGCGTAAAGAATTGACAAGGCAAAGAAGTTGAGGCTTAGGGTAGTAACTTAGTAAAGAAATATCAAGCTTTGTTTACAAAGGCTCTTGGCCTTGAACTCCCTAGCTCTGATGGTAAGGATGACTCCTTTCCTCCTGGAGCAGGGGCCACCATTCACATGGAGATTTATTTTCTGCTCTCAGAGAGACAAAGGACAGTCAGAGCATCCTTCCTGCATCAGCTGTTTCTCATGGAACTTTAATTCAAAGTAATCAATATGCCAAAGTGGCATTATTTGGGGGAACCCGGCCCCTAACCCCCATGAAACAGTTTCCTCTTGGTCAGATTGAGTGTTTTTTTTGAAATGAATGCAGAGATTGTGATTTAATAAACATACGAATCGCCACTACTCACCAAAGACATTTTAAGGCAGATGACTTTCTGGGGCATGTAAAGGTGAGGAATACAATAAACCCTAATACAGCTGGTGTCACTGCCTTGATCGGCACCAACATGCCTGCGTTTTTACTCCCTGTTGCTTTTGTGCAACTGGTGCAAATGTCCACGGGGCGAAAACGTGAACAATGTCACAGTGTTGCTATAAAGTAACTATTACCTTGCAGAACCTAGAAGGGTCTCAGCGACCCCCTGAGGTCTGTGGCTCACACTTTGAGAACCACCGCTCTATACCACTTCTAGACGCAAGGGTCAAGTTGATATCGCAAAATCAGCACCAATCTCTGACCAACTCCTCAGTCTGGAATAGAATTCTGCCCTTTGAAATAAAAGCTCCTCGCTAATAATTGCTCTGCGTTTACCCTCCTGGCTCCCTATTTGCCTCAGCCCCAAGAAACTAGAAAGTCTGGAGCCTTCCTGCCATGAAAGCGAGTTGACTTTCTTCTCCTGTCTGGTGAGAGAGATGGCAGCGATAGCTGGTCTGAGGGGGTCGGGGGCGTCTCTAAGGCACGGTGCCTGCCAGCTTTCACAACAGGAGCTTTTGAAGTCACTTGGGCAATTCTGAACACAGCCAGCCTGCCGCATCAAAATAACTGTGGTCTCTTGGCATCCCATCCCGGCTTCCCGAACACTGAAGCGTGGCCTCCACGGGGCCCTGACCTCACCTGCCAAATTGGAATGGGCAGGGAAGCAAGGCAACTGTCATAATCCTCTTTAGCAATTCCTTGCAAAGCATATTTGCATGTTTAGTGGCAGCCAGAATGAAGGACTGTCCAGGGCATCTGTGCGGTTTGCTATCTCTCTACCTCTTCTCTGGTGTTGGCAGGGGAAAAGACGGACAATTTCAAGTGTCTCACAAAGGCCACACTCTCTGATGCCGTCACTCAGAGTCTCAGAGGCCATTGGCTCAGTGTCTTAAAGGAAGAGTATTTATAAAGGCATCCGAAGAATCCTCAAGATGCTGGCCTTGGCCAAATGAACGCCAAAGACACGTGAATGGGTCACCGGAAGCCGCAAAATATGTAACTAGGACTGAGTTGTATCACACACCGGACGCCTTTACCACACATACTTGCTGCTAGGAAGTGATAGTTCCAGAAGGTTTGGGAACAGAGCCCAGATCGAAGGACTCCACAGTTATAGTACAAGGTAGCTTAATGTCATTGTTTCCAGAGTAAGCCCAGGTGACTCTGTGTGTGTGTGTGTGTGTGTGTGTGTGTGTGTGTGTGTGCGCGCGCACGCGTGTGTGTGGTGTTGAGGGTTAGGGATAGGGAATGGAGAACACACAGGGGTACACTACCTGAAATCAAACTAGCCTACCCTCCAGGTAGTCCTCAAGAGCCATCTATCCCTTTCTGCCAGGAAAGAAGTGAAATCCTCTGGGGGGGGGGGGCGGAGGGGGGGGCGGGAGCGTCAGAAAGCAGTGCAGGACCAGAGATCCAGGCTCAGAATCTGAAATGAAACCCTAGGTTTACTGCTTCCTGATGGGTGGCCATGGGCAATCACTTAATCTAACCATTCTGTGCCTCAGTTTCTCATCTATAAAATGGGAACAACAGTAGTACCTACATCTCAGAGTGTATTAGGAGCATTAAACAAGCTGGCTAATATTTCTAGACTATTTAGAACAGTATCGGGCACAATGTAAGCCCATATAAGTGTCTGGGTGTTTTTTTCCTAACACCCCATAAAAGGCACGGAACTCTATTTCTTCGTTCAGTCACTGAGTGATATAACCCCCCCCCCCCCAAAGGAGGCACAGATACTTAGGCACATCTTCAGGAAAAAAACAGAATGGATGTGCGGCAGCATTAAGTTAGTCATCCACAAATGTTATTAGAATAAATCATGAGTAATGTGTATGCTTTAAGCACTATCTAGCCATTAACTTTTAAATATTTCATTTAGCTTTGTGAAGCATGCCCTATAGAACATAACTACCATAGGAGTATAGTTCTCAGCTTGTTCGAGCACAAAGACCTCTTTAATTATTTTAAAAACATAGTACAACATAGTACCCCCGGCCCCCCCACACACAGGGCATGTTAATAAAAAAGTAATTTTACTGTTATACATACTTTTTTTTACTTTCCTCCTGCCCTTTGAGAAAAAAAAAATACTGCTTTAAAAGTGACCAAGAACCCCTTCAAATAAATGTATGCAAAGCAGGTTATTTACGTGGATATCCAACTGAGAATGTTTGGTACCCAAACAGGTTCTACGACTCTTATTCCCCAAGGGTCCATCTTCTTTAGATTAGGAGCAACTTTGCCAGAGGGACAGAATCCTCAGAAGCTAAAATCACATTCTTGGGAACATTCAAATGTATTAAAATGAAGATGGGTTAACCAAATGAAAGTCAAACCCCAGAATCCCAACCTCAGTGTCACCCTTGTGGCCCCTACATTCTTGCATTGGTTAGCATTTGCCAGGCAAGGCTTTTTAGAGCAGTATTTCAAGAAGCCAAAGGCCAACATTTTTTATGTCTTAACTCAGAATAGCCTGCTTTACTCTTCACACAATCTTCCACAGTTGGGCCTTACAATTTTTCATTGTTTACTCCTTCAGGAATCCAAACCACTGTAGCAAAGACGTTAAACAGAGAAACAGATAATCCCACGTAGTTTCTGCAGGAACCATGCCTGTTTCCAGAGATAATAGAATGGATCCAAATTTCATGGAACTAATACAGATCCATGGAAACCTCCCCAAGCAAAAAACACAGAAGCTCAATGGATTGGATATTTTCCAGAAAATTCAAAACCAGGATAACAAGGGATTTTAGGACTCCCCCACCCCTTCCGTTGATAGGAATTTCTCTCCTATGTGACCCGGAACACGATTCCAAGAACTGACTTTTGTCCACCCGGTAAAATAGTATTTAAAATAGATATATCCATCGGCTGAAATCATGTTTAAGAATGACTTCTTGGGGCGCCTGGGTGGCGCAGTCGGTTAAGCGTCCGACTTCAGCCAGGTCACGATCTCGCGGTCCGTGAGTTCGAGCCCCGCGTCGGGCTCTGGGTTGATGGCTCAGAGCCTGGAGCCTGTTTCTGATTCTGTGTCTCCCTCTCTCTCTGCCCCTCCCCCGTTCATGCTCTGTCTCTCTCTGTCCCAAAAATAAATAAATGTTGAAAAAAAAAGAATGACTTCTTGTCTGTTTCTCATTCCCTTTGAAACCAAATGTAAAATAACCTTTCGCATTGCTGTATTTTACTACCACTTTAAAGGAGTTGTTTTTATTTTAGGATATAATGTGCAAAATCATGCTACTTAACACTACATTATATTCACAGATCATGAAAGTTAAATACAGACACCTTGCTGATTTCCTAATATAGATTCAGCTAAGATTAGTTATGCATCCACCACCTTAACATTCAGATTGGGGGGAGGAAAAGCCTTAGTTAAAAATCACACTTGCATTGTAAGTGCTTAGATTTTCATGGTTCATTTAAGAGCTTCACAATCAAGAATTTAATTATGTCAAAAAAAAAAAAAAAGAATGGTTTCTTCTTAACAGGCAGGATTGCATCCCCCGCGGCGTCGGGGCGGCCCCCCCCGGAGGGGGGGTTATCTTTAACCTCTGTGGACGTGTTTTCTGACCTATGAAATAAGGCATTTGGTTAGGTGATTTTAAGATACCCTCTGGTTCTATCATGCTGCGATTTTAAGATTTCAAAGGAACAGACTAATGAGGAGGCGAAGAGGAAACAGAGCCAAGATGCTATGGGAACCTGGCCAATTCAATTCCTAAACAAGGTGATGTTTCCCATGATGCCAGACAAATGTCCCACACCTCACTGTCGGGGGACTGGCAACCGGGCTGATGGGTAACAAGGTACCATAGAACAACGGAGACCCCAAAACCTCAATTTTGCTTTAATATTTGAACATTTGCCTCACGATATGCTATTCAACAAATCACTGACTCTCAAAAATCATGGCCCTGGGTGTTCAGGCACCAGGACGGAAGGAGAACTAATAATAAGAGACTAATCGGGGCGGGGGTGGGGGGGGGTGGGGGGTGGGGAAGGTCTTGTTTTTGGATCAGCAAATCTAACAATAACTTCCAGGCTGAGTAACAAAGTGTTTATGCTTTGCAAGTTTGTATCAATGCACAGTATAATCCTTTACTTAAATTACTTAAATAATTCACCCTGGTGGTAGCCAGTGTTCTGACTGGTTCGACTAAATGAAGGTCTGACTGGTGAGGAGTCTTGCTCCCCCACCAAACAAAGCCTAAGACACAGGCTTGCGTGTGTGCAGTTTATTTGGGAACGCGATCCCCGAGAGTAGAAGTAAGGGCCAGGGAAAGTGAAATAAAGGAAGGAAAGCCAAAAGGAGGATGCATGATGGAGTTGGCCACTTGGTGAAGTGTTCGTTCAATCCTGCAGGACCTTCTGAGGAGCCTTGGGAAATGCATCTCAGAACCGTGCATGTAAGAGAAGAAAGAGGGAAACATTTATCCCTCCGAGTTTCTTGCCCATATGTCAAGGTTTTGCCTCGTGGGTGTTCATTTCCCTGCACTTCCTGTTCATACATGTGAGTTCTTAGCTCCCACAGGAATGCATGACAAAGCCAGAGGAGCCCCTGGACATGAAGCAAGAAGCACGGGCTTATGCCAATGAGCTGTCAGCCTGCACCTATGTGCTGCTAGCTAAGGCCTGTGTACAAGCGCTTGTTTAGCAGTGCCTGGAATATGAACCAAGGCCAAGATGGTTTGAACTGGCATACACAAGCATTCAGGCATGTGCAGCAGTCAGGATGGGCCAGTTACGCTGCAGGAACAAATGCCCCCATGGTGTCAATGGCTTACAACAACACAGGTTTGTTTTTCAGTCATGCTCTAAGTCCAATGTGGGGCTGCTATGGTCCTCTGACATTTTCTTCACCCCAGGACCAAAGGGGACAAAACGGTCTCCATCAGGAACATTGCCAGTCAATATGACTTGAGAGAAAAGGTTACATTTATGAACCATGCATAGTTTTGTCAAGCTTTTGCCTACAAGAAATTCAACTTCTACTCACCTTTCGTTGACCAAAACAGGCCATACACCTATTCTCGGTTCAGGGCTGGAATGTATGATACTCTGGTGGGGGGAGGGGGGCGGTGCGGGGGATGGGGGCGGGCAACGCAGGAAGGATGATGTGGAGCAGAGTAATTAATACAATCTAGCACACTATGCCTTCACTTTCATGGAAGAAAAGCCAAGGGTAGGAGGAGCAAATCACTTCAGGGAATCCTGTGGAAATTCTTTAACAGCACCAACTTTTCCGTGGGCACATGGCCAGCCAGTATTTAGAAATATGAAGTCCCAGGGCACTTGGGTGGCTCAGTCGGTTAAGCATCTGACTCTTGATTTCAGCTCGGGTCACGATCTCATGGTTCATGAGATTGAGCCCCGCGTCCGGCTCTGTGCTGATACAGTGTGGAGCTTGCTTGGGAGTCTCTCTCTCCCCCCTTCCCCTGCCCTCCCGTTCTCTCTCTCTCTCTTAAAAATAAGTGAAAGAACATTTAATTTTTTTTTTAATGTTTATTTTTGAGACAGAGAGAGACAGAGCATGAACAGGGGAGGGGCAGAGAGAGAGGGAGACACAGAATCGGAAGCAGGCTCCAGGCTCTGAGCCATCAGCCCAGAGCCCGACGTAGGGCTTGAACTCACGGACCGTGAGATCGTGACCTGAGCTGAAGTCGGAGGCTTAACCGACTGAGCCACCCAGGCGCCCCTAGAACATTTAAAAAAAGAATAGAAGCTTTAAAAATAAAAGCAAAAAAACCCAAGAAGTATTGAGTCCCATTCAAAGAAAGCAGATCTTTTACCAATGAGAGAGGAAAAAACAAAAAACAAAAAAACAAAACAAAACAGTGGTGGGTGATTCCTCAGGGGGAAGCATTAGAAATTATCTACTTCTTATGCCATAAATTTCTTCATTTTATAGATGTTGAGATGGGCCAGTTCTCAGAAATCACAAATGAAGTGACTCGTGCACAAGTTCGTGACAGAGCTGGGACCAGGCGTCAGTCAATTCTCCGTATTCCCATTCCAGGGCAAAGTTGAAGGAAACATTGCGGTTACAACCTTATATTCAAGTTACCTGAAAGGTATCTATATTTTACAGAAAATCTATTCTTTTCAGATTTAACAACCTCGCGTAACAATAAAACAATTTTAAATAGCTAGGTTAGCCCTACACTGACAAGATAAAGTCCAACCTAATTTATTAGTAAGTATTCCTGTGAGTGAGCATTTTATGGTCAAGGCACTTATCTACCAGCCTCGTGACCAGAGACATCAAGTGCTTTGTATAAACAGTTAAGAAGCATCAGAATTCTGTCGGACGAAAGGACCAAGAGGGAAAAGGCCAGACGGGCCTCCCTCTAGAGGAAAGCAAACGTAACCTCCAGGCCCTTCCTTCACTTCATCTGCTTCACAGACCAATGGGGAAAGAGTGGCAAACCATTTCATTCGGTTATTGATTCAATCAATATTCACTGAGCCCCTACCACGTGCACAGGGCAGTTCGAGCCACAGGGCTTACAGTGAAAATCTGAGGCAGCCGAGGTCCCTGCCATCGTGGGGTGCACGCTTTTAGGGAAGGGGTACAGAATGCAGAAGAGAAACAATTAGACGTGAAGATAACCAAGATCATTTCAAATTACAACCTGTCTGTAAATCTAGCAAAACAGTGACATGGAAGTGAGAGGTGGGGTGCCAAGCCGTACGTGATGTTCTCCCTGAACAGGCAATAGGTAAGAAAATTACAAAACCGCTTCGGTAAAATCACAACATGGTTTTCAGCGGCAGTTAGCAGCATTATCCCGTAAGGGCTATTGTTCCTCTATTAAAGATCTTGGGATGAGTTTTACCTTCTGTGCTCTCTACCTCCCGTTCCCCACTAAATCTCTCCCTTAATTAGCCATTACTATAGTTCTTCTGGCTGTATGTATTAAATGCAGTTTTGTGATGATGGTTCTTAATTTAAAAATCAAGCAAGGAAGCTTTTTATATGCCCCTTAAATTCAGTTGCTTTGTAACTATTTTCTGTATATCACAAAGCCTTTGAAAGAAAATTCATCCTTTCTCCTGACAAACCCTAGCCACCCTACCGGCAATCTAATTCTTGTTGTAGAAAGATCTCTTACCTTTCAAAACTGTAGTTTGGGGCAAAAATTAAAACTTCCTTTCTAAACTATCTTGGGCAACACCCATGCCTTTGTCCAACGCCCTCCCTTCCAAGCATGGGTGGACCTGTGAATGCGTGAGAGGTTCCTCTGATTAGGTTACATTATCAGACAAAAGGCAGATTCTTGCAGTGTCTTCCAGTGCCTAATCTAACCCTCGTGTTTTAAAAGTATGGTGTTTTTCTGACTAGAAGACAGGAAGTCAGAGAGACTGACCCAACCCGCCACCACTGGCTTGAAGATGGAGAGGATACTTGAGAAGAAATGCAGTTAGCATCTCAATGCAGAGTGGCCCGGTCTAACAGCAAAAACCTGGAGACCCTGGACGTACAGCTGCAAGGAACTGGATTCTCTCAATAACTTAATTAAGCTGAGATACAGATTCTCCCCCAAATCCTCCAGATAAGAGCTCAGGCTGGCTGCTCCCTTGACTGGCCTTGTAAGACCCTGACCCGGTCCAGCTTGCCCAGAATGTTGACCTACGGAACTCTGAGATACTAAACGAGGGTTATCTTTAGCCATTAAGCTTGTGATAATTTGTCACGCAGCAACAGAAAACTAATAGATATAACCAGATTTATCAACGGAAGTCTTCTGTTAAACAGCTGAATGACTCTTCCCCGCCTTCAAAATGTGCACCATTAATTCTAATGAAAGGAAGGGAATTCTCTGGGGGGAAAGGGGAGGATGGTCAGTGATGGAAAACCAGGACCCAAGGTGGGACAGACCAATGGGAAACACGGTATCATTTACCTGCCCAGTTGCAATGTTACACTTGGGCTGGACCACCAACTCCTCTCAAGGAAGGAAAGGGATAGATGGACTGCGATAAACTGAAATGCTCCAAGCCACAAGTGATGGGGATTTGGAGACAACCAACTGATTTTCTTTCCTATTCTTACTACATGGGGTGGGAGTGAGAAGGATGTTGTCGTGTCATGTGGATCATGCCATCCTTGTCACGCCTTTATGGCATTTCTCCAATTATAAATTCACATGCTTGCACGCAAAGAGTTCAAAAGCATTTACAGAATGCAGCAGAGACACTGCTTATTCACCTGACACCCCCCTCTCCCCCCTTTTTCTTGGCACAAAGGAAGGCTACAGTTCTCAGGCTCCTCTACAAATCGGTGGGAGACATCTGATGGCATTCTGGCCAATGGGATGGAAGCAGAAATAACCGAAGTCATTCCCAGGCCATACTTTTTTAAAAATATCATGAGTCAATATCTAGTTCTCTTGTCCCCGAAGAGGCCATGTGTTGAGATGATAGGTCGCTGGATGGAGGGAGCCTGGGTCTCTGAGTCACTAGATGGAAGAAAGTCTCCACCAACACACTGGACTTTGCAGGAGCCAGAAACAAGTATTTCTTACATTAAGGTTTTGAGAGTTGGGGGGGGAGGGGTATTTTCTTATTACAGCATAGCTTCCTAATGCAGGAGTCCCTCCATCTGTGATACGAAGGTGGGCTCCCTCTCTCTTACCACCTTATTCCACTGAGCTCCCCCTTCTTCTTGTGATGATGTGAGATGATAAATTGCCTATGTGATGAGGTGAAGCCAGGTGAGTGACATAGGCACTGTGACCTAGCACGAGGTTGCTACTGACCTTGTGAAGCTACGTCAGAAAGAGGATCACCTGCTTCCAGACCCTGATTGACCGTGGGTGACGCAAACCGCAGACGGCAAAACCACAGATAAGGGGAAGACTACTGTCTTAACCCCCCCTGAATAAATCACACACGTTTTCTCATTGGATTCGATTTAACAGGTTTAGACAGAGTCTCTTCGTCTTCGACTTTCTCTTGATTTGGTACAACAACCAAGCATTTACACAAGAACATTAGCACAGGCATTTGAATATCAAATTTAATTACTGTAACAAGAAATTCATATTCTGACACATCTGATATTTACGCTGGGTGATTTCTGTCTTACATAAAACCACAATGAGGAGCATATAAATCCTGATCTTTTGTATACATGTGTAAATATACTATATGTATACACACACGTAAATTCACACATATACGATAGTTATTAATAACAGGAATGATGGAATAACAGTGGAAACCATGACAAACTCCTTGCGATGCCAAATGAAAGTGTGCTCAGCCAGGGGCACCTTGGTGGCTCAGTCGGTTAAGCGACGACTTTGGCTCAGGTCATGATCTCACAGTTTGTGAGTTTGAGCCCTGCGTCGGGCTCTGTGCTGACAGCTCACAGCCTGGAGCCTGCTTTGGATTCGGTGTCTCCCTCTCTCTCTCTCTCTGCCCCTTCCCAACTCACACACTCTCTCTCTCAAAAGTAAATAAACATTAAAAAAAAATTTAAAAAGAAAGTGTGCTCATCCTTAACTACCGCTCAGTCTCCCACAACTCCACCCCCAAATCAAGAGAAGGGCCTACCTCTCTGATCCTTTCCAGACCAATCTAAGCAATGTCAACCTAGAACAAGAATAAGTTTAAAACAAAAAAACTAGCATTTGTTTAACAGGGAGAAGGACTGGCAATGAGAAGTCAAAATCACTTTCCCAAACACTCAGAAAAGGTGTTAACCATTTGCAAACCAGGAAGCAGAAGTGAAGGCACCCGTCTCTTCCAACCCCATCACCCATCACCCCACTTGCTTGAAATGAATTTCAAAGGGCCTAGGAAGTGACAAAGGGCTAATACCTATTCTTTAATGTACAAGATTATAATTAACCTAACGTCTGTTTCAAATTTACTATTATCTATTAAAGAATAAATAATTTTACAGTCCTCTAATATAGGTCTTAAGCTTTAAATCACTGACCATAACTAATAAGCAACTTAATAGCAAGAATGCCCTAAATAGAACCACAGACTGCAATTTCACTGAGCATAAATCATCGTCATTTTTAATGCAAAGGCAACAGCAAATCTCGGTAATTACTGGGTGCATTTTGAATCACTTTTATTATTACTGCACTGGCCCCATTAAAAATCCAAAACACTGAACTGCATGGAATATAAAACTGGAATTATGATACCCTACAAACTCTAATTGAAATCCATAAATTTCCTACTAGTATTCAGAATTATTTTGTTGCCAAAGAATTTCAGCTATTCAGAATTAATTTTGAAAGCGTTTGCTTTGTCTGGAGCCATAAGTAAGAAGATTTTATACCGCCAAATTTGGAGAGTCAGATCTAAAGCAAAACTATGTGGATGGTTTCTTATTCATTCAGGACTTCACCTTTCTCAAGCAAACCAGAATTTGCAAAAAAAAAAAAAAAAAAAGAACAGAAAAATAAAATAGAATATACCATCCACAAAAAGAGTATTAATTGGTGCATCCCTTCCAGAATCACTGCCATGCCTAAGGAAGCCCTCACCCATTGTACAACAGGGGTGAGCCTCCACAGCATCAGCATTAATCTCCTTACTAAAAATGAGAGGCGCCTGGGTGGCTCAGTCAGTTACGCATGCGACTCTCGGTTTCAGCTCAGGTCACGATCGTACAGTTCGGGAGTTTGAGCCCCGTGCCAGGCTTCACGCTGCCCGTGCAGAGCCTGCTTGGGACTCTGTCTCCCTCTCTCTGTGTCCCTCCCCTGGTCACTCTCTATCTCTCTCTCTCAAAAATAAATAAATAAACATTAAAAAAACCAAACAGTAAAAAACCTCCTTACTAAAAATGATAAAGAGATGCCACTAAATTCATGAAAGGATAATAAAGGCAACATTATTTGTGTGCATAATAAGAAATGATCACAGGATGGACCACGAGCTGTTGGGGGGGGGGGGGGAGGCAGCGGTGAAAATACTATGCACATAACTTCCTGTGTAAATTTAATGGCTAATGATTTAATAACGGCCTCATACATATTCCATAAATACTGGCCTTCCTATGAATGTATGTATGTAAACAGAATGTTTACTACTTTACATCATGTGGCTGAGCACGTAGTGCGATCATCCTATTAAAATCAAATTCTCTATCCGTTGACTCTTACTAATTTGCCTGATGTCCACAAAGGAGGGTACCGCCCTGGAAAACCAACAATTTTCTTATAATCAGGTTGTGCCACCATAGGGAGCCTTTTCATAAATTATATGTCTCCTAATTTTCTATTCACAGTATGCTGGCATCTTAAGGGCCGTAATCTCCCTGAAGGATCTGTATTTTAAACATCCCTTTTCTACCTTGAAAAAGAGAGAACTTCGTTCCTTTGAACACTCCAATCCCACTCGGCATCACCCTGCTATCTTATGCTCTCCAGGACTGCCTTGGCTGTTCCTTCCTCCCCATATCTGCATCCGACTCAAGTCCCATCCTTTCTGTTGGAAATACCCAGAGCACCCCATCCGAAAGAATTCATCCTCCTCATTCTAAAGATTATTTGTAA
The DNA here is from genome assembly GCF_014898765.1 of Herpailurus yagouaroundi. Taxonomy (NCBI): domain Eukaryota; kingdom Metazoa; phylum Chordata; class Mammalia; order Carnivora; family Felidae; genus Herpailurus; species Herpailurus yagouaroundi. The sequence goes on from NW_024412429.1 coordinate 19,370,396, forward strand.
GGGAGCTCAAACTCACGACCCCGAGATCAAGAGTCACATGCTCTACCAACTGAGCCAGACAGGTGCGTCCATTCTCCTTATTCTAAGTTCTGTCTTCGTTTGACAACCATCCTGATTTCCTATCTTTGCCGCCTTAAGCTCTCTTTGAACTTACGCATTTAATAGTCCACAAATTTGTTTTTCTCATCAACTCGAAGTTCATCAACAGAGACCCTATCTTAGTGCTGAAGCATCCAAAAAAACTGTTCATGATTCTATTTTTTTTTAATGTTTATTTTTGAGAGAGAGAGAGGGAGAGAGAGTGAACGGGCAAGGAGCAGAGAGACAGGGAGACACAGAATCCAAAGCAGGCTGCAGGCTCCGAGCCGTCAGCACAGAGGCCAATGCCGGGGCCTGAACTCACAAACAAGAGTAAGCTACACCTTTCGGTGGAGAGAAAGGATTTTGCGGACAGAGGGAATGTAACCTCAAATCTGCTCTTGTCCTTCTGTGATCTTGGGACGCTGGTTCATTGGTTTAAAAACCCGGGATTAGAGAGTCCGGTGAGAATGGCAGCGATCAGTGATTCTGGACCCCGCTGCGGCAGGGAGGCCGGGTCCTGTTCCTCATCCTGCCCGGTCATTCAAACTCCTTCTAGCTCTGTTTTCAAGTTTGAGACTCCTTGAGAGATTCTGCCTCAAAAAAAGTTTCTACAGGAAACAAAAGACAGAAACCTCCAGTCTTTTCGCCTCTGACATGCATGTCTCTGCAGACACCCCCCCATTTTATAGAGCAGAAAACTCAGGCTGGAAAGGTAAAAGGGCTCCTCTCCCTCAGGACCGAAAATGAAAGCCGCCAGTGGCCGAGCGGGGGTCTGCCTGCCACGTTCCACCTGTGGTTCTGCTCCTCCATTCTGGGTGCAGAAGGCCATCTCCACAGTGTGGGAGGAGGCGAGCCGCCCTCCTCGCCCTCTGTCGCGGTCTAAACCACAACAGAAGCTGCACTGAGGCTTGAGATGAGTAATTCTATGTGTCAACCTGCCTCGACTATGGCGCCCAAGTCTTTGGTCAAACACAATCTAGAGGTGGCGTGCCTGGGTGGCTCGGTCGGTTAAGCATCCGACTTCGGCTCAGGTTCGTGAGTTCGATCCCCACGTCAGGCTCTGTGCTGACAGCTCATTCTGGAGCCTGTTTTGGATTCTGGGTCTCCCTCTTTCTCTCTGCCCTTACCCCACTCACTCTTTCTCTCTCTCTCTCTCTCTCAAACATAAACAAACAAAAAAACAATCTCGAGGATGCTGTGAAGATATTTTTTAGACATTTAAATTAGTACATTGTGAATAAAACAGATTATCCTGCATAATATGGGTGGGCCTTATCCAATCAGTTGAAGAGCTAAAGAGCAAAGAAGGAAGAAGGAAGGAATTGTCCCTCTGGGCACCAGTCCCAGTCAAACCGACAATATCACCTCTTCCCTGGGCCTCCAGCCTGCTGGCCTGCTCTGCAGATTTCAGACTTGCCAGCCCCACAGCTGTGGGAGCCAATTTCTTAAAATCACTCAATCTCTTCCTTCCTTCCTTCCTTCCTTCCTTCCTTCCTTCCTTCCTTCCTTCCTT
>NW_024412429.1:19371999-19400874 GCF_014898765.1 Herpailurus yagouaroundi
CTTCCTTCCTTCCTTCCTTCCTTCCTTCCTTCCTTCCTTCCTTCCTTTCTCCACATACCCCACCCCCACCTGGTTGCTTCTGTTTCTGTAATACAGGGCTCTTCCTTCTGTTGGATTCACAGTGACTCCCTCACGGGCTGTTGCCACCACTGATGTTCTTGAGAATCCTGCTATCTTCCCATCTCAATCTGAGAGCTTGCCTGATCTCTTAAATGCTTTGTTTGCTTGAGCAAAGGCAGGAAGCCTCAGGGCTTCTTACTGGGGCTTTTCCCAGGACTTTTACCTAACTGCATATGCCCTCAATTTTCCAAGCTTCACCTCCATACGACCCAGCTCCAGTGGACTGATCTGGGCTCCCACATTGGAGTCTGAGCTATGAATGTCACAACCTTCTGGAAGCACTGCTAGACTCCTCCTCTGCCCAAGGCCTGACCATTCCAGGGTGGGGAGGGGGGTGGGGAGGGCAGACTCTCACTGTAGGTGCATTGAGCATGGAGAATAAAATAAGACGGCGCCTTCAAATCTCAGTTCAGGAGTTAATAATTAACTGAAGTTAACCTTTACTATCCCAAGTCTTAGATGTAACTATAATAAGGCCTCCTCAGTGGGGCACTGCTAAATATTTGGCTTTCTGGAAGACTGGGGGCGGGGGGGGGGGGGATATATGCACATATACATGTTCACACATTTATTATTTTACTGATATAAAGGATGTATATTGCACAATAAAGTTTATAATACCCCTTATTGTGAATTCTATATCTCCACCTGATTCCCACAGAATACTTTTGATGGTTTGGGCTGAACTCATAATTCTTTCTTAATGGTTTTTTGGGGGTTTTTTTTGTTTTGTTTTTTCTTTTTTGAGAGAGAGAGAGAGAGAGAGAGAGAGAGAGAGAGACACCCCACATGTATGAGCGTGAATGGGGCAGGAGCAGAGAGAGAGAGGGAGACAGAGAATCCGAACCAGGCTCCAGGCTCTGAGACACAGAGCCCGACATGGGACTTGAACGCTTGAGCTGAGCCATGAGATCAGACCTAAGCCAAAGTCAGATGCTTAACCGACTGAGCCACCCAGGCGCCCCTGGGCTGAACTCTTACATTAGGAGCCAACATATATGATAATAATGAGTATATCTGTGACGTGAATGTTGGTTGATATGTTTGCTCACGCTAACGAGCAAGATGAAAATGAAGGCAAGTGCCCTGTTAGTACACATTCCATTCAGTGTGACACTCACTGGGAGCCTGCCAGGCACCAGGCATGGTATCCTCTGGCCTTGGGGCTAAACAGATGAGTGAGACATGGGCCCGCCTTCGCGTCTTAAGGAACTAACTAGACTTAAAACAGCAATTATCTTGCCAATAATCTAAAATTACAACCACCTACTGCAATTTCAGGCAAAATATTTTATTTAAAATTTTTTTTTAACGTTTATTTATTTTTGAGACAGAGAGAGACAGAGCATGAACGGGGGAGGGTCAGAGAGAGGGAGACACAGAATCTGAAACAGGCTCCAGGTTCTGAGCTGGCAGCACAGAGCCTGACGCGGGGCTCGAACTCAGGGAATGTGAGATCACGACCTGAGCGGAAGTCGGCCGCTTAACCGACAGAGCCACCCAGGCGCCCCCAGGCAAAATATTTTAAGTGCTTGGCCAAATTCACATCTACAATTTACGTAAGCGTAACCGACTATTATGACTTTGGTGTAGCTTTCGCATGTGGACTCAACTTTATTCACATAAACAAGATTAAAGTATTTTTCTAAGACAATGGAGCAAAATGAATTGAGCATTTTAGACTCTGAAGAATCTCTTTGATCTCTAAAATTGAAAGGAGAGAGAGAGAGAGAGAGAGAGAGAAAGACAGAGAAAAGGAGGGAAAGAAACAAAGAAAGTAAACTATTATTTTTAAATCCCTGAAAGTTTAAATGTCTGGGATAATCGAACTATATATTCTGGTTTTCTTGTATAGACTTCTCAAGCCAAAAAGGATCTACAGTAGGAAAAGAAAAAGGCCTATGTTTTATAAACAGAGCACTATTTAACGTGCTGTAGTCAGGACAGTTTACAATTTTAAATAAAACTAATTCCAAATGAAAGTAGGCCAAGTTCGGAGGTTAACTTGGATTAACTCGGATCTGTGCACCATGACTTTGTAGTTCTCAGAATAACAGATTAAGACATCAAACAGCAGAAATTGCAAAGAAAGCTGATTAGGCAAAACGCCCAGGGCTCAGAACCCAGAACGCGACGCTGCTCCCAGAGTTTGGGAACCACTGACCTGGCCTGAGTCTCTCTAAGACCTCACCTCCACCCAAACACTTTGCACGCCTACTCTCTCTCTCCCACTTGGTCATCCTCTGCACTTACAGCAAGTCCTTTGTCTGCACGGTTTGCATCTCACTGGTTGTTCTGCTTTATTAAGTTAATTACACAATCCTCAATAACCACCAGAAAGATTTGAAAACAAAACCACAAGCCAGTGGTGGCTGAGGAGGCAGGGGCCGGAGCTATATGGCAGGTAAGATGTCAGCTAAGGAAGGAGTCGGTTGGCCCCAGAGGGCACCGTGGGTGGCTTCGCTTTGTACTTCTCTGCAGAAAGGAACTGAGCCTTGACATGCCCTATGACTTACAGAAAGCTGTCTGCACCTGCCTCCCGCACAGTGCGTGTAGGCTCTGCTCCCAGGGAAAGGCCAACAAGTCAATTGTGCGTGTGCGTGTGCGTGTGCGTGTGCATGTGAGCGTGCGTGTGCATGTGCACACAGCAGGGGAGGAAGTCACTGTGTTGCCAAAAAACATGCCTCCGCTAATATCAATGTGGTTCCTATCCATATCACTGCTACGTAGAATTAAAACTCTATGGTTCTTACCAAAGAGAACTCTCAAACACAAACAACAAATATTCTCCTTCCTGCAGCAAAACTTACATTTGACAGTTCTTTTTGCAGTTTTTTTTAACAGAACCTCAATATCAGAAAAATATCTTCCCCGTATACGTAAAGACCAATCCACTTTAAAGAAAAAGAGAAAAACCACAAGAAGAAAAAATACTGAAATATCCCAACTGTATATATATATATTTTTTAAATTTTGTATTTTTTTAACGTTTTATTTATTTTTGAGACAGAGAGAGACAGAGCATGAACAGGGAAGGGGCAGAGAGAGAGGGAGACACAGAATCGGAAACAGGCTCCAGGCTCTGAGCTGTCAGCACAGAGCCCGACGCGGGGCTCGAACTCACGGACCGCGAGATCATGACCTGAGCCGAAGTCGGACGCTTAACCAACTGAGCCACCCAGGCGCCCCCCAACCGTATATATGTTTTAATGTCCTCTCAACCCATCTCTAATAAAATTTTCTTACTAACTTGATTCTTTTATTTTTTTTTATTTTTTTTATTTTGAGAGAGAGAGAGAGAGAGAGTGCATACATGCACAAGCATGCGTGGGGGAGGGGCAGAGACAGAGAGAGGGAAAGAAAATCCTGCTCGGGTTCTGTGCTGTCAGCATAGAGCCTGACGGGGGGGGGGGGGGGTTCGATCTCATGAACTGCGAGATCATGACCTGAACAGAAATCAATAGTCAGACACCTAACCTTGACTGAGCCACACAGGTGCCCCTAACTTGATTATTTTAAACACCCAGTTTAAAGCTGTATTGGAGATACGGTCTCTAAATAGATACTTAGGGTAAAACGAGGTCATAGGCGTGGGTCTTAATACACTACATCCAGAATCCTCATAAGAAGAAATGAGGAGATTAGAACACAGACTAAGGGGCCACCATGTGAGCACGCGGCGAGAAAATGCTCGTCCATCACTGAGGAGGGAAATGTCAAGAAACCAAGTCTGCTGACACGTTGATCTCAGATTTCCTGCCTCCAGAACTGTGAGAAAATAAATTTCTATTGCTTAAGCCACCCAGGCTATGGTATTTTGTTATGGCAGCCCTAGCAAATTAATACGGTCAGCAATTAAATCCACCTCCAACCCTTGCAGGGAGTCCCTGTTCCTGAGTTACATGCTTTTGACCAATACGAGCAGGAAATTCAACTGCCATTGGAGCCACCTGTACCAAAGATTTTTAGGCCAAAGCCAGAAGATGGAGGGTAGGGTGGGACACAATAAATGGGGTGTCTGTGAAAAAGAGGTTGAGAACTCCTGAGGAGAGAATGGGGAAGAAATCAAGGAATGTTTAAGTCAAAAGGAGATTTGTAAAGTAAATAGGTTTAAGTAACTCTCCAGGTCAAATATATCCGACGGGTTCCAGTCAGTAGAATAAATCCTAATCCCCTGGCATGACAGAAGAGTGTCTCAACAACTCAGCCCAACCCTATGCTTCACGTGGCACCATATAACCGGCCCCCAACCTACCAGCACCGACGATGGACCACTCACCAATCCATATCATATACTTTCTCTACTCTGAGACTTTGCTTACGCCATCTTCTGTGTTCATTCAACAAATACTTGCAACAGGTGCTGAATATACCAAAGTTTATAAAGATAGGTAAGATCCTTGTAGAACAATCTTGTTCTCTCCACTTCTGGTTCCTAGTCTACCTCTTGGCTCTGCCTTGTGAAATCCTACCTATCCTTCCCACCCCGGCCGTTCTCCAAAGTTCCTCCAAACCCCCAACCACTAGGAACAGTTCTCACTTGGGTGCTCCTAGAGAATTCTATTTATATTTCACTTTGGCATTCACATTATATTGAAATGTTATATATACATGCTTAATTATATATTTATTACGTATGGATTTGTGAATATATATGTGTGTGCATGTGTGTGCGCGTGTGTGTGCATGTGACTAGAACAGATACTGACACTGACACAGATCTCCCTCCAGATTATAAATTCCACGAGGACATAATTATACTTGAGTTATCTCTGAATTCCCCACATGACACCTACCCTCTGTGCTCAATAAATATTTGCTGAAGGTAATTAATAATAGTAATGAAGAATAGTCAGTAATATGCTAAGGCACAGAACTAAACAAAAATATGAAACTCACCAAATCCAAGCCGAAACATTTCTAGGTTTCCAATGCTTTCTCTGCAAAACACTGGTCCTCATTCCCTCTACAACTGTTCATGCTTTTCAGATGAATTGCAACAAGTCTGTATCATCACGCTTGAACTCTGCCCCAGGAATTCATTTCTAGCAGGTCGTTTGAAGAGTGTGGTGTCGAGGTGACATGAATGAAAATGTCAAAAAGCGGCCAGGCGCAGTCTCTGTGGTATTATTAAGGATAACAGCCAGAAGGTTGGACCTGTATCTGCTTGTTGGGAACTTATATTGGTTTAGAGACTGATGTCTTATCGTCATCATGAAACCATCTAGCTTTCCAGAAGGCACCTGGCTTTCTCGGTTGTGTTTTTCTACCTGTAGACAAGCATATCAACAGACAGATTCCACCAAGCAGCAGAATTTGTGTAGCACATTCAGGGACATTGACGGTTCCCAGTGCTTCCCTCGAACCTAGGCTGGCAGATGTTTCTCTCTTCCTCAGACTGTGACACAGACAGGCATTGGCTGATTCTGCCTCGTAAGAACCAACCACCATGGTTCACACCTCAATTAAAATCTTAACGGCTGTCTTTAGGAGGTTGATGGCCGTGTTTTAAGTTTGACCTTTCCACTGTGAATAATGACAATGCCGAGTCACAAGTGAGAAAAAGTTGGAATCCTATTCCTTGGAACCTCTAGCTACCTGTACTTTGTGTATCAGTTGATTGAAAGATCAAATACTATTTACACAGATTTAGAGGGCCTTTTTTGTTTTGTTTTAGTGTTCCAGGGACTTTAAAAAATGTACTCCCACTCCCAAATAGGCCAAACTGATCGCCAATTTGCCTCCAACGCATACTCCTTAGGGTTCAGCCATATCATCACCTCCCCCATAAAATCTTTCTCCCCTCCAGATTAGATACCTATTCCACAGACTCCCATAACAGGCTCCCACGCCTACTCATGCTACTTACCACAGTCAATGCACTGTAATCCCCTACTGATTGGTCTGTTTTCACAGTAAGTTCCTGGAGGGCACAGACCAAGCCTTACTCTTCGAGATAATTCTACCACTCAACCCAACATCTGACATACAGAAAGTACTCAACAAAACAAAACAAAACTCTGAAGGAACACAAAGATGATCCCATACAATGGTAAAACAGTAACATTCATCTAAGTTCTTAGATCAGGCCGTCAACAACAGGTGGAGCTCCGACCACTTTCACATATAGAAGCTAAAGCTGCCTCTGGGAACGCACGCTGGTGCAGCTACTCTGGAAAACAGTATGCAGGTTCCTCAAAAAAACTCAAAACAGAACTACCCTACGGCCCAGCAATTGCACTACTAGGCATTTATCCACGGGATACAGGTGTGCTGTTTCGAAGGGACTCATGCACCCCCATGTTTATAGCAGCACCTTCAACAATAGCCAAAGTATGGAAAGAGCCCAAGTGTCCATCGATGGATGAATGGAAAAAGAAGATGTGGTGTGTACACACACACACACACACACACACACACACACACACACTGGAGTATTACTCGGAAATCAAAAAGAATGAAATCTTGCCATTTGCAACCACGTGGATGGAACCGGAGGGTATTATGCTAAGTGAAATTAGTCAGAGAAAGACAAAAATCATATTGCTTCACTCATATGAAGACTTTAAGAGACAAAACAGATGAACATAAGGGAAGGCAGACAAAAATAATATAAAAACAGGGAGGGGGACAAAACAGAAGAGACTCATAAATATGGAGAACAAAGGGAGCGTTGCTGGAGGGGTGATGGGAGGGGGGATGGGCTAAATAGGGAAGGGGCATTAAGGAATATACTCCTGAAATCATTGTTGCACTATATGCTAACTAATTTGGATGTAAATTTTAACAAATAAAAAATAAAAATAAAATAAAATAAAATTTTAAAATTGAAATAAATAAATAAATAAATAAATAAATAAATAAATAAATAAATAAAAAGAAGCTAAAGCAGCCTCAACATCCTCACGGAGAGCATTATTTGAGGACTTACTATGTTCTGGGAATTTTTCTAAGCCCTTTATGTATACTATTTAATGAATGCTCACACACACAAAAAAATCAACCAAGATCTGTAGGACTGGTATCTCATTTCATAGACAAGGAAAATTAGGTATTAAGAAGGTACTTAACTCAAGGCCACTCAGAGAGCACATCGTTATCAGACATTGCCCACATTTTTAAAATCCCATTTTAAATCATTTTCTGAGAACCTACTACATGGCCTTCTGGAATTTCGCAGCATTTTTTTGGATGGGTTTGTTGATATAATTTGAACACAATAATTTGCCGTTTTTATCTATTCAGCTCAAAGAGTTGGCAACTGTATAGTCACATAACCATAACCATAATCAAGATTGTGTAGGCAGTCTGTAGTCAGTCCCCTCTCTAGCCTAATCCATAGCAATCACTGATCGTCTGTGATGGTCATCATAGTTTTCATCTTTTCTAGAATATCATATAAATGGAGACAGACTCCATGTATTCTTTTGTGTCTGGCTTCTTTCCTTTTGCATAACGTTTTTGAGGTTTATCCACATTAGGTAAGTATCAGTGATTGGTTCCTTTTTTGTTCAATAGTATTTCATAGTATGGATATTTGACTATCTTTTTCCATTCACAAGTAAAGAGGTTTGAGTAGTTTCCAGTTTGGGGCTGTTTTAAGTAAAGCTGCTACATATCTACACAGCAAGTCTTTCTTATATATTTGGTTTTAACAGGCTTTTTAATTCTAATATCCATTCTAATGATGTCTTATTGTGGTTTTAATTTACCTTTCTCTAATGACTAATGACGTTGAGTGTCATATGCACAACTAAAATCCATAGATCTTCTTTGATGAAGGTCCAAATGTCCGTTTTCCTGGTGAACTGGCTTTCTTCTTATTAGTAAATTGTAAGAGTTCTTTATAGATTTTAGTTTGCAGTTCTTTACCAGTTTTGTGCTTTGCAAATTCTTTCTCCAAGTCATTGTCTTGACCTTTTCTTTCCTTAACAATACATTTTAAATGTATCCCTTGACGGTGTAATTTTTAATAAACTTTATTTTTCAAAAACAGTTTTGGATTTAGCTGAAAGGACAGTACAGAGGATTCCCTGATAATCCTTCCCTCAATTTCCCTAATTATTGACATCTTACATTAGTATGATAGATTTTTAATAATTCAGAGCCATTGTTTAAGTTTTTACCTGGCAGTTTCAACATCCGAGCCATTTCTGGGTCTAGTTCTATTGACTGCTTTTTCTTTTGGTAGGTCAATTTTTTTTTTTTTTTCCTTTTTCATTTGCAGGTCTTGTGATTTTTTTTTTTATTAAATGCATAACATTGTATGTAAATGAACAGCCAAGACTGAAGGAAACTGAGTTTACTTCTAGAATGGGCATATCTCTTCTGCTGTGAAGCTATTTCCGTAAGCGGGTAAGTCAAAATAAAAGTAGTTGAGGTAGCTTTGTATTTGGTGGTTGCTATAGTACTCTTCAGTTCAGCAAAGGCCGTGAATTCCTCTAGTAGTGCGTTCGAGCCACCTTGCATTTCATGTGAAGCCTGGAGTGACAGAGGACTTTTCTTAGCGCTCCTCCTCCACACTTACATCACAGAGGGGGCCTCTCTGTGCCCACGTCCTTCCCCAGCTTTAGACTTGCTATTCCATGGAAGTCTCATAGTGGAGTCAAAGGAGTTTTCTTTAATCTCCTGCTGCAGCCTCTGTCTTTGATAGACCTTGTGTACCTAAGCTTTAGCTGTATGGCTTTCTCAGCATTCCTACCTCTTTCAAGCATGAATAACAGTCAAACTCAACCTGGTACTGTTGGTGGCTGTTGGGTCTACCCAGTTATGGTAGACCATCGTGTAGTATCAGTTCTGGCACAAGGGATTTCCCACCCCTCCCCTGGCACAGATGACATTTATCTAGCGTCAGCGCAGTGTCTAGCTCTTGAAGAGGGCAAGAGCATGTTTTCTATTCCTATCCCAACAACTGTCCATCTTTGCCCAGATCCGTGTTTGGGCAGGTTTCCAGCCCTTCCCCTATGACAGCCTCAATGTCCTCTGATAGAAGTCCTGGGACACTAGTGGATTCTGTGCCTACCTCGCAAAGGTAGCTGATCATTCTCCACCCGCCTGTTCCACCGAGGGGCTCTCTCTGGCTTCCTGCTCCAGTTCTAATGTTTCTAACGTTTCTCACGAGCATCTAATGGAGGCCTGTGGGCAAAGAGCCGACAAGTGGATACAGATCTTCTGTGCGTCTAAGGTCCCTGAATATTTGAAATTATCATGCCAGCCCATACTTGGCCTTTAAAAATTCACAAAAATTTTAGTTGTTTTCCTCACATTTTCTTTAATGGTTGCCAACCCTCCCTCACTTGGGCTCTGCCAAAGACAGAAGGCTCTGTCCCTTCTCTCCTTTAGATCATGTGGTTGTCTTTAGACCTCAGGTCTCCGATGGAGTGAAAAAGGGCATAATGTGGTAGGTTATTCATCCTTTTCTCAAAGTTAAAGAGCAATGTCTTCTTATGGCTTTCTACACCCTATGTGAAAGGAGATTTACAGAGTTCCATATCATGTAAAACGATAATCCTACAGGAAGTGTTGGTTCCATAGAAAATTATAGTATAACCAAACACTTTCTTGTTATTTTGAAACTCCCCTTTCCTCTCTTCCTACGCAATGAAGTCACTAATCAGGATGTGACTCTTTTGTTCACACTCAGATGATCTGAAAATATCCTAGACAGATTTCCATTAAACACACATGATGTTCATAGATGTAACATGGGTCTCAGTCTTATTGAACTGTACAATATGGCAACTAATTCTTCAGAGAAGGTTCACTCCCCCTTTCCCAACTAAGGTCTAGGAGAGAGCCTGTTTCCTCAGATTTCTATTTGCTAGTCACTGAATTTCTAATATTTATTCTTAATTTTGATAGTAAAATAAGACCATTTAAAGGGGATACTTATTACAAAGGGGTAAGTAGATCTTTCAAGCAAACAAATCAAAACTTGAATGCTAAAAAAGTATCTTTAAAAGCGCTTTTCGTTGGGGGGCGCCTGGGTGGCTCAGCGGGTTAAGCGTCCAACTTTGGCTCAGGTCATGATCTCACAGTTCGTGGGTTCGAGCCCCATGTCAGGCTCTGCGCTAACAGCCCAGAGCCTGAAGCCTGTTTCGGATTCTGTGTCTCCATCTCTCTATCCCTCCCCACTCACATTCTCTCAAAAATAAATAAACATTAAAAAAAATTTTTTAAAGAGTAATTTTTGTTGGAAGACTTATTATTATTATTATTATTATTACAACAGCAGAACCACATACATGATCAAGATATTAATGAACCATTTCCCCTTGGAAGTGTCCATTTCTAAGAAAACTAGCCTTATCGCTTTGTAATCACATTTTTCTTTTCTTTTTTTTATTTGATTGGGATGTAGTACTAAAAATAGGACTACATACTACCTAACTCATTTACCAAAATGACTTTCAACTGTTACCAAATCTTACCTCAAACACCGAAAATGCCATTACAGATATTTAAAAGCTGCTGGAGGCTACAAAAGCAACTCCAATTAACTTCTAGAAGGATTCTAAGAAAGAATCATTTGCTTAAATGTCTGGTTCCCAGGGGTGTCTGGGTGGCTCAGTCAGTTAAGCATCTAACTCTTGATTTCAGCTCAGGTCATGATCTCAACGGTTCGTGAGTTTGAGCCGTCGGGCTCTGCACTGACAGTGTGGAGCCTTCTTGAGGTTCTCTCTCTCTCCCTCTCTCTGCCCCTCTTCCACTCACGCTCCTTCTCCCTCTCTCCCTCTCTCCCTCTCTCTAAAAATAAATTAAGAACATTTTTTTAAAAGTCTTTAAATATTTAAAAATAAAATAAAGTACAATAAAATAAACGCCCAGTTCCCATATTATTCTCCCCTCTATCTAAAAGAAGGAATGCCTCTGATCTTAAGAAGATACCATAAACTAAATTGCAAGGTATGGATCTAGCAAAGACATTATCATGGTGACAGTTCCTGAAGGGCTAAACCAAAGGGAACCAATATTTGTTTGCACTTTGGGACACAGTTGGGATTCAAACACAGTTAATGTTTGCTAATCACTTTGTCAGACGATAGAATATGGGACAAGACATTAGATCCTCAAGTTGAACAGGAGCTTTTTTTTTTTTTTTTCACCAAATTGGTGCGATTTAATTTACGTATGACTTACTTTCTTGTCTCCTTCTGTTGATGAGTATTTGTAATACGTGTTCAAAGAATGAAGGAATTCTCTTTGACTTAAATCAAATACAAATTATGGACTCGTTGTACCATTAACGTCTTTGAAATCTACACTAATCAGCATGCTATTATATTTTTAAAAAAATTTTTTTAAATTTTTTTTTCTTTTAAGTTCATTTATTCTTGAGACAGAGACAGACAGAGCATGAACGGGGGAGGGTCAGAGAGAGAGGGAGACACAGAATCGGAAGCAGGCTCCAGGCTCTGAGCCATCAGCCCAGAGCCCGACACGGGGCTCGAACTCACGGACTGCGAGATCATGACCTGAGCTGAAGTCAGACGCTTAACCCGACTGAGCCACCCAGGCGCCCTATATTTTTTTAAGTAAACGTGAAAATCTCAAGACATTCCCAGTCCCTACCTCACACCTGCTTTTCACCAACTGAAAGGTAGCTGCCAAATCCCAAAAGCAGAGTTTGAGGCAGAATTTCACAGCAAAGATGATCATGGGCTCTGGGGTGAGTACACCTGGTTTCCAAAGAAGATTTGCTAACTGGGTGACTTTGGACAAGTTATGTAAACCCTTTGAGCCTCATTTCCTTCATCTATAAAACAGAGATGACAAAAACATTACCACAGAAGCTTGTTATGAGGATTGGATAAAACAATATGGGAAAGCACTCAACAAATAATATATATTGACCGTTATCAGATATTATTATTATTCTGCATACGTCAAAACTGTTTCCTTATGTTCTATCTGAAAAAGTTACCAAGAGCAAGAAGCTTATCCTAATTTGTGCGAGTCTGACTGAAACAGTAACTCTAGGTAGGATGGAAAATGACATTTTAGCTTTCTAAACTCCACGGGGAGAAAAAGGGAGGAGGTTCAAGGAAGCAGAGAAGTCCCCTCCAGATGTGAAGAGTAAAGTCAAAATATCCGTAACTAATGGCCATATGGTTGGATTAAGAATAAATCGAATTTTCACAATTAATGAAATCAAAGCACAGGGGAAAGGTTTTTAGAATATGGGTTGAGTTCACTACCCTAGGGGCTCTTGCTTTTTCAATTTGCCTGCTTTCAGAAGAACAACATCACTCTCCCTCTTTCCCCACAAATCGCATTTAATATAATTGAGCACGTGCATCCCCAAATAGCAATATTGGGGGTGACACAGGATGTCATACTTCCTGTCAGAGAGCGAGATTGATGTGGCTCAACAGTTGAAGCATATTACTGTCCCACTGCTTTAATAAGCGATCAGAAAACGATCAGAGGATTCAGTTCACCACCATTTTCAAGGTAAGTATATCCATATAAGGGGTCATGTTAACAGAGATAAATACACTGGCCCAAATTGCTGTGCCAAGACGTGGCAGGAAAAAACTCTGATTTAAAAAATGACACCGCAATAAAACTCAAAGTTAACGCCACCAACCTAACTCCAACTCCCCACCACCTCTCGGTAATGAAGTACATCTCAAAGGAGTAAAATTACTCTGCATACCCTCTGGCACAACTCTAATCTCTAATGGATGCCATGTGCCTATCTTGAATTTTCTCCTACTGTATAAACCTAATGAAGCCAGAGACACGGTGGATCTGGGTGATCCCAGATAGCAACTAATGTACCACCTTTTCTTCAGATGACTTACGAATGACCGTGACTAGAGCACCAACGTTGGATGCCATTAACAACTTACCAAATTACCAGTTTTTTTTTCTTTCACATTTAGGTAGAGCTCCTTTTCACCTTAATGGGATCTACCGTAGGAAGCAAGTCTTCTGGCTGGGTGGCGGTTCCTTATGTAAAATATTTTCTCTTCATAAAGATTATCTAGAGCTTTATTACTTTCTGGCCATGAAAATATTGCCCCTGCTTAATGCAACACCACTTTTGTCAATCAAGAATTTCCCAGAGGAGCATTTCATAACACAGCAGTGTTCCATTCGGTGTTGATACATGGTTACTTGAAAGTGGTTGTATCTTTATTGCCGGATTGATGGCTAGCTTGGGAAGAGCTGGGTGCATCCTACTCTGCAAACCCAGCTGATTTCTGCAAACCCCGCCGAATTCAGCACCTGATAGAGGTATTTTCCCCAGAAACATAACATTCGTGGACTCCGTTGTTAATTCTTGCCTCAACGACCTTTTAAGGAAGTCATTCTATTTGACCAGTCAAGAAATGTTGAGATGTAAATCAAGGACTCGGTACAATATTTCTTACTGCGTCTTCCAACTGTATCTTTGTTACATATTGGGCTGTTGTTTCTATGCAAAATCAAAGACCCAAGTTAAAATGAATGCCACATCAATTTCCTTTATAAGGGTTTTCAATTTAACACGGCATCTGGCAAGCAGCCCCTTGTATTTTCCACCAAAAGGCCTGGGGGGGGGGGGTGGCGGGGGCAGGAAGAGAGCAGGTGCCCTGTGAGGGTTGGGGGTGCAGTGGGTGGACAAGAGGGAGAATTCTCGGGAAACAGTAAAACCAACAGGGATTCAAGTTCAACCCGACTCCCTACCCTCCTCAGAGTTTCTGCTCTGTGGTTCAAACACAAAATGTCTGCACAAACCAGAAAAATAAGTAGTTACCCACAACTATGCAGCTGTGGCCTTCTGAGCCACAGGCTGCAGGCCTGGCCCCATGTCTCACCGCTGTGACTTCCACAAAGCCATTGGCACAAAGTCAACTGTAATAATGTCATGACGATAACTGTCGAAGGGGTTACAAACTGAAGGTAAATGTCAAGCATTATTCATGAGAGAAAAGATATGCAATGTAAAAAAATGGCATCACAAACTGGGAGTAAGAACATAATTCCTCCTCTCAAACTCAGGTTGCTTCAGAAGACATTGCTTCATTATTGACTTCACCTCAATGATGTAAGGATGGTTTAATATTTAAAAATCTATTAACGTAATACTACATCACAACATTAAGCCCAGTAAGAAAAGCACTGTCGATTATTTCTAAATTGTTGAAAATATATTTAATAGAATCAAATATCCACTGCCAATAAAAATTGCCACATATTAGAAAAATGAAAATAATTTTTAACATTATGAGGAGAATCTTACAATGAGAACCAGTGGCAGAATAATTGCAAAATGTCTGCAGCATTTCCATTAAAATTTGGAACAGGGGCGTCTGGGTGGCGCAGTCGGTTAAGCGTCCGACTTCAGCCACATCACGATCTCGCGGTCCGTGAGTTCGAGCCCCGCGTCAGGCTCTGGGCTGATGGCTCGGAGCCTGGAGCCTGTTTCCGATTCTGTGTCTCCCTCTCTCTCTGCCCCTCCCCCGTTCATGCTCTGTCTCTCTCTGTCCCAAAAAAAATAAACGTTGAAAAATAAAATTTGGAACAAGACAAGAACACAGAAATGAAAGCTAGAATTCCTATAAGGTGCACGATAAAATTGTCATGTATGTATGATTACAGATAACATCAGAGCTTTACCTTATCATATTTATACTTTATATCATGCACCAAAATAAACTTCAGATGGATGAGAGAGTGAAATGTAGAAATTAAATGAATAAACAAAAGGAATAATGGGAGATGTAAGTAAATATGAACTTATTTTGGACTTGAGAAAGGGTTTATAAGGGTAAAAGTGATCACAAAGATAGAGATTAACGATATATATTCTCTACTTAAAAAAAAAAAAAAAAGGGAAACCTAAAAAGCAAATGATCAATTCAGCAAAATATTCTCAATGGTTGTAGCAGGCAAAAATATTATACATGTTGCTGTGATTTAAAGAGCTTTTTGAAATTATGAAAAGAATACTTAGCTTCAATAGAATGGTAAGGATGTGAACTAACTACTTAAGGTCTTCATACAGAGAATAGCTTCATAATCATAAGGTTAAGAAGTAGATAATATTATATGTATTTTATGGATGAGACAACTCAGATTTAGAAAGATTAAATGACTTGTCGAAGTAAATGGTAAAAAAAAATAATGCAAATTCAATTATATCTGAGTTTGTACCTTCTATATTCCACCAGTCTGAAAAAAATACTAAAATTATTGGCAAATTAGAATACATAAGAGTTTTAATTTTGGGGGCATACGGAAAAAAAAAACATAAAATTCTAAGGTAAACCACCATTCTGGGAAATAGCTCTATAAACCACTATGCAATAATGATCGTTTTCCTTTATATATAAAAAGTTCTTGCAAAGCAACTGGGAGTAGTCTGAGACCACAGGGGAAGAAAAAAACAGGCAAGCACCATGAACAGGCAGTACATAATTATAAATATTAAAAGCCATAAATACGAAATTATGTAAGCTGGTAATCTAAGAAATCTAATTCAAAGAACAACGAAATACTCTTTCTCAAACATGCCATCTTCAAATGACAAAAAGTTGTAACAATCAATAAGAATATGGGTAAGGTTTCAACCCAATAAGACATGATTATAAATTATGTTATTAAACTCAGAGAGACTACTTAGTATAAAAATCATTTTTCAAATGATATCTGAGATACAGGAACAGCCTGACCCTTATCCATTAACAGTGTAACACGAAATTTGTGCACATGTACAAAACAAATATTCTTATATATAAATGACTTTTTTTTTTAATTTTTTTTTTCAACGTTTATTTATTTTTGGGACAGAGAGAGACAGAGCATGAACAGGGGAGGGGCAGAGAGAGAGGGAGACACAGAATTGGAAACAGGCTCCAGGCTCCGAGCCATCAGCCCAGAGCCTGATGCGGGGCTCGAACTCACGGACCGCGAGATCGTGACCTGGCTGAAGTCGGACGCTCAACCGACTGCGCCACCCAGGCGCCCCATAAATGACTTTTAAAGAGATACACTGTATCATTAGAAATTGCAATGTAGACTGTCTTAAATTTCATCCTGATCTGCTTCAGTGTTCTCCAAATTTTCTCGGTTCAGGATGATTAATTTTCAATCAGAAATGCTTTCAAAATGTTATGATAAACATAATGACTTATCCACTATCAATAAGCACACCTTAAATCTGTAAAGTCCTCCTAGAACTTAAAAAACAACTTCATAAATATTATCCCATTTCATTCACACTATAACCCTGTGAGAGGTGCCAGCACCACTTTACAGAAGAAACAGCTTCTCTTAAACTAAAATGATCACATTGTTTAATGTCTCCCGGGCAGGGCAGAGGAAAGGGTTCACCTCAGTTGTAGGCAATAAAAAGGTACCTAAAAACAAAATAAACCTTTTAATTATAAACATGCCCTACAGACAATTCTAAACAATGTTAGTGGTCTAACACTTCTCCCTGAAAAAGTCTTTGGTCTAAATTACTTACTGTAGCTGCTGCAATTACTTACTGTTCAGTTTTAATGGTATGTGTATTCACTTCCAATTAGCATCTTTTTATGACCTGTCCTTTAAATGAGCACCGTGTTCTACATGACAGTTAACTCTGAGAACTCCCAGTGATACAGCTGGCACCAACCCACAGACTTGATTCACAAGAGTCCTTTTCTAGAATAAGTACAAGTCTGTGGGTTGGTGACACGTGTCTCTTATGCTACTATTATATATTCCTAAATTAAACAGGATATTTGAAATAAACAGTGATAGGAACCATGATTTATAAAAACAAAATAAAAAATAACAAAAACAACTTAAACTGTTTCAGTTCTATTTGTCTTATGTGACCACTTAGAGTTTTTGTGTTGAAAATTCAAAACAGGGGCGCCTGGGTGGCTCAGTCGGTTGGGCAACCGACTTTGGCTTAAGTCACGATCTCACGGCTTGTGAGTTCGAGCCCCACATCGGACTCCGTGCTGACAGCTCAGAGCCTGGAGCCTGTTTCGGATTCTGTATCTCCCTCTCGCTCTCTGCCCCTCCCCCACTCATGCTCTGTCTCCGTCTCAGAAATAAACCAACATTAAAAAAGACTGTTTTTTAAAAAGAAAATTCAAAACAGTGAGACAGCACAAATTGCAAAGCATAATGCCTCAGTCTGGTTAAGTGCGAGTTTTATTTCATAGATAAAAGGTTTGTTAAGTTTGAACACTTTGTTTTTTTGTTTTTTTTTTTTTTAAGTTTATTTAACCTCACGAAACATGAGATCAATAACTGAGTCAAAATCAAGAGTTGGATGCTATACCGACTGAGCCACCTGGGCACCCCAAGTTTGACTATCTTAAAATTAAAATGTATTCCTTATTTTAACTGTTAATTGCTTTAAAACTAAAGAAGAAATCAAGAAAATCATTACTATATACTATCCCATGACTATTACTTAAGATAATTTTGTCAAACAGAAGTGGGGTGTTAAAAAATTATACACCCTGGGGGTTAAATACAGTAGACATACCTCTAGTCTTGTTATAAAAGTTATGACAGATTCTAGGGAAAACACCTTAAAATTTGGAACAGCTGTTCCTTCTGATTTGGGTAAACAAAAAATACATACCAATTCTTTTCCTTATGTTCTGAACGTGTTCCAAATAAAGTAGGTCTTATTCTGTTTGTATTTATAACCTTATGGAAACCTAAGAGTAAGGTTTTTAGAGCTCATCAGACCATTTATTTCGATTAGAAGCAGTAATGAAATCTCTTTAAACTATTAGATGTCACTTAATCTCTATGTAAGACAGATTGTATCCTTAATGTCTCTTGGCACGATCCGCAGTTATTTACCCTTAATAGTTTTTATATTGACTGAAAACGAGAATTCCCTTCCGATCCCTCCCAGGCCTCTCAAGTCCGAATCAGCAGTTGATCTGAAATAACATTTTTTCATAAAACTTAGAGTATAGCTGTTAAAAACCTATCAACTCAAGCTTGGGTGGCAGCGAGAATAAGCCAAGGACTCCACACCATCTAGCTCTGCACAGGCTGTGACGTTGAGAGGCCATGACCATCTTGGTTCCTGGTGAACTTTCCCTCGCTACGGGCACTGTTTCTCCAAATATCTCAGGGCACCCTTGTATGTTTCGAGGACCGGCCCTGGTCAAGCCCGTGGCATCTGACCCACCTTCCTTTAAGAACATTCATTTCAGAACACACTTCCAGTGAGCTGAGATCAGAGCAATGACATAATCTAAAAATAACTGCATTTATATCAAAACCTGTTGTCTCTTTCTTATCTGTCACCGTAAACCTCAGACAACTACCTAAGAGCACACAAGGTTCACAAAGGCATTCTTAACACTGGCGTGCCTGCCCTTAGCATCTTCTCTGCACTCAACAGTGAGAGGGAAAAATGAGAACTCTGACTTCCGTAACCCTGGTGAAAGCAGCCAGAGAGCAGAGCTTTCTAAGAGCAGCAGGATGGGCAAAGGAAAAGCCACACACACCCCCAGGAGACTACCCACACCCCAGTTAGCCCATCGAGTGCTGCGGCTTACTAATATCTACGGAGTTACCAAACTCCTCCCCTTTAAGGCCACAAGCACTGGGCACTAATTATCTCCTCGCGGAGCCCATGACTAGTGCCTTACTCTTTGCAGATACGCAGGGAATGGACATTGGTATTTTACACAGCTTTGTTGAAGAGTTTCCATCCTTAGGACGTGGGTACACCATAAAAGCATATTTTTAAGGATGCAAAAGTAGGAAAAGGATTATATCATAAAATGTAAAACTACTTTACAAGTCATACCAAGAAAAAAAAAATACTCCATCTGTTGTCAGATGCCGTCTTCCATTTCCTATTTGTATCGAATGTCATTACTCATAATTGTCAGATTTGATTCCAAATCACTCTAGGTATTTACCCCAAACCGGATCCACCTTAGAAGAACGAAGGCTTGTCACCACTAAAGATGTTCTAGAGTGTTCTGCAGATGCCAGACCTTCAGAAATGTTTTGAGTAATGGAAACGCTGTGATGGATCAAGCGACTGTGTTAAAGATTACGATCTAATTTTGAATGTCTAAATTCTGAAATGTTTACATTTTTATTTTTTTAATGTGTATTTACTGTGGGGGGAGGGGTGCTCCAAGAGAGGCAGAGAGAATCCCAGGCAGGCTCCGCACTGTCAGCACAGAGCTCAACGTGGGGCTCAACCTTACGAACTATGCGATCATGACCTGAGCCGAAATCAAGAGTGGGACGCTTAACCAACTGAGCCACCCCTGAAATGTTGATATTTTTAAAAATCATTTCCATTATTGTATCTTCAGGCAAGAAAATGAACGGACATCGGTTGTAGTAATAATCTGCCACTCATTAATTACCAAACACCCCGATAATCAGGAAGGGGACCTGAGCCAACGCGATTTTCTGTACAAAGCTGACAGAAGGCCACTATGATGGAGGCTGCAGCATCTGAGCAAAATGAGGTATGTGTGGCGGAACAGGGACTGCAAGGGGGGGCACTTAACCTGAACAAGGTTCCTCATGTGGCAAACGCAATTTTCTCAATGCCCAGAAAATCCACCAGGCAAGGCCAGCAGCAGACCTTCAGTGACCTACCCCCCAGGGGCCATAGCAACTCTCCAGCGCCTCTGTCGTCATTTAGTTCATGGGGTTCTCGATCACACGTCCCTCCCGCCGATGATGCCGTGCCGCCTGGACCTAGCGGACAAGGAGTCGCAACTCCCCTAGACTTCGTGGTATGAAATTTGCACGTCAGAAGGTAAGAAATCTGATACACACTGAGGGGCCTTCCCGTGAAGTGTTCAGGGGCCTGGAGTGCGGGGCATCTTGAGACATCCTTTCATAAGGGAGGAGAAGTTGTGCCATCGGGCCCCTCCTAAAACCAGAAGGGAGGCAACCTCAGAAGGGCTTCAGAGGCAACCTCTCCCTCACTGGGAAATGCCGCCCCAGCCCTTTTACCAAGCTGCTCATTCTGAGTTTGGCCCAGAGCAAGAGAAGGTTCTGCATGGGCGGCACTGCCACCCGGGCCACACGCTCCAGCAGACCCAACGGCGCCCGACGTGACAGGTGGCACATACAGGGATGCCCTCCGGAGGCTTGGGCGGCCCCTGTAGGTAAACCACAGTGCAGACCCTTAGGATTTTGGAGCAAGACCCCATGGACATGTTAAACTGGGACCTGCAGTCCCCAGAACCATGAGAGAATAAATGTCTGTTGTTTTATGGACCCTGTCTGTGGTACTTTACCACGGCAGCCCCAGGAAACGGATACAAATTATAGCCTCCTAAGTTCTTAGCGCATCCCACCTCCGTAAGAACCTTGTGACCTAGTCACTGGTGTTGTCCGCTTTTCGCAGGGGGGCCGAGGTGACCCCGCACGGAGCACAGCTGGGGCCTGGACTGGACGGTCTGGTTCTGAGCCGGTGGTCTCACCCACCGCAGCCCAGTGTGAGCGGGAGGACCGACGAGGATGCGCAGAGCTCTCTCCCATCTGGATGAGCTCCACCAGCTGCCATCACGCACAGAACGCAGGCCAGTCCAGGGTGGGCGCTCGGGACAGGTTTGAAGCGTGGGAAGAGCAAGTGACGGCTTTGCAGGTGACTGGAGGGCGGCCGACATGCCCATGGATACCTGATCTTCCATGACGACTGACTTCCCCCGTTAATGGCGGCCAGCCCGCTGGCAGGGTCTGGACTTCACATCCCCAAGGATGAGCACCTTCTTAAATTTTGTACCCTGGTCCTGACCTTGCTTTGCAGGTCTGCTTTTTATAAATTCTTCTTAGTTTTTTTGGAATGTTTACTTATTTTTAAGAGAGAGAGAGAGAGACAAAGCACAAGCAGGGGAAGGGCAGAGAGAGAGAGAGGGAGACACAGAATCCGAAGCAGGCTCCAGGCTCCAAGCCGTCAGCACAGAGCCCGACGTGGGGCTCGAACCCACGAACCATGAGATCATGACCTGAGCCAACGTCAGTGCTCAACTGACTGAGCCACCCAGCCACCCCAGAGGTCTGTTTTTTAAATGACCTGTCCAACCAGCCATTTTAATTCCCAGCTCTTCTTTGATGATACTTAACAAATAAGCACACTTGGATTTTAAATTTCTTCACTGACAATCTGCATTCAAGTTTTGACCAAAGTTGATCTTTTTTTTTTTTTTTTTTTTTTAACATTCGAAACCAACCTAAGTGCAGAATTCACCAACTCTTGGCATTTGTGGAGACAACATTGAACTGTTTTGTTTGTTTGTTTGGAAAGGCAGACTGCCGCATGCACAGAGACTCACTGGGATGTGTCTGGAGTCTTAGAAGCCTGACTGCCCAACGTTCCACAAATGGACCTTGAGAGCTTGTTTGGAGGTTCTAGGAGGGCAGTGCAGCTATTCATAGACCCTTGACCCAGGAGCAGCCCTCCCCTATCTGGGAAGGTCATCCTCTTAGACTCAGTGTCACCTTGAGTAGGAAAGCACATGGAGCGGTAAGGGAGGAAGGGGACACCTGCCTAGCCAGCCAGATCAGCCCCATCAACCCTGGTGATCAACAGGGTGACAGACGTCACAGCCAGATAGCCTTCGCATCCTACATTCAACTTTTATAAGGTGTCATTTTTGCATGTCAGACACTGGGTGAGGCCCTCCAACATACACATCCATCAATCGTAAGCAGGAGCCATATCTTTCCGGTTCACTGCGAGAATCCTAGGGCCTGGCCGCTGGATGGCGGTCATTGAGAGAAGGTGACCACCAGTGGACCCGAGAGCTGGACCCCAGCAAGCGGAGGAGGCTCCTCAGACTCACCCCTGTCTTTGGAATGAATACCTGTTGGTACGTTCCCATACCAGGAACCACTTCAAGAACACAGCCTTTAGACAGTAATGTGCTGCGGAGAGCATCTGGATGATACGTATGACCATGCCCCACTATGACCTCTGTACAAACTTTTAACATTCTGGCAGGCGGGTGCAGAGAGCTACTCAGCACATAGCACCCGAGACAAGCCTCACTCGTCAGTTCCCTTGCTTATATCAGACCTGCCACCTACCAACCTGGACTGGTCTGCCTCTCTCTCTCCGGTCTCTCTCTGCGCTCCGTGGACAGGGGCCAGTTTCAAATTTCACCTGAGGAACTCTGGAGGGGATGTTTGTCAAGTAGGTGGACGGACAGATGGACGGCTAGACGGCTGGCCGGCCGGCTAGGAGTCCATGTACGTGGAAACTCTCCGGAAAGTAAACTATAAAGAGCATGAGGAAAGTCGTCTCACTCCCAGCCCCTTCTTTCTAGATGGATCTTCATTCGCCTAGGCTGCAGATACTTGAGGACATCGACTTGAGCTGGGAAAACTGAACTTTGCCAGCTTCCCATCTGTCCCTGATAACGTCAAGAAGGTGGAAGAATTCTTCAGGAGGAATATTTATGATCAGTTCAGCTCTGCCAGGACCCAGGGCAGAACTCTAAAGTTATTTTCACCAACTTCTGTCTTTCCTTTCGGACTATTTCTTCCGTATCCTCTCCCTGGCACAGACACAGAAGCCCTCATGCCGCCTGTCCTTCATCCCAGGCCATCTCTCCCAAACATCCATTAACAGGCCTATTACCACAGGCGTCTTGTTACATAATTAAATTCACGCTGAGGTATGAAAGAAACCTAACACTCTGACAGCATTATTAAATAAGGTTATAGTAACTCACAGGTTTTTCTTAAAGTTTATTTATTTATTTTGAGAGAGAGAGAGAGAGAGCACACAACCGGGGGAGGGGCAGAGAGAGACTCCCAAGCAGGCTCCACACTGTCAGTGCACAGCCCAATGTGGGGCTTGAACCCACAAACTGTGAGATCACGACCTGAGCCGAAACTAAGAGTCAGACGCTTAACCACCCAGGTGCCCCTAACTCACAGCTTTAACTGGAAAGGAGATGTTTTTCAAATGAAAAAGTCAAGAAGCCTACCCCGTCTGCTATCTACCCTGTGGCCTGCTTTCTGCTTTTCCAAGTCTGCTAGGAAACAGGATACCTTTATAGCCCCATAGCATTCCCCTCCACCACACCACAGTCCAGAGCACCGCCAAACTCCACAGGACTCGATAAAACTTACGCACAGCCTGCAACTTGCACCACGCACATATGCACGACGAGGGTGCCTTCTATACACGTGTGGTTACGCACATCCTATAAATACCGTGTCATGTTCAGGCATAGCCGTAGCACCAGATCATAACACCCAATACTTGTATATGACCACAACCTTCTCCCCTAAACCTCTAATCCCTCCACCTCCCCCTCACTGGCATCAGGCGGTCAGAGAAATGAGGACTTCTCAATGTCACCCCCACAATGTTCCCAGTCTCCTTGCCCATCCTTCCTGTGCTCCCTCCCACTGCAGAGGAGGAACTCCTCTCCTACTAGAAGCAAATCCACCTTTTCCTTCCAACGCTTTGGGCACGATTCCCTCCCACCTCCTCCAAGACTTTGACCTCCTGGGTGTCTCCCTTTCTCTGGCTCCCCACCACCAACACTTCGACACGTTTGAGTTCTTCTCATCCTTAAAAATAATTAAACAAACAAACAAAAACGACACCCGCAAAACCCTTCCCATGACGGAGTCTACCTTCTTCGCTAGCAGTAGCCTTGGTTCTGTCTTCTCTGCCAAACTTCACCATGTCGGTGGTACATCCGTTCAACGGAATATGGTTTGGCGCTAAAGAGAAATGAGCTGTCAGGCCATGAGGAGACATGGAGGGGCCTTAAACACACATTACTAAGTGAAAGAAGCTAATCTGAAAGAACTACATACTGCGTGCTTTCAACCATGGAATGTTCTAGAAAAGACAACACTAGGGAAAGAGTAAAAAGATCAGCGGTTGCCAGGGTTTTAGGGAGGAGGAAGAGTTGGAACTCAAGAGGATTTTTAGGGTAGTGAAGACACTGGAGACACTCTGTATGTTTATACCTGAAGGCAGCCTCTTCCTTCCCAAACTTGCTCTTCTGTCAGGTCCTCTACCTCATCAGGGAACAGCATCAGAATCTGAATCCTGAAATCCGCAGGTCCTCCCAACCTCTCTCCTCTCATCCCTGTCAGCCAAACGGTCACCGTGTTCCGTCCATTCCACCTCACAATTCCCTCCACTGCTCCTCCCCCACTGTCACTACCCAGTCCAGGCCACCAGCAAATCTCTCCTGACCCTACAACAACCTAAACTGTTTACCCTCCCTCTGGGCAGGATCCATGGAGAGCTCCCCTCTTAAGATACTCTGAACTCCTAAAGATGAGTTCAAGGCCATCCAGGACCAGCCACTGTCTGTCTCTCGTATCTTGCCATCTCCTCCAAGCATTCTGGGCTCCGTCCAGACTGAATTCCCTTAAGTTCCTGTTGCCAGGTTGCATACCTCAACCTCCTCCCTTTCTGGCCTTTGCACATACTGTTCTCCCTCTCTAGAACACTCTTCCCTTAGGATCCTTGCTCATAGCAAACTTTCAGGCCAAACCCTTCCCAACCTTCAGCTCTCTGACCCAATGTCAGTTCTGGAAAGCCTGCCCAGACCCACCTCCCTGCAAATGAAGTTGGACGCACCTGTCCATGGCATCATGTGCTACCCACCAAAGCAATCGTGTCTTTAGCATTACTGTTCACTCCACTTGATGTCTTCCCTGCTAGACCAAGCTCCTCGAGGGCAGGCTTCTGCATCCTGCCAAGCACAGGGACCGGGAGCCTAGAGGCTTGGCACAGGGCTGGGAGCTTGGTGAGTATGGAGGTAATATGTGTAAAGCTTGACCTAATATTTACCCTGTGAAAACATAACCCCATTCCACTGAGGCAGGAATCACAGCAGTCACAGAAGCTAAGTACAGGACAGAAAAGGGACCCATCCAATTCTTTTTTATTTCAAGCAGCATTCGTTCTTTGCAAGCTCCTGGTTTTCCAAAGCTGCAGACTTGCTTTGGGAACCAAAGGGGAACTTACTTTGAACTTACATTTTAATTACTTTCTTTGGAAAACCAAAGGGAAACTTACTTTGAACTTGTGTTTTAATTACAGCCTTTGGAAAACAAAGAGGAACTTCACTTTTTTACTTACATTTTAACTCACCGAAGAGGGGAAAGTGGCGACAGTTGGTAAGATGCACAGCACCCCCAAACATTAACCCCAACATTAACTGTTTCCTGAGGCAAATCCTACAATCCTAACGTCCTCTCAAGTGATTCTTGGGAAAACTCCTCAATTTACTTTCCTCTCTAAAGATTTGCTATCCCTGCCTTGATCATTCATGGTATGACCCACTTTCAAGCCACCTAATATTCTTACCAAAATGCAAAAAAATAATCACAGGGATCAACGATGCAAATGACTATAAAGGAAACGTAAGGCCTGCTTGAATAAGCAGAATCCCAAATGCACACAATGAACCACCTACACGTTCTGACCGTGACCGAGCCAAGGAACTTGGAGCTATTTTAATGTGGATCACATTCTGAAGGAAAAGTCCTAGCACTATCTGCCCACACACAAGCTGTGCCAGAAAACAATTCTTAAATCATGTAAAACCCAAAACTTTCCAGGCAATGCACACATAAGTGACACATTCAGAACGAGCAACATGATTTGACACTGTGGCTCACTTGTATGTTCAGTGCAATGTTAATTACACCTTAGTTCCTATTATGTGTTTTTCTTATAACAGATGTATAAAACTACACCAAGAGAACTTTTTTTATAATTCAATTTGTCATCTCTATGTTTTTGGTCCCCAGTCGGAGCATCCGTGGAGGTCCAAAAACACTTCTGTCCCCATTTGATTCCTCCATCAGTTTAAGAACCAGAATTAAGTGTATATGGAAAGTGAATAGGGTGTTCTCTTTTTTATCAAGGATTGTTATCGGATTTATATGGAAGTTGACTGAAATCATCATTTACACGGAAAGTAAACAGTATTGCAACACGAGGTGAAATCTTCTTCTCTAAATCGCACTTGCTCAAATGAACTACCATATGGACACCATGATCTAGGCAGGAGGATTCAGTCCAAAGTCTGCACCCAGACATTTCACATCCATAGAATTCTCGACCGCTTCTAAATGGAACGAGAATCCTTCTCAGCTTCTAAGTTTGATATCTATGCCTGTATGTTTAAGTCTCAGGACCAAATGTGATACTTCCTGCACATCACTCCCTCCAGCACACGCTCTCCTCTGCCCTCTTGCCTGTACTCAGCTCCGTTCCCGAAGAAGAAGCTAGTGGCACAGTGATATATCTTATTCTCTGTATCCCATTCTGGCCAGGCCTTGACCTATGTCCTCACCATGTGCCCACCTGCTCACATATTCTCAGCCCACACCCACTTCACTTCCTGGGATGTAAATCACAAGAGTCTGACACCTTGAACTCCTTTGATCTGCTGTCTCCGGGAACAAGCCTTGAGACTAATGGTCCTGTCCCTCTATCCACACCAGACAGGACTAACTCTACCTGCCTGGGCAAAGCGTGCTTTCCTCTCTACTCCCCGGTTTGGGGCCTACATCGGTTATATCGGTAACACAGGGAGGGTGACTGGGATACAGGTTTAACTTGAGGCAAACTGTCCTCCGGACCTGCCCTCTCTCTATTTTTTTATAAGACGAATGTCTACTCTCAAGCAAGTTATCCAAATTCCCTTTCTTGCAAGATAACATGTGGATAATATCGAACGCTTTATTCCCGTCTACTCTATCCACTTTTTACCAAGTTTTCGCTTGCCCTTCCTGAAAGCTGGACATTATGACCTGTACTTAAGAACATAAGGCAACGCAAGTGACCAAGATGAGCACAGAACATGTAGATAATCCGTGTTCCCCTGTTAGGGTGCTGTGTTTACAGCCGTTCCCCCCACCCCCACCCCCCCTCACCCCCCAGCTGCAGCTCCTTTACCCCCATTCCCCCCTGAGCTTCTCTATAGGATTTCCAGCTGAAGTGCTCCCTTGCCTGGGTAAATCCAACCAAGTCTGAGGATCACCTGTGCTAAGAGGCAAAGACCCTCAACTTGGAAGGCTTCAGGAACCTAAACGGAACAGACTCGGCTGGAGGGAGAGCTCCTGTGTGAAAATAAGACTTCCTGTTCATTATTCAAGGCCCAAACCTGTATTTGAGCCTTCCTCACAGGGCAGTTTCCATAACCTCCCAGTTCCTTCCCCCCCCCCCCCCGAATTCCTCACTGGCCACTGAAAATCTCACTTCCTTGGACTGTGCTCTCCCCTCCCAACCGCGAGTCCGCTCAACACTTTCTAGAACTCAGAGTGGCTCCTCCTTTGTGGCATCTGGATTAACAGTAAACCAAATCGGTGACCCAGCACAGACCCCGGCAGCCCACCCTCCGCGGCCCCATTATCTTCAGTGTCTTTAGCACAGATTACCTCCCTGTACTCCAGGTGAGGGAACTCATCCCAAGTGGCCACACATTTGTTTTACCCGCACCGCCCCCCCCCCCCCCGCCCCCGGTCCGTGTCAGTGGTTCACTTTACAAACGTGCAGCACTGCTGAGATTTGACTTTATGGAATTGGGAATCACAGGGCTTGACTTCCCACCCTTTAAAGAGTTCGTCAATTTCCCTCTGGAAATTTCTCAAAAAGATAAGGAAAAGGATGAGAAAAAAAGATCGACCCCAAGGTAGGTATTAGCCACCGTTCCGGTACCTGCCAGACTTAAACACTACCACAGAGGGTATCTGGAATTGCCCTTCGCTCCTGGAGAAGCGCCGCTCATTCCGGTTCCTGGCAGGTGAGCCCCAGACCTAAGCGGAGACTTGGTCCTCGTTTAGAACTGACACCTGGGTGCGGGATCTTGCCTTACCAACCGCTGGTGACACCGGGAAGGAAGGACCCAAGAGCGAATACGGAAAGAACAGACGAGAGCATCCCAACTACCCAAAGCATCCTTGGCCTCCCCGTCGTCACCTGGCATGCGCTGCCGCCGCTGGGCCGTGTCCCCTCCCGCCGCGCGCCCCGCGCGGTCCGGGCGGCGCCTCCTTACCTTGCGGGAGTACGGGGGCTTGCTCAGGTGGATGCCATCGCGGACGAGCTTATCCCTGATCATGATCTTCAGCTTCAGCTTGGGGTAGCTCACCAGCTCCCTGCTGCGGGGGGCGGTCGTCTGGCTGCGGGGGTCCCCGCGGGTGCCCGAGGCCGGGCCGCCACACGGCTCCCCCCGGCGGCCGGTGGGGACGGTCACCGCGGGCGGCACGGGCGGCGGCTGCGGCTCCAGCGTGAAGTAGAGGCCGGCGGCGGCGGCATCCTGCTCCCGCAGCCGGCGCACGGCCTCCAGGATGCGGCGGCGGTGCGCGGGCGCCAGCACCCCGATGGCGTCCAGGTCCGGGTCCCCGATCTGTTTGCACACCTCCAGGTCATCGTAGCCGTTATCCACGAAGGACTCCGCGTACTGCGGGAGCTGCAGCGCTTTCAGCCACTCGTAAACTATGTTGGTGCACATGGTGGGACTGGAACCCCGCCGGCAAGCACCGTCCCAGCGCCCGAGCGGCACGGGCGGCACCAGTTCTTGGAACTTTTAATCCTCTCCTCCAAGGGGAAAGAGAAACCGCCGCGAAGTTCTCCGTGTAAAGGAAAGGAGAGGGCCGGAGCCAGAAAGCCAGCAGAAGAATCCCGAAGAGGGAGAAGCGTAAAAGCGGCAAAGTGAATTCCCCAAGCAGCCTGGAGCTCGCAGGCACTGGCGGCTGTGCGAGCCGCTCCGCTCCGCGCCGCCCCTGGATGCGCCGCCGCCGCGGGGAGGGGCGCGCGGCGGGCGCGGG
>NW_024412429.1:19401274-19478171 GCF_014898765.1 Herpailurus yagouaroundi
CCGGGTTTCTGAGCTCAGGCACTAGCGAGCGGATCCCACGTTATGAAGAGCCGCCAGGAACAACCTGCCAGGAAGGGACCTGTTGCAGGGTGGGAGGATAACGAGCTCGAAGAGCTATCGGGCTACCTGTAGCCCCTCGCTCCTGCTGTCATCAAGGCCACTCCTTCCGGAGCCCGAGCTGGGGCGGGGCGTTTCTCCCGGACGCTGGGATCCAGTCCTCGCGGCCCAGCGCTGCTGTCGCCTCTCCCGCGCCAAAGCAGACTCACAGTGCCCCCTTGCGGTCGCGCAGGCGAATTTTAAGGCGTTGTCCAAACAGGCTTTATTCAGTGTAAGAGAGTGAGCCGAATCAATCTTTATATCAGTTCCCTGCCCCACCTTTTAAATGAAGAATTTTTACATCACGTTTACCTTTGTACCCCAACGCTCTTTCCTAAGGACCTTTGATCTTTAGGAGGAAAACATTCCATCAGTTTGAATTTTGCTGCTAAAGACAAGTTATAGAAGATACTTACTTGGAACTCACTATATGTCAGGAATCTATACGTGTATCTCCACGTATCTAAGTAGTATTACATTCAGCATCTTACAGAAGAAGAAATTGAGGAAGCAGAACACTAATTTGACCCCTCCCCAAGATGTCGCCGTTCAGGACGGAGCAAGAGCTAGAACCCTGGAGGAATAAATTCAGGCTTGCCTCCCAGCTGCTATCCGTTCCAGTCTCCGATGTATGCTGGAGGAAAACTTGGGCTGGTTGTAAGATCGGAGTCCACACCACCCCCTTTCTTTTAGACTAGAGAACTTAAAGCTCTGGGGTTCTATCATTGGGGATTTCTTTCCCAAGTCGTGCGAAAAGTCCAGCAGCTTCTTACTAGTTCCTTGCTTACTTGTATACAGCCTTTTCCCCTCCGGGAGCTTAAAGACATTCACCTTATCTCATTAATCCTCTGTGAAGGCAGCAAGTATTTTTATTTCCATTTTATAATTAGCGAAACTGGTTTGGGGGAAGATAAATGACTGGCCCAAGGTCATATAGTAAATCAGGAGGGAGACAAGAATAAACCTGCCTTGTCAAACTGTCACCCCAACAGGCAGCAGTGATTCTCTTTTATTTATGTGCAAAGTCACCATCCAATTAGGAAATAAAGTATCCTGGTGCTCCCTTTGGAAGGGAAGCCTTTTATAAATTAATCAGTTGTTAATCAGTCATAAATAAAACTTACTGTTACCTCTAGAGAAAACCTGCTGTCTAGAGACTTCTGAACTACAGGGGCGCTTTTTCTAGATATCCTTCTCCTTCTGTGGTCTCCTCCACTGGCTCACCTCTTTTATGTGTGAACCCTCAAGGCTTCTATCTTTCTACTGCTTGCCTTAGCATACAAGCCTAAAGAGATTTAGTTCTAGAGGTCACTATGTGTAACTTCAAATGCAGAGGGTTTATAGCCTAAATGTGTCTCTACCCATGGCTACCGTCCAAAGCAAAACTGGAAAGAATGACTGGTTAATATTAAGATTTAGAACTAGGGTTTGGGAGGTAGGAGGCCATTCGAGACTGTCTGAAACATCCGCATTTGCATGGAGGAAGTCAAGGCTCAGGAAGGACAGTGGACTTACCTGAGATCACACAGCTAGCTCAGGATAGAACCAGAGCAGCAACCATCTCAATTTCCTCGAATGCTCATCACAATTGCTACATGACCTCATTTTTCTGTAAGTGCCTGGCTCCTGTCGCAATCATTCATATACTCATCAAATGTGTATTAAGTAGACATCCCAGTGCCAGTCACTGAACTAAAAAGAGAAGAGTTTTCTTCATTAAACGGAACTGGAGAGCTCTCAGAATTTTTAACATGTATAGAATAAATGGAAAGTTTCTTTTAATATATATTAGTTCATTAATTAGAAAGATTACAAAAGTTCTGTTTTCTAAAAGCTTGAATTGATAATCCAAATTCTATGAATCGTAACATTAGCCGAAATCTGAAATTAAACTGTCGTTCACATCCACACAAAAATGTACTTAAAAACAAAAAAAAAAACAAGTGGCTATTATGTTCCTAGGCATAGCCTTAGAACAGCAAATTAATTTACTCAACATACATTGTCAAGTGCCTATAATTTTACAAGTACTTCTGAGTGGTATTGCTTTATTAGAGTTTTTTTTTTTTTTACATGAAAATTTTCAGAACACTTATCATGCTGTTTATTATTTAATATGTTTGGGGCCAGATTTTTTTTTTTTTCAGAAAGAACTTCTTACCTAATGAAAATCAATGGAAAAATAGGTTGTGAAAAAAGTTTCTTTATAGGCACCATTTTAGAATTGTTTTGCACTAGTGATAACTCTGGCAAAATGCCTATTGATACTCTCAGTGTAATAAATTAATGATAATCATATTCAGGTTTTAAATTCTAAATATCAGGAAACAGCTTTTCCACTTTGCTCAGACTCTGTAACTTGATTTAAGGATATAGAGTGAAAAATCATTTATTATGAAATTTTCTTGGTGCCACATAGGTTTCATAGCATTTTATCCCAAAGATAAATGTTCTCACACAGGGTGCGTAAAAATTAAATTCCATTAACATCTGTTAAACGTCAGTCCCCGGGGTGTCTAGCCTTGTAAAAGTCAAGTATATATAATATTAATCTTAAAATGCAGAATATGTTTTGCCTCTCCTTAACCATGAGCTAAAAAGCATCTAGAAGGAACATATGCCATAGGGAGAAATGAGAACAATACACTTGAGTGATGTAACGGGCAATCTGTTCTCTGGTGGCTGGGGGTGAGGCAACTACATTAGGGGAAGCCTGGGTGGAGGCGTCTGGTAAGATGTCTGATCTGTATACATTATACTCGTGTGACAACACATAGATGCACGAAGGAGAGACAAGAAACGGTAGGGAGTCACAGCAGGATACCATTAGATTATTCATTTCTATTATAACATGCCTTTCTTTCTTTAAGGAGGGAACAAAAGGTGAAAAGAAAAATGTGCAAGAAGTCAAAGACCTGGAGGTCACTAACAGAAAGATAACCCAGCGAGAAGAGGATAGTGATGGACAATAAAATGAGATCCATTTTTTTACATTCGTATCCTCGCATCTCTGGTACTCCCCAAACCTTCTATTATTTTTAAATGCACCCACAAAGAGGGCGAAAGTATTAGTCCAGTGTTTTCTAAGGTAAAATGATAGGTGGAATATTTCGTTAAATAACCATAAGCAGCTCTTGGAACTTCCTTTTTTTTTTTTTTCCCCAGTCTAAGCCAGCAAAAATGAACCTAAAAGTTAGGTTGTATAATCTCCTATGAATGAAATGATATTGAGAAAAGCTATTTCAGGACTCCTGGATGGCTCAGTCAGTTAAGCGACGGACTCTTGATTTCAGCTCAGGTCACGAACTCACGGTTCGAGAGTCTGAACCCTAAGTCGGGCTCTGCACTGACAGTTCGGAGCCTAGAGCCTGCTTTGGAGTCTCTGTCTCCCTTTCTCTCTGCCCACTCCCCTCCTCCACAAACACAGGCGCTCACGTGCGCATGCCCTCTCTCTTCCTTTCTCTCAAAAAACAAATAAATAAACTTTTTTTTCAAAGCTATTTCAGAAAAGTGAAAGTTATTTATGTAACCACAACATTGCAATCACTCAATTGATAACCAGGTGTCCAAATCAAATAAATATTAGCTATTCCCATCTAACAGTGACTTCCATTCTGGAGTTAGGACAAAGAATGTGATGGAGGCTACTTCTTGACATCTACCTGGCTCCAGATGACTGGGAGGTTGTAGGTTGTCTTTTTTGAAGCAAAGTCATTTCATAGGTTTGTTTTAAAATCTATTCCTTCTTATTTGACTTAAATTTGCTATTGGGGGGTGCCTAGCTGGCTCAGTTGGTATACCATGCAATTCTTGATCATGGGGTTGTGAGTTCAAGCCCCACATTGGGTGTAGAGATTACTTAAAAATAAAGTCTTTTAGCGACACCTCGATGGCTCAGTGGGTTGCGTACCTGACTCGATTTTGGCTCAGGTCCTGATCCCAGGGTCGTGGGATCGAGCCCCATGTTAGGCTTTATGCTGAGTGGAGCCTGCTTAATATTCTCTCCCCCCCCTTCTCTCTCTCAAATTAAAAAAATAAAATAAAATCTTCTAAGAAAATTTTTGCTATTGGAATATGTAGGCTAAAACTCTTGAATCCTTGACTTGTAAGAAACTGGCACATAATTAGAACTTCTGTGGAAGCCTGAAGTCTTTCCAGCTTTGGAGAAAGGTAGCGTGCATTGCAGTTTCGAAACGCTAACCTTTGGGGTCACTTTTGATATACATATGACATCTTAGACCTTATTTATGGATGTGGCAACATAAAACCTGAGGGCAACATCAGATCCTTAGGCCAGCAGAGCCCTGTTCCTAAAAGGATGGTTGACAAATTTGGCTACACCTTTAAAACTTTTCAGTTTAACAGTTTCATCGAAACCAAATTTCAGACTCTCTTTTAGGGTTGTTCAGCTGTCTTGTCTGAGTGAGCCCAGACCCCCTTGGACCACAGTCATGGTCTTGAATACATGCTCTCAGCCAGGGTGTTCTGACCTCAGAGAACTTGCTAGTGGCCAAGAAAGGGGGTCTTCAGGGAACCTGCCCAGAAAAACATAAACGATTCATTCTTTATATTGTACACCAGGATAAATTCCAAATGGATCAGAAGCCTAAAGATAAAGATAAAATGATATACTTATTAAAAGAAAATATAAGTGTATGGGGAAGACTTTCTTAATTTTGCTTCAATTTCCGGAAAGAACGGAAAAAAATTGCTAACATTTGATTACATAAATATAAAAAAATGCATGCATGGCAAACAAATAAAATAAAAACTAAAAAAAAAAAAATCAACTGTCACTAGCAAAGTAAAAAGATAAATGACACCCTGTGGGAAAATATTCAGATTTGTATGACAATCAAGGACTGATATAGTTAATACCAAAAACAAAAACAAAAACAAAAACAAAGAAAGAAAAATAAAGCATCTAAAAATAGAGAAGGAAACAGGCAGAAGACCTATGGGGAAATGGGCCAGATAGTTACAAGCAATAATACAAATGGATATTCATTTGAGGGATTCTCCACCTTCCCCAAATAAAAGAAAAACACATTCAAACTCTACTGAGAAGCCATGGCTTACCTAACAGATTAGCAAAAATCCAAAAGTTTAGCAACAAACTCTGTTGCCGAGGTCGTAGAGAAATGAACATTCTCACAGATTGAGGGTAAATAAATGCAAGATGACAAAACCTACACATTGGTCAGACTCAGAGAAGTAAAATTCACATTATCTAATTTAATTAAAAGAGAACTGTTAACCAGGTATTGAATCTAAAAGACCAAAAGTAAACCCTGCAGTCTCACAATATAGTAATTCCAGGAAGAAGCTTTTTTCCCTAGAAGTTGAGGAAACCAAGGAAACAGGTTGGGATTCGAATACGATCACTTGGAGAAGGATCCCTGCTGAGCTGGAACCCAGAATCCTGAGAAAGTCGCACTGCCTGACTGGTTAAGAGAAAGGCGACCTGACTGGTTAGGAGAAAAGACCCGGTGAGCTAGGATCGGACCTTTGAAGAAAGGGTACCATCTCACTGGGCACGAACCCCAAGAGTTCAAAGGAGGCCCCACAGAGCAGAGGTTTCTAGGGTAGGTTACTGACTGCCTGGGGCAGAAACCTAACAGTGGGTTCTAGGAGTGTAGAAAATCAGAAACCATATCCTTCCCTTACTGGAGGCAACAAAGCAGAAGGCAGTAAATCCCTTGTCCGTTTTCCTGATTTGCATTCTGCCTCCAGCACACTTTTACCAAAACTCAACAGGGAGCCTGCCGGTACAGCAGAAATGTGGTGTGCTGAGTTCAGGTGTCAGCGGCTTTAAGTGGAGGATAAAATGGTGGATCTGAGAGATGAGAAAAAATAACCCGCACCACACCGATGGAGGAGGATTTGGCAACATTCCCCCAAACATCACGTTCATTTACCCTTCAATTTAGCAATCCCACTTCTACAAATCTTTCCCAAAAATACTAGCAAAGTTTCTAAAAATTAAGTATGCGTAAAACTATTTATCCCAGTACTGTTTGTATTAGCTAACTATTAGAACCAAATGCCCATCAATAAGGGACTGATCGAATAGGCTACGGAATAAGTCAGCACAATGAAGTAGACGGCAACTGTTAAAGGAATCAGGACTATCTCCATACACTAGACATATTACTATTTGAAATACCAGGACATATTACCATTTGAAACAAAAACAAAAGAAAACAAAACAAAAACTCAAGATGGGGGAAAGTACTTATAACATGCTACTCTCTATTCAATGAAGAGGAAGTATGGATATATGCCCTATAATTTCAGAAATGGTTACCCAAAAAGAGATATATGGAAAGGATGGAAGGGTCGGGGATGGGACTTTAAATAACTTTGCTTTGTAGATTTGACTGTGAAGCCATGAAAGGTAGTTATAAAATTAAATTTTAAAAGGTAACCTCCCCAAACTAGAAATAAAACAAAAGAAATATAATCGTTTGGTAGTGGCATAACTACATAGAGAGGAGCTTCCCAAGAATCTTTGAAAAGTACTAGGCTGACCCTATGACCCAGCAATTGATACAAAATGATACAAAAACACTCACTCTCTGTCTCTCTCTCAAAAATAAATAAACATTAAAAATTAAAAAAATATATATTTATAAAAATGTAAAACAATGCTTCCTTTCTTGTGAACTTTCTATTTTAGAAAATATAGTTATTTCCCATGAAATTATGGTATTTGTGTTAACATGTAGGGGTTTATTATTGTTACTTTAAACAAATAAATGTTTTAAAGTTTCCTTAGTTTTGGGGTGCCTGGGTGGCTCAGTCGGTTAAGCGTCCGACTTCAGCTCAGGTCACGATCTCACGGTTCATGGGTTCAAGCCCCGTGTAAGGCTCTGTGCTGACAGCTCAGAGCTGGAGCCTGTTTCAGATTCTGTGTCTCCCTCTCTCTCTCTGCCCCTTCCCCACTCACACTCTGTCTCTCTCAAAAATAAACATTAAAAAAAAGAAGAAAGAAGAAGAAAATCACTTAAAGTTTTCTTAGTTTTAATTTCTAATGTGATAAATATCAGTAGATAAAGTCCACATAAACAGAAGTTCTGTGGATCCTCAATAATTTTTAAGAGTATAATGTACTCATAAAACAAAAGGTTTGATAAATGCTGATCTAAATAATGTCAATGGCTGACAACATCACCAAGAGTGACATTCAGACATTGTTATTACTCGTTATTACTTCCTATTGGAAATAGACACTACCTATAAAGTAGTCTTGCCAAAAGTGATACCGAGCCTGATTCTGTTCCGAGCTCTACATCTACCAATTTCTTGAAATTGTGGAAGATGCAGTCAGCAAGATTCAGACTGAGGGAAACTCTGGAGAAAAAAACCAACTGGTTTCCTTAAACAAAAATGGCGGGGTAGGGTTGGGTGGGGAGAGAAAGAGAGAGAGAGAGAGAGAGAGAGAGAGAGAGAGAGGAGGCTTTGACAAGAGAAATAACAAGCAGATCAACCAGTTTTAAAATATGGACTTTTTTTTTTTTTTTCTGGAACCTGATTCAAACAGCACTGTTGAATATTGCTATAAGAAAATGCGAAAGACGTGAACGCTGACTAAAAATTTGTTGATATTAGGAAACTACTGATAATTTTTAGGTGTGATAATAGTACTATAGCTATGTGTGCTTCCCTTTTTTTTTTAATGGAGACGTTCTATAGAGATGAAAATTTTAGAGACAAAATGATATAAAGCCTGGGATTTGGTTCACAATAACCTGGAGAGGCAAGAGGTGATAATACATGAAACGAGATTAGCCATGAGTTCATTGTTGATGCTGGGAGATACTAAATCTGGCTCATTATATTATTCTCTTTACTTTTTTACGTGTTTTCAAATGTCCAGGGTAACAAGTTAAACAAATACATAGGGTATGCAAATTCCACATTGTCCTGTGGGCCGACCTACAACCCTGCGGACAAACACAAGATGGTCTATTGTAATTAAAACACACTGCTTACCGCCTCTCAGAGGGGGAGATTGACAATGACAGAGATCAGAGATACTATGTGGAGGTCAGAGTTGCAGGGGGTCAGAACGAGAAGGGTTGAAAGGAGTTTTACATACAATCTATGTTTGATGCGCCAGTAGGGTGGAACTAGAATTTAAAAATTGGAAAAATACTTTATGACATTATTTCTTTTGTCATTTAATATTTAAGTGCCTGTCATGTATCAAGCACTGTTTTTTTTTTAATTTTTTAATGTTTATTTATGTTTGAGAGAGAGAAAGAGAGCATGCTCTCTTTCTCTCTCTCAAACATAAATAAACATTAAAAAATTAATGTTTTTGGCACAGAGAGAGGGGGACACAGGATCTGAAGGGGGACACAGATCTGAAGGATCTCTAGGCTCCAAGCTGTCAGCACAGAGCCCCGTGCGGGGCTCAAACCCACAAACTGTGAGATCATGACCTGAGCCTGAAGTCGAAGCTTAATGGACTGAGCCCCCCAGGCGCCCTTCTTTTTTTTGTTTTAATTTTGATGTATTCTTGAGAGAGAGAGAGAGAGCATGAGTGGGGTAAGGGAGAGAGAGGGAGGCACAGAATCTGAAGCAGGCTCCAGGATCCGAGCTGTCAGCACAGAGCTCCATGTGGGACTCAAACTCACGGACCGCGAGATCATGACCTGAGCCTCAAGTTGGAGGCTTAACCTACGGAGCCGCCCAGGTGCTCCTTTTTGTTTTTGTTTTTGTTTTTGTTTTGGGTTTTTTTTTGTTTTAATTTTTAATATCAAGTGCTGTTCTAAGCATGGAGACACAGCAGTGCCAGAGAGAGACAGTCTCTGTTCTCATGAGGCTTGCGTCAATAACTGTATTTCGGGTGAAGATAAAAAATATGAAGAAGAATACAGAAAGGAAGAAAGAATATCCTGAAACACCTGGAGGAAGAAATGTGCGGGGTAGAGGGAACCGCAAATGCAAAGGCACTGAGGCAGCATCAAGCATTGTGCATTTGGGGAGAAGGTCTGTGTACTAGAGCAAAGTGAAAGTGGGGGAGAGTGGTAGCAGTCGGAGTAGAGAGGGAGGCAGGACCAAATCACCACAAGGGCATTGGAGCTTCTTTCTTCTTCTTCTTCTTCTTCTTCTTCTTCTTCTTCTTTAATATTTATTTATTTTTGAGAGAGAGGGTGCACATGCACGGGGGAGGGTCAGGCAGAGGGGGACAGAGGATCCAAAGCGGGCTCCGTGCTGACAGCAGCGAGCCCAACGTGGGGCTCGAACTCAAGAACTGCGAGATAATGACCTGAGCCGAAGCCAGACGCCAGGCACCCCCGGAGCTTGTTTCAAATGTGATGGAGAGCCGCGGGAGGGTTCTGAGCAGGGGACCTTGAGCTGATTTATACTTGAACAGGGCTACTCTGGCTGCTCCATGGAGTAGAAACCACAGGGACCAAGCACAGAGGAGGTGAGACCTCACAAGAAGCTACTTCAGTGAGCCCAGCAAGGCCTTGGACTAGACCACTACCATGGCAAACATGATGAGACGTGTTCAGAATGTGCAATATACTAGTGGTACTTGTTGGGTGTGGACTGTTGAAAAGGGAGGAACCTAGGGGGATAAATTGTTGGCACGAGCGAATGGGGGTATGAGTTGCCACATCCCGAAATAGAGCAGACAGAAGAGGAGTGAGTTGGGGAGTGGGGGCAGAGAGGAAGCAAAGGTCTTCATTGGACACAGGGAGTTTCAGGCGCCTGATGCATCTAAGTGGAGCCATCGAGGGGAGCTTGTAGTGAGGGGAGAGCCGTTGGGAAGAAATGCAAAGGGCCGTTTCAGAGGCGGTTGCTATTTAAAGTCATAAGATGAAATAAGACTGGATGAAGGAAAGCAAAGGATGAAACTTCAGGGCACCGCAACGTGGAGAATCTGGATGGGACTCTGACGAGCCACAGGAGAGAAGCAGAAGAAGAAGCCAGTGAGGTGGGGATCTGGGAGATGTGAACCAGGCCACTGCAAGAGGGGAATGAACAATGACTGTGGTCACTGCTGCAGAGGGATTCAGAGATGCGGGAACCAAAACTGACTTCCAATGGGGCAACAGGGAGACCAGTGTCTGGCCTCGTGGGGAACAGTCTCGGTCAGAGTGGGCTCAGGAGAGACAGAGGGAAGAAAGTGGGCGTGGCAAAAAAACCCACTTGGTTCAGGGGCGTTGCTAGAAGGGATCTGACAAATGGGGCTGCGCCTAGTGGTGAAGGAAGGTCTTGTTGAGGGATGGGAGAAATTGCCTTATGTGGGGCTCTAGAGAAAATGACCCAGGAAGCGGGGAAGCAGGTGATGCAGGAACAGAGGCCTTGGGTGGCCGGGAGGGGAAGGACTCCAGGGCATGAGCGGAGGGTCTGGCCTTGGGCAGGAGCCCAGCTGGTTCGCTGTATTTGTTATAGGTGGGAAAGCAGCGTCTGTGGGGACAGATGCAGAGAGGTGAGTAGATTTGGTAATGAGAGAATGTGGAAGGTCTATTCTGATTGATGACCGAAGGCAAGGTCACCTGATGAGAGAGAGGAGGAAGGGAAGGGGGATGAGAGATGGGATAGACTCAGTCCTGCTAGAGCATGGGAGCGTGAATTGACTGGAAAAATAGAGCAGGGACGCCAGCCATCCTGGGGTCATATTGGAGGCTGATGGTCATAAATGTAATGAGACCAGTCAGCGGGACTGTGTGTCCTCCTTCCGCTGTGACAGGATGCTCAGGTGTAGGTGCAGCGCTGACGGAGGGTGTGCTTTGACCACATTTGGACTTAAAGAAATAACACGGAGTACAATACAAGACCGGCTTTACATACAAGGAATGAGAAGTTGGAATAATCAAACAAACTTAGAGGTTTAACAGTCAGTCTTTCTGTTACCTGGGAGAAAGCAGAAGAATTGATCTAGTTAATCAAACGATACAATCAAAAACTTTGTTATGTGGGATCATACATTTTTAATGGATTCGTATAAATAAAATGCCTACTCAAAACCATACTGGCAACCTTTCTGATTCAGAAGGCAGTGTGGTTGCTTGGGGTTACAATTATGAGCATCAATTACTGTACTTTAAAAGAAGTACTAGTCTTGATGTTAGAGAGACAAGGAAATGATGATTATACTTGATAGAATTCCAGACAACCCACCTTAACATTCTGATTGAAATTCCTTAATATAACCTACCACCCTGAAAATGCTACAGGAAAGGAAATCACAGGACTCAGAAATCTTTTTCCAGGGCCTGAGATTACTGGTGTAGACGGGTAAAGACGATTTACAAGTCACTGTGAGCACACAGAGACATAAATTTCAGGCACAAAGGAAATAAATGAGCACAACAGCTATAGGAAAGGAAGAGTTTCTTCTTTAACTTTTATTGCATTAATTTAATTCTATACCTAGAAGCAGTGAAAATGACTTAAGGCAATTTTTTTTTCTTTCCAGAAAATTCTGAAAGATTACACTTTTGATCGGGAGAAGGAGAATAACTTACAAAAAATACCATGAAAGATTTATAAAATATAAAAGCTATCAAGCAGACTTTTTCCAAAGACATCAAAATTTAGGATCTTGGAAAAATCTATATTCTCCAGCAAGTTCTATGAGATTAATGGAGAAAATGTTTAAAATTTTTTTTGACAAAAATCCTAGTGTGTCCATTAAAAAATGGAAAGTCTATGAGGAAAATACTAAATGATAAATAAGAATGCAACAATAAATTATGTAAACTTACAGGAAGTTAGGTCCATATATCTTCTTGTTCCTATGGAATTTCAGGTAAAAGCAGATTTCTTTGAAGCCAGTAGTGTCAATGTTACTGTGTGTTAGAAAGACCGGGTTGTGCCTTTCTTTAAAACATGAAGAGGGGCACCTGGGTGGCTCAGTTGGTTAAACTTCTGACTGGAGCTCAGATCATTATCTCACGGTCCTCTGTGGGTTCAAGCCCCATGTCGGGCTCTGTGCTGACAGCTTGGAGCCTGGAGTCTGCTTCGGATTCTGTGTCTCCCTTTCTCTCTCTCTCTCTCTCTCTCTCTCTGCCCTTCCTCTGCTCGTGCTCTGTCTCTCAAAAAATAAGTAAACATTAAAAATAAATTTAAAAAAAACATGCAGGGCTCCTACACTTTCAAAGGAGCTCTTAATTGCTATCATGAGACAAGGGAAATGGTTAATGGGTTTTTTTTAAAAGGCGCCTCACCGAGTGCAAGTAATCTATAAGCCAAGTATTTTAACATGACTTCTTTTAGCAAAATTCCATTTTTCCTGTAATAATATTACATTCTAAATTTCCCTTTTATACAGATGTTTCAAGCGTCATACAATAGTTAAGACAAAAGGAAGTTCAAAACGTTCTCTGTAGATAAGTAGAAAAAAATGTCATACACGTCTTCATATTAGTACAAATTAATGAGCTTTATCAAAGATGCCAGTGAAATATGAATTTTCAGACCCAGCAGCCCCTGCGTACTCTCATTTTGAGTCTACCTCCCTGCTGTATGAGACAGTGGTCCCTTCGGTCATCCACACCTCCCGTGACTTTGATAGCACTGCACTGATTCCCTTCCCCTTGCTGATCCTGTCTCACTGAGCCTCCCCCGTGGCCCCGATTAGGCCAACACCACCCTTCCCTGTATTGCTGAAGACACTTGTGGTCTCTCGCCCGCTCAATATACTTCCATCCATGCAATTCGCTGATCCTCGGCTCTGTCCCCAAACTATCTCTTTTGCTCCAAATCCAAAGTCCTAGATCTTCCCTGAAGGACACGTGCGCGCGAATGTCTCCCCACCAATGACATTGATCTTTTCATCCCACCTGCTGCACATCGAATCATCTTTCTTGGCAAGTTATAGGTCTTCTGTTCTCCGTTTGCTTGAATGCACAACCGTGTGCTGAGTGCCCTCGTGCCAGGCGTGGTGAAAAGCCCTCTGGACAGAAAAGACACTCGCTCGCCACCCTGGGGGCCCTGGTGCACAGTGGTAATCACAGAGGCCTAAACACGGACGTTAACACAATAAGTAAGTTCTCGGCTGATTATAAGTATGAAGAGCTACAGGTGCCTTGCCGGCTCCAAGTGGAGCAATGAGCCACAGGTAATGA
Source organism: Herpailurus yagouaroundi (assembly GCF_014898765.1). Lineage (NCBI taxonomy): Eukaryota > Metazoa > Chordata > Mammalia > Carnivora > Felidae > Herpailurus > Herpailurus yagouaroundi. Next base: position 19,414,462 of record NW_024412429.1, read on the forward strand.
TGAGCTATCTGATTGGAGGTTTTAGGCTGGATACGTGGACGACGCCGTGAAGGATCAGCTGGAAAATGCCGAGTATTATTCCTCCAAGTAAATAAAATGTCAAGTATGATACCTATACTATATATTGCTATTAATTGGTATATAGAAGCCTTCATGCCTTGCAGGGGAGGGGGGGCACACAGATTGGTTCAAAGATTCAACGGTTCCATTCTGCTATATATAGCCCCCCAGACTCTCACAATGGTCTCTAAGGATGTTCATTGCAATGTTATTTGTGATGATAGGGACAGGGGGGCAACCTGTTGTTCATCACTGGGAGGGGGGAAAGGTAAAAATATGGTGGGTGTACTGCATATAATGGAGATACGAAACAAGAAAGTGGGGGTGCAGCCCTGTCTTTCAGAATGGAAGGCACACGTGAGAATTGGCGGGGGGGAGGGAGAGGAAACTTCAGTTTGGTGTCTCTAACAAGGGCTGAGGACAGAAGGGGTGGGAGAGGGAGGCTGCTCTGTTCCTAATTTACCCTCCAGTTTGAACAGGATTTGTTCAGAGGCTAGGTAAATGTAAGTCTGTGGCCCAAAGTTCATTGGTGTCTGAAGCTAAGAATTACTCGGGAAGGTTGGCATGTGTTTTCTGACTACCACCAAATCCCTGTCTTTCCAAACTCCACACTCCCCACAGTGTTTTATTATGGATCCCTGATCTGAGCACCTGCCACCCAGGACTGGAATCTTTGGGTAAAGTGGTATACAGAATGGTTAAGTCCCTGAGGTTTAGTTACACTGCCTGGTTTCATGTCCTGACCCTGAATCTCTCTCTCTCAAAATAAATAAATAAATAAATAAATAAATAAATAAAATCTTAAAAAAAAAAAAAAAAGTTAAACACAGTTCCCCTTGTTCCAAAGTCACTTGCTTTGGTTTTTTTTGTACCATGGGTAATTTCAATGTCCTGCCTTGGAATATTTCCCATTCCTATACATTTTTGCGATGGGTGTAATCTTATTATCTTCTAAGTCAGTAACCAATAAAAATTTACTTTTGAATTAATCCATGTTACTTATGTTACTAGTAACCACTGATTTCAATGCATTTTGGCATAAACAGTTCTCTCTATGTGATCATGGATGACTGGGGCAGGAATTGACAAGCTTTTTCTGTAAAGGGCCCAGAGTAAATGTTTTAGGCTTTATGTTCTACACAAATATCCAGAAACACTCTGCTCAATGATTCCACAAAGTCCACAAATCCTCCCCTTAAAAAAGAACTGTCAGTTTTCATGCATTTTTTTTCTGTCTACTTTAGACAAAAGTCTCTGATGTATATGAAGGGGCAACATGTCACATGTTTCCATGATCCACAGTCAACCTTCTTTGGACAAGCCACAAGAGGATTTTACCTTAACAACCAAGATCCTTTCACATTTGATGAGTTTTTTTTGTTTGTTTTTTGTTTTTTGTTTCTTGTTTCTTTTTTTTTTTTTTTTTTTTTTTTTTTGCAAAATCCCATGCCATGCCTGCTTTTGCCCTATGATAGAGCTACCTTCATTCATTTTACAGTTGAACTATGTGGCCTGATGTTCACTAAATAAGATACAGCAAAATAGATATGGCCAAGAAAGGATAAGTGACAGGCAAGATGTGACAGAGAATTCTTTTTCTTATTTGTCCCTGAGTGGTGGCAATGAAAGTAATTTGAGGAATACCAGGAAGGGATTTGAAAAGGCAAGAATTATAGGAATAAACTAGAGCCACTCGGTCAATCATTAGAAACATCACCAAACCTCCTCAAAATCTTTGAAACATGAACGTTTGCAGTTCTCCCTTTGGACTCGACAAGTTCTTTACACACCTGAAAGATGAAGGTGGTTATAGAAGGTGGATATCCAAACGTCAGGTGTATTTTTCGTGGTGCCGTGCAGAACTGTTGGTTCTTTGGGATTCTGAGCGCCCGTAGAGGTGCTGAATGGGAAAGTTCAAGTTGGAATCCTAGCGGTCTCCTGGCAGCAAAATGAAATAGATGTGGTAAAAATAACACTTTTCTAACAAAGAAACATAGATTTGTAAACTCTTAAAAAATGCAGCAGGTTCCATTCTGCCACATCGATAAAAAACAGGAAAATAGGATAAAAGCATCCCCAGAGACAGTAAAATTGAACATAAATGTTAACTTCTCTATTACAAAGCTTGAAAACAACAATTTTACCAAGACTTTGATGAGAAAAGGGTGAAAGTACTTAAAAGCACATCAGAAAAAAGAATTTAATGTTTCACCTTTTCTAATTATCAAAAAATCCATATGGAAAACGACTGTAAAAGTATTAACCTATTAACCAGGATTATTGTAGGATGATGAGGTTATGAGTGAACTTAAACTTTTCTGTATTTTTTCAACTTTTTGCAATTACAATATATTTATGAGCCAATAAAAAATAAATAATAAATGAATAAAGAAAAACATTTTTTTAATTTTTTTTTCAACGTTTATTTATTTTTGGGACAGAGAGAGACAGAGCATGAACGGGGGAGGGGCAGAGAGAGAGGGAGACACAGAATCGGAAACAGGCTCCAGGCTCTGAGCCATCAGCCCAGAGCCCGATGCGGGGCTCGAACCCACGGACCGCGAGATCGTGACCTGGCTGAAGTCGGACGCTCAACCGACAGAGCCACCCAGGCACCCCAAAATATTCCTTTCTGAATAATCATGTTATCTCTGACATTACCTTTTCCAGGAAAGCTTGCAAACCTTTAGAGGACCCTACTCCTCTAAAACTGAATTTATGACTATGATAAAGAATCAGGCTTCAGTTTTGATGTCTGCCCACAGCTTTAAGCCTCACCTCTCCTTCCTTTGTGTACCACATCTTGGTAAGCTGGTCAGAAAGAGGAGGTGCTCCCTCCTTTGGATCTAGCTCAAGATTTAGATCACAGACACCTGCCCATCCGCAAGAATTCTCACAACAACCTCACCCATCAACCACAATAAAAACAGGGAACCAACATTTTTCCCTTGCTCTCGCAAGCCATTTATATGGAATCCTACAAAAGGCATAATCTATATCATGATTATAGCCCACCATTTCATTGGTGGGCTGGGACAGATCCAGGGCTGGAGAGCAAAGTGAGAAGGAGGAACATTTTGGAGTGAGAGAAATGTTCTACATCTTAATCGTCATGCAGGTTTCAGGATGGTACATGTATAATGAAATTCACAGAATGGTACAATTCTGATGAGTGAATGTCACTAGATATAAACTACACCTGAGAAAAGGTAAGTTTTGAAAATTGCAACAGATACCTGTTCAATGACAGAGCCTTCTGAGGACATTCCAAGATAGTATATGGTCCTGTGGTCTACTTGGAAGTTCATATAGATAACATTTCAAGAGGATACCCTGTTGGTTTTGACTGGGTATTCGTATAAACTTTTTAAAGAGGTGAGTGATAGTGCTAATCCTTATCTGTAAGTTTTGAATTTGTATTGTTTCTTTCCATGTACAAAGCAAGTTTTTTTTCCTACAAAAAAAATTTAAACAGAAAGAAAACACTACCAATCTATAAAGCAAAATGGCAGACACTGAACTAAAAGCTATTACTTATCACAATAAATTATCCTATCTTTTCTCTCTACAATGGCAGTACTGAAAGCAGAAACTTAGATTGGGTTAAGAAATTTAAGTAATTAACAAAATACATAGAACAGTGAATAATAAACATAAAGGAACTAATCGATAATACTACAATAGTAGGGGGCTTTAACACCCCACTTACATCAATGGACAGATCATCTAAACAGAAAATCGACAAGGAAACAGTGGCTTTGACACCCTGGACCAGATGGATTTAACAGATATATTCAGAACACTGCATTCTAAACCAGCAGAATACACATTCTTTTCAAGTGCACATGGAACATTCTCCAGAATAGTGTCGTAGACTTGGTCTGGAGTTCTCTCTTGTCCAGTAAGAGAGAGGGATGCAGGATCAAAAATGTGAGAGAGGCTAATGTCTGGGAGGAGACAAGAGCCCCGAGTAAGGGTCCTTGCTCCATTTTTATTAGGATCAGAAGGCTTACAATTGTGGTGATATACATGCACAAAAGGACAATGAAATCATGATCATTAACTCATGGGCATGAGGGAAAGGGGGTTTTGAAGATATGCGGTGTTAGGGGTTTGGGTTAATACAAGACAAAATGCTGGCACTGGGCAAAGGTTGTTTACATCAGATGTGAGGTGCCACCTCTGTTTACCTAAACTGGTCTAGGGGACAAGAAAGACTGAGCATGCTACCTCAGGGTCAGCAAGCCATCTTTCTTTTGCTAATTAGCTCTGCTCTGGGCAAATGTGCCAGCTGCAGTCCATAGCCCTATTTACCTGTTTACCTAATTTGGTCCTTCCTTCCTATGAAAGCAACTTTCTGCTATTATACTAAGTTGGGGGGCATTTTCACCCTGAATATCTAATCTTGTTTACCTCATCTTGGATATTTTCATCCTGAGATTCCCTATTCCTATACCTTTGTCCTATACAGCGGGCCTTTGCCCCACTTGTTCTATATTGGGGGCCTTTGCCCCATTTGTCCTATATTGGGAGCCTTTGACCCGTTTACCTAATCTCATTTACCTAATCTTGTTTACCCAAACTTGGGTGTGTTCATCCCATGGCTTTCTAATTCATTATGCCTTGTTGATCCATCACTACAGGCTCAGGGAATTCCTAAGCTTAATCCCCACAGAATAGATCACATTTTAGGTCATAAAGCAAGCATCAACAGTTCAAAAAAGGTCTAAGTCATATTGTGCCTCTTTTCAGACCACAATCCTATGAAACTAGAAGTCAACCACAAGAAAAAATCTGGAAAGACCATAGATACCTGGAGGTTAAATAACATGCTACTAAACAATGAATGGGTCAACCAGGAATAAAAGAAGAAATTAAAAGTACATGGAAATGAATGAAAACACAACAGTCCAAAACCTTTGGGATGCATCAAATGTAGTTCTAAGAGGGAAGTTTATAGCAGTACAGGCCTACCTCAAGAAACAAGGAAAAAAACTCAAAGAACATAACTTTATACCTAAAGGATCTAGAAAAAGAGCAACGAACAAAACTTAAAAACTACCAGAAGGAAGGAAATCATAAAGATTAGAGTAGAAATAAATTATATAGAAACTAAAAAAACAATAGAACAGATTAATGAAACCAGGAGCTGGTTCTTCAAAAAAAAAAAAAAATCAATACAGTTGATAAACTTCTAGCCAGATTTATCAAGAAAAAAAAGAAAAGATTCAAATAAATAAAATCACAAACAAGAGGAGAAATAACAACCAATACCACAGAAACATAAACAATTATACAAGAATATTATGAAAAACCATATGCCAACAAATTGGACCACCTAGAAGAAATGAATAAATTCCTAGAAACATATAAACTACCAAAACTGAAACAGGAAGAAATAGAATGTTTGAACAGACCAATAACCAATAAAGGAATTGAATCAGTAATCAAAAAACTCCCAAAAAACAAAAGTCCAGGACTGGATGTCCTGTGAATTCTACGAAACATTTAAAGAGTTAATACCTATTCTCAAACTATTCCAAAAAATAGAAAAGGCAGGAAAACTTACAAATTCATTCTATGAGGCCAGCATTACCCTGATACCAAAATCAATGAAGATACCACAAGAAAAGAGAACTATCGTCCAATATCTCTATGAATATAGATGCAAAAATCCTCAACAAAATACTAGAAAATTAAATCCAATATTCATCACAGTCCAGTGGGATTTATTCCTGGGTTGCAAGAGTGGTGCAATGTCACAAATTAATCCAACACAATACATCACATCAGTAAGGGAAAGGATAAGAACCACATGGTCATTTCAATAGAATCAGACAAAGCATTTGACAAAGTACGACACCCATTCATGATAAAAAAAAAAAAAACCATCAACAAAGTAGATTTAGAGGGAACATACCTCAACATAATAAAGGCCATATATGAAAAACCCACAGCAACCATCACAGTCAATGGCCGAAAACGGAGAGCTTTTCCCCTAAGGTCAGGAACAAGGGGTCCATTCTCATCACTTTTATTCAACATGGTACTGGAAGTCCTAGCCACGGATTCAGAAAACAAAAAGAAATAAAAACCATCCAAATTGGAAAGGAGGAAGTAGAACTTTTACTATTTGCAGATGACATGATACTACCTAGAGAAAACTCGAAAGACTCCCCAAAACTGCTGGAACTGATAAATGAATTCAGTCCAGTTGTAGGATACAAAATCAATGTACAGAAATCCATTGCATTTCTATACATGAATAATGAAGCAGCAGAAGGATAAATTAAGAAAATAATCCCACTTACAACTGCACCAAAATTAATAAGATACCTAGGAATAAACCTAACCAAAGAGGTGAAACACCTGTACTCTGAAAACTGTAAAACACTGATAAAGGAAATTGAAGACGACACAAAGAAATGGAAAGACACTCCATGCTCATGGATTGGAAGAATAATTGTTAAAATATCTATACCACCAGGGGCGTCTGAGTGGCTCAGTCGGCTAAGCGTCCAACTCTTGCTTTTGGCTCAGGTCATGATCTCATGGTTTATGAGATCAAGCCCCGCGTGCTGTCAACACGGAGCTTGGAATTCTTGGGATGTTCTTAAAAAGATCAGTAAAGGGATGCCTGGCTGGCTTAGTTGGTTAAGCGTCTGGCTCTTGATCTTAGCTCAGGTCACGAGCTCACAGTTTATGAGTTCAAGCCCCAGGCCAAGCTCTACACTATCATGGACCCTACTTGGGATTCTCTCTCTCCCCCTCTCTCTTCCCCTTCCCCACTTACTCGCACGTGCTCTCTCCCTCAAAATAAATAAATACACATTAAAAAATATATATCTGTAAATACATGCCTGGTAGAATAATCCACAAGGCACCTCTGGACCTAACAACTTTTCTTGAAGAGTTGGCCTCATTTGTGCCACTTTTTGGCAAAGAAAATCCTTTCATCATGTGCCTAATTAGAATCCTATACATTACTCCAATAATTTGGAAACACATGCCTGGTGGAATTCAAAGACACTGTTAGAATTTGCAAAGGCCTCTAAGTTACCTGGCTCTCTTGGACTGTTCCCCTGGATTATTTCATTTTAAAACATTCAGTGTCTATCGTGTTTACAGATTTATAGCAGAGTGATTATAGCAGCCACAAGTTCACAGTAAAATGAAAATTGGTCTTATCTTTACTAGCTCTTCCTAACACTTTTCTAATTTATCTCTGTCCTTCCATTGTTTAAAGTTTAATGTGCTACATCGCACGCTCGTCTGCCTAGAACAGTGCCTGTACCTTCCAGATAAACTGGGAAAGAATGAGCTACTCATGTGTGGGCTTTAGAGCATGGTTGCATTTAGGTTTTTGCATAAACTTAGAATATTAACAAAGAGAAAATAGCAGATTCAATTATAGATGGGGAAAGCCTCAGAGACACTAGGAGGAAAAGGAAGACAAAGTCAGAAACATTAGAGTCTTAAAATAGTAATGTTAGTATTTCACTGAACAGAGCACTTTGAGAACTTTATCTTTTGTGTGCTTCATTCACTATAAGCCTTGAAATGAGTATTTTTATCACTCTAAGGACGTAGAAACCGGGGCTCGGAGAGGTTGTGGGTCATTTATAGTCACTATTAGGCGACAAAGGATTATCAACCCCACGTCTCACAGCTCTAAATTATATGTTCTTTTCACTGAATCAGGTGAACATACTAATCGGTCCTTGATCAAAAATGATCAACGCAACTGAAATAAACAGATGTTTAAAAACATCCCTGAGGCATCCCTGTCGAAAATGGCATAAAACTTTGCCCAGATTCGGTCTTCCACAATTATTTTAATTAAAGAAAGAGGTTCAGAAGCAGAAAGTAAACTAGTGGTCAGTGTCCATCAAAAGAAGTGTCAAAATAAAGTAAAAACGAGGTGCCACAAAGATGTTGATAGTGCAATAAATGTCCTCTCTCTGTGCTGTGAACATTTCTGGGGAGCAGCTGTGAACAGGGGGGGCACCTGGACTGAGGAACCTTATGAACGCTCAAAAACTGATGGGGGTGGGACACCTGGGTGGCTTAGTAGGTTAAGCGTCCGACTTCAGCTCAGGTCATGATCTCATGGTTCTTGAGTTTGAGGCCCGCATCTGGCTCTGTGCTGACAGCTCAGAGAGAGTCTGGTTCAGATTCTGTTTCCCTGTCTCTGTGTTCCTCCCCCACTTACTCTCTCTCTCTCTCTCTCTCTCTCTCTCTTAAAAATAAATAAACATTAAAGAAAAAAAAAAGAAAGAAAGGGAGAGAGAGCTTACAGTTCAGTGGGACCTTCGCAAGTTTGGCTGGTAAGCAGTCTTACTAATGTCACAATCTATGGTGCTATTTCTTTATAGCAGTCTTATAAAATATTTCAGATACTTTTTAACATTACAAAGATTTTTGCTTGGCTTTTGCCTACCATGTTTGAAATCAACGTTCAGAAAAATAATGGACACATTATAAATTGGGACATAACCAGATTTAAAAAAGCTAAGCAGGGCTTTGAAGATGGGAAAATATTTCATTCATGAATTGATGTCTTGTGAATTTTTAAAAATACAAGACAATACATATCTTATAAAAAAATAAAGGAGCAGATCCTGCCGTCGTAGTAAGTTATAGGCCCAAGACAACATCTTTCTTCTTTAATATTTCAGGGGAAAAACAGTGGTTCTAGGTGATAATAATGAAACTTAAATTAAATACAAAATCATTGTGCTGTTGATGAAAGCATTTATGATAGAAATAAGCTTTTGGGATATACAGAAGCTTATTTCAAAATTTTCAAAACAGAGGAATCATATATTAATCATATACAAGGATAGATTGCACATTTGTATTCTAGGCATCTATTATGTCACCTGCCTGACTAGATTCTAATTATAGGTTTAAGCTGGATGGCCTGCATCTGGCAGAACTATTGCACTTAAAGAATTAAAAGAGGTATTCTTAAACATTTGGCTTACACACTTAACTTACCCCAAGGCATCTTTCTTGATCATAACTCATATGGCTAATGTAATTTTTGTAAATGTCCGTAAATTCGTTTGATTGAATTGTGTGTTCATAGCCAACGCTTGTAGATCTAGTAGAAAGGTAAGCAGTTCTTTTTTTAAAAAACAATAAATATGGTCTGTAAATTTTATCGGAGAAGTTTAGGATTATATATACTAGGTTTGAGAGTAAGTATCCTTGTCTTAAAATGGTGAATCGAAAAAATAGAAAATCCTACAAACATATGTCTGTTCTGGCTATCCTGGGCTTTTGACCACAAATAAGAATATCATTTTCCTGGGGCGCCTGGGTGGCGCAGTCGGTTAAGCGTCCGACTTCAGCCAGGTCACGATCTTGAGGTCCGTGAGTTCGAGCCCCGCGTCAGGCTCTGGGCTGATGGCTCGGAGCCTGGAGCCTGTTTCCGATTCTGTGTCTCCCTCTCTCTCTGCCCCTCGCCCGTTCATGCTCTGTCTCTCTCTGTCCCAAAAATAAATAAACGTTGAAAAAAAAAAAAAAAAGAATATCATTTTCCTTAACCAAACTGTCTCTGGGAGATGACAATCATGAGAAACAATATCTTCACATGTTTGAGGTGGCTTTTGACACATTCACCTGTTTAAAAAGAAAGTACTTTTCTTAATTTGGGGAGAAATATATATTCACAGTGAAATTTTAGAAAATTAGATAATGAAGAAAATAGTACTTACTCTCAATCTGATCAGCCGCGGATAACAGCTGTGAACATTTTGGCACATTTCCTTCCCACTTTTATATGTACATATAACATTTTTTCACTAGTGTAAACAGACATACAGTGAACATTTTTGCACCTTCCTCTTTGTTCGCCTTTTGTTAGGTTAAGTTCCAGGAAGAGGCAATACATTGCCAAAGCGGTCGATATGTACTTCTGTAATTACCTTCCATGAAGATTCTACCAACTTCCCCTCCACCAAAGGCATATATGTATTACCAAGTTCTATGTAATATAAAGATTTGTTTCCTATTTTGACGACTGAAATTAGCATATCAGTACTATTTACATTTTCATCTCTTTAATTATGAAAGAAATTATGTTTTTTCAGATATTTGGTAATAATTTATATTTTTTCAGGGTAAACTATCTGTTCATACTTGGTTCATTTACCTATTGGGACTTAATATATTCTTACTGATTTTAGTGAGAGCTTTATTTATGCATAATAGTGTCCTTCTATTAATTTTGTTTCTAATTTTTTTTAACAGAATATTTCACATTTTGTGTTGTCAAATCTTTTGGTCTCCTTCTTTGTTTTTGTTGTTTTTTTTCTAAATATAATTTATTGTCAAGTTAGCTAACATACAGTGTATATATACAGTGTGTTCTCGGTTTTGGGAGTAGATTCTCATGATTCATTGCTTATATACAATACCCAGTGCTCATCCTAACAAGTGTGCTCCTCAATGTCCATCACCAATTTTCCCCTCCCCCCCCCCACACCCCCTACATTAACCCTCAGTTTGTTCTCTGTATTTAAGAGTCTGTTACGGTTTGCCTCCCTCTCTGTTTGAAACTATGTTTTCCCCTTCCCTTCCCCGATGGTCTTCTGTTAAGTCCCTCAAATTCCACACATGAGTGAAAACATGTGATATCTGTCTTTGACTGACTTATTTCATTTAGCATAATACCCTCCAGTTCCATCCATGTTGTTGCAAATAGCAAGATTTCATTCAAGGCCAAGTAGTATTCCATTGCATGTATAAACCAGATCTTCTTTATCTACTCATCAGTTGATGGACATTTGGGCTTTTTCCGTACTTTGGCTATTGTCGAAAGTGCTGCTATAAACATTGGGGTGCATATCCCCTATGCATCAGCACTCCTGTATGCTTTGGATAAATTCCTGGTTCTCCTTCTTTGCTTTAAGATTAGGAAATCTTTTCTCCTTTTTTTAATGTTTGTTTGTTTGTTTGTTTCCTTATTTAGAGAAAGCACATGCAAGCAAGAGAGGGGCAGAGAGAGTGAAAGAGAGAATCCCAGGCAGGCTTCGTGCTGTCAGCACAGAGCCCCATGTGAGTCTCGATCTCATGAACCGTGAGATCACGACCTGAGCCGAGATCAAGAGTCAGACGCTTAACCAACTGAGCTACCCCGGCACCCCAGGAAGTCATCCCCTAATCAAAGATGAGCTAATCAGATAAAAAAAAATCTCTTTCCGTTTCTGTATGGTTTGATTTTTTTATATCTGAGTCTTTAATTCATCTTTATTTATAGTATGTTATTAAGTGGGAATATGACTTTCATAACAAAATAATAACTAGACAGTTTCTTATCTCATATATTGAAAAATCCTTCTCCAGTAGTGTGTAATGCCAACATTTCCAAAGCTGGGGGTCTGTTTCTACACTCTTTTTTGTTCCATCAGTTTATCTCTTCCTATGACAATATCACCCTAACTCAATTTTCCTAATCTTTTTTTTTAATACGAAATTTATTGTCCAATTGGTTTCCATACAACACCCAGTGCTCATCCCAAAAGGTGCCCTCCTCAATACCCATCACCCACCCTCCCCTCCCTCCCACCCCCCATCAACCCTCAGTTTGTTCTCAGTTTTTAAGAGTTCGATTTTCCTAATCTTTCAAGATATTTGGAATCTGGCCTGCTTTTTTTTTTTTTTCTTTTTCTTTGTTTCTTTCTCTCTCTCTCTCTCTCTCTCTCTTTTTGTTTTTTTTTTTTTGGGAGAGAAAGAGCATGAGCTGGGGAGGGGGGCAGAGGGAGACAGAATCTCAAGCAGGCTCTATGGTCAGGAAGGAGTCACACACAGGTGTTGGTCCCACAACCCTGGGATCATAATTTGAGTTGAAATCAAGAATTGGACGCTCAACCAACTGAGCCACCTGGGCATCCCTGGCCTCTTTCTTGGAATAAAAATTTTAACCAAGCCTATCTATTCTTCCCAAAGCATTTTATAATAATGTTTTTCAGTTCCTTTAAGAAGTAAGATTTCTAAAAAAAAAAAAAAAAAAAAAGAAGTAAGATTTCTGAGTATTGTTGCCTTAATTCAGTCTTGTAATTCAGCAATAGAATCTCTATCTCACTTTTTCCTTTAGTCATTTTCAGTAATATTTTCATATATTTTTCACATGACTCCCTAAAATTTCTGGAATGAGTCCATTTTACCATCTTGCAGCTTTTCTCTGATGTCAGCAAAACTGATCTCTCTAAAATATTAGCCCTTAAACACTATTTAATTTATCTTACTACTTTATCTCAAGTTCATTCGTTTATTTGCCCCTAATCATTTGCCATTAGAAAATGAGTTCTTGTCAATTACAGTAAGCATATTACTTAATGTTATATAATATTAATATATGATAATATATTAATATATAATAATATAAATTAATTTCTCCTTAAGTAGAAGCTGCTTTTTCTCTTATAAGCCTCAAAAACTAAAGCTTAGAATAGTGTAGGTGCCTCTCTTGTTCCCATTGATTCCTTGTGAAAATAGATACAATTAGCTGAGAACCTCCCCATATAATAAAACATATCCAACCCCCTAGCTGTCCCCCTATTTCAGTGGGAGAACTAGTCATGCCCGGAGCTCCACCCACCTTTCCAAGCTAGTAATGGCATCCCTGTCTTCCACTGTCTCTGTGACTGATCCTCAATTTTCTCTTCCCTCTCCTGCATCAGTTTCCCCATCTTCCCTGGATTATTCTCATCTGCACACACACCTCTCTGATATTTTCCTTCTTAATTTTTTTTTTTATGTTTATTTATTTTTGAGAAAGAGACAGAGCGTGAGTGGGGGAGGGGCGGAGAGAGAGGGAGACCCAGAATCCGAAGCGGGCTTCAGGCTTCGAGCGGTCAGCACAGAGCCCCACGCGGGGCTCGAACTCGGGAGCCGTGAGATCATGACCTGAGCCGAAGTCGGACGCTTAACCGACTGAGCCACCCAGGCACCCTGTCTGATATTTTCCTTCTTAAGAACACTTCTGTGACCCCATGGCCCTCTCTAGGCACCTTGCTATTTCCTACTGTTCTTTACATCAAACTTACTGGTTATCTTTACACATGATCTCCTCTTCTTCATCTTTCCTCAGCTCCTTGCAGTCAAACTACTTTTCTCTCTCTCTGTTTTTTTTTTTTTTTTTTTGAATGGTCACCAATGACTTCCAACGTTAAATCCAAAGGCTTAAGAAAATCTTAAGGAGGAGAAAATACATGTCTAGTACTGTTCTGTATTTATTGCAAGAAATCCACATATTAGTGAACCCATAGTAGTTCAAACCTGTGTTGTTCAAGGGTGAACCGTACTTTCTTTTCTTGGTGTCTGTACCACTAAGTCATCCGGGGAAGGACACAGCAGGACGTATAGGGTGCTTTCCAAATCTGGGCAAAGAGGGATACGATTTAAGACATGCCCATGTCGCTTCCCCTCGAGGGATCACAGGATGTAGGAACAGAGCTCATCAACATCACATTTTGAAGGCTGTGACAGCTCTTGGGTAGCTGAGTGGACCAGCGCATGGCTTTGCCAGCAGCAGCGAGGGGTCCTCAAGGCCTGCAGTGCCGGGCGTGTTGGAGGCAGGGCAGGAAAAGGAGATAAATCACTTTACTTCCAGAGCCCCTCATACTGTTGAGAATAGACAGGTTCTGCTAAGACGACATTGGAGAAAAGAACTTTCAAACTTTTACTCTTGTCAAGGGACTCATTACCACCCCAACATGGGGAAATGGATCTTTAAGCCTTTTTTTTTTTTTTTAGGTTTATTTATTTATCTTAAGGGAGAGAGAAAGCACAAGCAGGGAAGGGGGCAGGGGGGGGGGGAGAGAGAGAGAATCCCAAGAAGGCTCCTCACTGTCATTTCAGAGCCACATGCGGGGCTCAATCCCACCACTGTGAGATCAAGACCTGAGCTGAAATCAAGAGTTGGACGCTTAACCGACTGAGCCACCCAGGAGCCCCTTTTAAGGCTTTATATATGGGTGACAATCTTACAAATGTAGGATAGAGTCACAGACTTCGTCCAGGATGTCCCTGGGGCATTGGCTGTAATTCAGTTTTAAAATCTTTTACTGAGGGGCGCCTGGGTGGCGCAGTCGGTTAGGCGTCCGACTTCAGCCAGGTCACGATCTCGCGGTCCGGGAGTTCGAGCCCCGCGTCGGGCTCTGGGCTGATGGCTCAGAGCCTGGAGCCTGTTTCCGATTCTGTGTCTCCCTCTCTCTCTGCCCCTCCCCCGTTCATGCTCTGTCTCTCTCTGTCCCAAAAATAAATAAAAAAACGTTGAAAAAAAATTAAAAAAAAAAAATAAAATAAAATCTTTTACTGAAACTTTATAGTATTAGATCATCGTATTATGCTATTTATATTAGATGCTGTGATGGGACTAATATATCCTAGAAGCAAACTAATTAAATGCCTTTTGATTTGAGTAAAGTGGGAACAGTTATAGAAGTTAGATTCTAATTTGCGTCTAAAGTTAATGGCATCTCAGTAGAGTAGGTAACAAAGGTGTTGAAGGAGAGAAGCTTAGTAGGGACAAGAGCAAAGACTCCCACCTTCGCCCAAATTAGGCTATTTTTTCTGTCAGAGAGGAACACTTGTTAATTATGAAACACTCATAAATCTGCCTCAACTTAAGTGCTCAAGAGCCGAGGATAATGGGACAAAAACAATTTAAATCACATTATGTAGCAAGCAACTGAATAATGTATTTGTGTACAATCTCAGTGCATTTCATTACTTTAAGGCCACAGATTTGCTCCTGCAACTTTGAATATCAGAAGGAAAACATACTTTCGGGTTATGTTGTTCTCTATGATTCATGGGTTCTCAGCAGTAAACGGTGTTTGCTTCAGAGGATTTTTCCTTTTCAATGCCTTCTGCCAATTCACAGTTTGTTTTTTGAAGGGCTTTGACAATTTTGAATCTGCTAAAAATCTAGCTATCTCTGAATTTTATCAGAAATTGTAGGAGAATTTATGTGACCAGGAGCTATTTTAAAGAAATCCAAACCGTCTCTTAAAAACAAAATAAACAACAACAACAACAAAAATGGCTAGTATTTTTTAAATCTCTTACTTTCAAGGAGACAACATTATTATTTTAACTTTCCTGGGTACTACTAAAAATCCATGTGAAGAAACATAACAAAGTTTTACTTTGGTACATTTTATCTAATTCCTACAATATTTTAAAATGGAATTATGATAGTAATCAATCAGGTATACAGGCCCCACTGTAAGAACTCCCACTATCTGAGAGAAAATGAATAAGCCACCCAGGTCAGAGCAGAACTATAGTTTTCAGTAGAACTCTCTATCTCATCCTCGCTGATATAAAATAACTCCCTGAATGTGATTAATAACTATTGAAGCTCCTGTACAATTAGGAGTTATTGCACATAAGAGTCATGGACATTTACAGCTGAAAAGGTCCATAAAAATAATTTAGTCCGATCTCCTCATTTTTCACCAATGGAGTCACTAAAGCCCAGAGAAAATGAAAGACTTACCAAAGGTCACGCTGCTAGAGCCGGGATCAGATTCCACACCTTCTAACTTCAATTGGAGTAAAATTAAAAAGACATTAATTAGTTTCCATCGCAAGCAATATTGCAGATTAAATGTTCAGAAGAAAGGAAAATCACTGTATAATTTTGTTTGAAGTATTTTATAACGCATGGTTGAGCTGGAAGAAAAGTACAAATAATGCGCAAAAATGGTAAGAAAGTACAGATTTAAAGTGGTATGTAACTTGGGGAGAGGTGTTTGCCCTGTATTTGACATCCCTGGAGGCTAAGAGCTTTTAAAGATTTAGAGATATACATACAAAATCTGAAGCCTGAGTAGAGTGGGGATTTGGACAGCTGACCCCCATAGAAAGTGGCAGCTTGCAAAGGACGATAACTCTGGGGCGCCTGGGTGGCTCAGTGGGTTAAGCATCCAACTTCCGCTCAAGTCATGAGCTTGCCATTCGTGGGTTTGAGCCCCCCGTCGGGCTCTGTGCTAACAGCTCAGAGCCTGGAACCTGCTTCAGATTCTGTGTCCACCTCTCTGTCTGCCCCTCCCCGTGCTCTCTCTCTCTCTCTCTCTAAAAAATAAATAAACACTAAAAAAAAAGGATGATAACTTCAGTAATGGGGTAAAATAAACTATCTCCACATGAAGGGAGAGAGTCAGCAAACTTATCTCCAATTTGGCTGAGTGGCAGACAAAACACAAGTGTCCTCCAGAAGATTCTGAACACTCAGATACATTTGAAACAGAATGTATATTTCCTGTGTGGTGAAACTCCACCTGAAAATTCAGTTCCAAGTGATCATGGGATCTGGCAGAAGCAAACCCACATGCTCTCTGACCATCTTCAATCTAAGCCCTACAGCATTCCTGTAAATGAAGTGCCAAAGAACTAAGCAAAAGAAGAAAGAAATCTTGGTGGAAAAGACAGAAGAGAACAAGGGGGAAAAAACACATACCCTGGAGACTTCAGATATTGAAATAACTGGATACAGGGGGCGCCTGGGTGGCGCAGTCGGTTAAGCGTCCGACTTCAGCCAGGTCACGATCTCGCTGTCCGTGAGTTCGAGCCCCACGTCGGGCTCTGGGCTGATGGCTCAGAGCCTGGAGCCTGTTTCCGATTCTGTGTCTCCCTCTCTCTCTGCCCCTCCCCTGTTCATGCTCTGTCTCTCTCTGTCCCAAAAATAAATAAACGTTGAAAAAAAAATTAAAAAAAAAAAAAACTGGATACAGAGCAAGTTCTGGATCTGATCATATATTGTGTCAAAAAAACGTATTGCATGCCTGTCAGAATGGCTAACACCAACAACACAATAACCAACAGGTGTTGGCAAGGATGTGGAAAAAAAGGAACACTCATGTACTATTGGTGGGAATGTAAACTGACGTGGCCATTGTGTAAAATAGTATGGAGTTTCCTCAAAAAGTTAAAAATGGACCCACCCTATGATCCAGCAATCACACTACTGGGTATTTACCCAAAGAATACAAAAGCACTAATTCAAAGGGACATGTGCACCTGTGTTTATTGCAGCATTATTTACAATAGCCAAATTATGGAAGCAGCCCAAGTGTACATCGATTGATGAATGGATAAAGAAGTGGTATATATAAATGGAATATGACTCAGCCATGAAAAAGAATGAAATCTTGCCATTTGCGACAACATGGATGGAATTAGAGAGTATACTGTTAAGTGAAAT
Source organism: Herpailurus yagouaroundi (assembly GCF_014898765.1). NCBI lineage: Eukaryota > Metazoa > Chordata > Mammalia > Carnivora > Felidae > Herpailurus > Herpailurus yagouaroundi. The sequence goes on from NW_024412429.1 coordinate 19,431,743, forward strand.
AAATTAGTCGGAGAAAGACAAATACCGTATGATTTCATTCATATGTGGAATTTAAGGAACAAATGAGCAAAGTTGGGGGGGGAAGAGAGGAAGACAAATCAAGAAATAGACTCTTAATTATAGAGAACAAACTGATGGTTACCAGAGTGGGGGGATGGGTTAAATAGGTGATGGAGATTAAGGAGTGCACATGTAATAATGAGCACAGGATGATGTATGGAAGCACTGAGTCAGTATATTGTACATCTGAAACTAATACAATACTGTATTATGTTAACTAACTGCTATTCAAATAAAAAATGTATTTAAAAATATAGATATTATATCACATACAAAAATTAACTCAAAAGAGCTTAAAGCCCTTAATGTAAAAGCTAAAACTATAAAAGTCTTAGAATGAAACATACGTGTAAATGCTTCATGACCTGAATTTAGGTAATGGTTTTTTAGGTATGACATTCAAAGTATTAGTAACCAAAGCAAATAATAAATAAGTTGGATAAGTTGGAAAAAATACAGAAGGTCATCAAAATCAATTTTTTGTGCCTCCAAGGATACCACAAAACTGAAAAGACAATCTAAAGAGAGGGAAAAATATATTTGCTAATCACATATCTGATAAGGGACTTGTATCTAGAATATATTAAGAACACTCATAATTCAATAATAAAAAGACAAATGACAATGGGGCTGAAGATCTAAATAGACATTCCTTCAAAAGATGGTATGTGATGGCCAATAAGTGTGTGAAAAGAGCCCCAACAAAAAACATTAGCCATCATGGGAATGGCTATATATATATATATATATATATATATATATATTTAAATAACAAGTGTTGGTGAGAATGTGGAGAAATTTAAACACTTATACGGTACTGATGAGATTGTAAAATAATGCATTTGCTTTGGAAATGAGTTTAGAAGTTCCTTTAAATACGAATGTACAGTTACCATACAACCTAACAGTTCCACTCATAGGTATATAACCAAGAGAAATGAAAACACCTTCACACCAAAAATTGCACAAGAACGTCCATAGCAGCGTTATTCGTTATAGCCAATAAGAGGAAACAACTCACATGTCCATCAGTGATGAATGAATAAAGAAAATGCGTCCTATCCATACAATGGAAAATTACTCAGCAATAAGAAGATGACGTATTAATACAGGCTATGACATGGAACAACAGTATGCTAACTGAAAGAAGCCAATGACAAAAGACCATGTTGCAGGATTCCATTTCTATGAAGTGTTTAGAATAGGAAAATTTACACACACAGAAAGTAGATTAATGGTTGCCTAGGACTAGGGATGGAAGAATAGGGGGAGATAGGAGATGATGGCTAATGGGTATGGGATTACTTTGGGAGGGTACAAATATTGCAAAATTCATTGTGGTGGTGGTTGCACACTCTGAATATACAAAAACCATGGAACTCGATACTTTAAGTAGGCGAATTTGATGGTATGCAACTTATTTATCAATAAAGTTGTTTAAAACTAAAACAACTGGACCAATGCGTGAAGGCTCGATTTGAGGACCCCAAGAAGCAAATAGTACCAGGAAGATTGTAGAAAACGACCAGAATTCAAGGTGCTACCAAACTGACAGTTTGAAACTGTTTTCCTCTGGTATCTTCCATACTGAATACAGTGCAGCATGAAACATAGAATTAGGAACTGTGGCTCAGACGGAGAACTTCAGGAGAAACCGCGTACTTCTGTCTTGAGGAGCAGAGGAAGTACAGAAATATTTATTTCTTTTGGTTCACTTCATTCAGCTGCGCTCACACCCAAGCTGACGGTCAGGTGGCACACATATGGGATTGATTTGAAGAGAATTGCAAAATCTTGGAAAGCAGAGTTTGTTGGAACGCACCCTCAGAAGGCAGGTTGCACCTTGTGGCCTGAACCTAACCAGGTCAAGTGTCTACTAAAATCAAAAATGTCAGCTTTCTCCATAGGATTTGAATGGGACCCAAATTCCAGACTTAAAATTGCTCAGGATATAAAGAACCAAGACAATTTCAACCTCCACAGGAAAGGAGAATCAGCAGGTGCCAATCCTGAGATGACACGGATGTTGGATGGATGTCCAGCTTGAGCAGCTACTAAGCAAATATCCAAGTAGTAATTAAGAACATTCTGGAAATAAATGGAAAAACAGAAAGTCTCAGCAAAGAAACAGAAGGTACAAAGAAGAGCCAAGCTGAAATTTTTATTCATTTATTTTTTCTGAGGGAAATCCACATTTAATTAAAATCTCTTTGGTTTGATACCTCCAAATTATTTTTATTTGCTTCATTTTATTTTAGATTTACATCCAAATTAGTTAGCATCTAGTGCAACAATAATTTCGGGAGTAGATTCCTTAATGCCCCTTACCCATTCAGCCCATCCGCCTTCCCACAACACCTCCAGTAACCCACTGTTTGTTCTCCATATTTAAGAGTCTCTTATGTTTTGTCCCCCTCCCTGTTTTTATATTATTTTTGCTTCCCTTCCCTTATGTTCATCTGTTCTGTGTATTAAAGTCCTCATATGAATGAAGTCATATGATATTTGTCTTTCTCTAATTTCGCTTAGCATAATACCCTCTAGTTCCATCCACGTAGTTGCAAATGGCAAGATTTCATTCTTTTTGATTGCCGAGTAATATTCCATTATATATATATACCACATCTTTCCATTTTATCCATTCATCCATCGAGGGACATTTGGGCTCTTTCCATACTTTGGCTATTGCTGATGGTGCTGCTATAAACATGGGGGTTCATGTGTCCCTTCGAAACAGCATACCTGTATCCCTTGGATAAATACCTAGTAGTGCAATTGCTGGGCCATAGGGTAGTTCTATTTTCAATTTTTTGAGGAACCTCCATACTGTTTTCCAGAGTGACTGCACCAGGTTACATTCCCACCAGCAGTGCAAAAGAGATCCTCTTTCTCTGCATCCTCGCCAACATCTGTTGTTGCCTGAGTTGTTAATGTTAGCCATTCTGACAGGTGTGAGGTTATATCTCACTGTGGTGTTGATTTGTATTTCCCTGATGATGAGTGATGTTGAGCATTTTTTCATGTGTCAGTTGGCCATCTGGATGTCTTCTTTGGAGAAGTGTCTATTGATGTCTATTGCCCATTTCTTCACTGGATTATTTGTTTTTTGGGTGTTGAGTTTGATAAGTTCTTTATAGATTTTGGATACTAACCCTTTATCTGATATTCATTTGCAAATATCTTCTCCCATTCTGTAGGTTGCCTTTTAGTTTTGCTGATTGTTTCCTTTGCTGTGCAGAAGCTTTTTATTTTGATGAGGTCCCAATAATTCATTTTTGCTTTTGTTTCCCTTGCCTCTGGGGACGTGTTGAGTAAGAAGTTGCTGCAGCCAAGATCAAAGGGGTTTTTGTCTGCTTTCTCCTTGAGGATTTTGATGGCTTCCTCTCTTACATTGATGTCTTTCATTCATTTTATTTTTGTGTCTGGTGTAAGAAAGTGGTCCAGGTTCTTTCTTCTGCATGTCACTGTCCATTTTTCCCAGTACTACTTGCTGAAGAGACTGTCTTTATTCCATCAGATATTCTTTCCTGCTCTGTCAAAGATGAGTTGGCCATTCGTTTGTGGGTCCATTTCTGGGTTCTCTATTCTGTTCCATGGATCTGAGTGTCTGTTTTTGTGCCACAAGCTGAAATTTTTTAACTGAAAAAAGAACTATGATCAGGAACAAGACAAGGATGTCCACTCTTGTCTTTCCTATTGACCATGGTACTGGAAGTCTTAGCCAGTGCAATAAGGCAAGATATGGATGGATAAATGGATGGATGGATGGATGGATGGATGGATGCATGGGTAGATAGGTAGGTAGGTAGGTAGATAGATAGATGGGTAGAGGCATACATGCATACATACATACAATACTGATTAGAAATGAAGTAATGAAACCATCCCTATTTGCAGAAATCATGATTATCTACATTAAAAAAAATCCCAATGAATGTACCAAACACTTCTAATATGAATATGGGAGATCAGCAAATCACAGGATAGGATACAAGATCAACACACACAACTGAATCATATTTCTATATACTAGCAACATGCTGAAAACTTTACAGTACCATTTACAACAGCAAAACAGAAAAATTTAGCTATAGATCTAGCAAAATTTTGGGTCAGATTCTGACACCGAATCTGTGAGCTGAACACCACAAAACACTGGGTAAATATGATTTCACCATAGAAGATACAAGTGGCAAACAAGCACACAAAAAGATATTCAACCTCATTAGTGATTAGGGACATGCAAATCAAAATAAAAATGAGATCCCACCACACACCTACTAGAATGGCTATCATTGAAGATAGCTGACAACACCACGTGTTGACAAGGATGTGGAACAACTGGAATTCTCATACATTGCTGAGAACAATGCGAAATTTTGCGGCCACTGTGGAAAAGAAGTTGGTAGGTTGTGTGTGTGTGTGTGTGTGTGTGTGTGTGTGTGTGTGTTACATTAAACATACACTTACTATACAACCCAAAAGTGCTAAATGAAATGTTGGAGAGCACTGTTCTGGATGACGTACACAAATATCCAATCAAAGAGCCGGATGCTCCTGAGTCAAAACAGGTAGCCAAGAAGGGCTTCGGTCTCAGCTGTGCGGGAAGGACCTGTAGGCTGACTTCCCAAGTTAATGTAGTTGAGTCAGTGTCCACCCGGAGATGATTCCATGCTACAACAATGACCCAAACATTGGGAATTCTTGATTATTGTGCTGTATGTTAATTATTCCACGATAGTTCCAGTTTAACCATTTCATTTCTTGTCAGTAATGTTTACCTGAACACTTCTCCGTGAACGGATTAAGCTGTTTCAAAACCTGAAAATTTGAGAACTCGTCTATAAGACACGCCTGACAGCCAGGCACACTGCACCAACCCATTGGTCTTCGAGGTCATATTGAGTGCCGGAGCTCTTTAATCCATTGTGTCTGGGGCCTATGAACTTTTCTGGATACGATGAACTGTTTGTGTTTTTTTTTTTAAATGAGGGCGACTTCATATTTTGAAGGAGACCTTCTAAATCAAAGTAATTAATGCTAACAAATGTTTGACTAAGTAAAGATACAAAATATGTCAACAGACCATCGGTATCTAAGCCCAACACTTGTAAAGATGCAAGTGATATACAATATGAGCTCCAGGGAGACCTCCTTGGAGGAGTACCTAGAGCTCACAGAAATTTAAAAACAACAGACACAGCTCATTCGTTGTTTTGCTTGCAACTGTGAATAATATTGAGAAGGACTTTTCCTTAATCACTTATTCTGCCTGGGCTTCAGTTTCCTTCTCTGCCTTGTGGGTTTGAACTGTAATCCCACCAAGGTCTGTCCAGCTGTCCTGAGTTTAATGGATGGCCCAGCATCCCAGGCGCCTTTCTCAGAAGGTCTGAATCTCAGTGCTGTGATTTACAAGCTCAAGGAGCATGCAGGGGGCTACCCCATGTATCTAGGTGGCCTTGGTTCCTTCTGACCGTGGTACTCAGATTTTCACCAGAGAATCACCCGGGTCACTGTTTACGGTACAGATCCCACAGCTGCTTGGCCAGATATTTTGATTTTGTAAGCCTTGAATCGAACCCAAGAATTTCACATTAAACAAATACTCCACATCGTTCTGCTGCAGATGATCTGTTTGAAATACCCTAAAGTATCAAGGTTAATAATACTACACACTGACTTGTATTGCTGAAGGGCCACGGGTGCCATTTCACTGTTTCCTTTGGAGAAAAAAAGACAATCAAAAACAAACTTTTATGCAAGGAACTTTAAGTCTAAATTCTTTCTGAAAAGGAGTTTCAGAGGAAAAGGTTGGTTAGAGACAAGATTTCCTAAGTAGATTTTCCCTACCTTGTTTGATCTTCTATAAGGGCTTCCACAAACTAGAAGATGTGTGTCCTAGGCTCAGCCCATGGCTCTGTTTGATAAGATCCAGAAGTAACTCTTTTACGTTGCTGTGGAAATGAGACGAAAAGCAGGAATAGTCATGAAAATGCCAAAGGAAAAAAAAAATTACATGATTCAAAGGAGGGAGGAGACCGAGGAATTAGAAGACAGTTGGTTTAGTTTGAGCCTAATCCAGACATTAGAAAGGTTTCCATTGTGGGAGTCAAGGTGGAGCCGCTCATTCTGAATTCAGGTGTTGTAATTTGTCTTGAGATGAAATATCAGGAGGCAATGGTGACATTGTGGAAGAGGAATGGGTACAAATCCACTGGGTACAGGGCTACCTCTGACATTTGCAGACTCTCCAATCTGGGGCAAATCCCCCAACCTGTCTGAGCTTCGTTTTTCTCTGCCCTAGAATGGCATAAAAGTGACTCATACTGTAGGTTTGTTATAAAAAAATTAAGTGAGATAACACACGCAAATTTCCGTTGTAAAATTGAAGGTTTATCAAAATTAGGAAGTCATTATTTATATGAAGTAATTTGCAGTTTACCCCAGATGAAATAATCAGATTCTATTTCCTTCTATGAAACTTGGAATCACAAGTTCTGGAACCTATGAGAAGAGTGATTTTGCTCCACATATACTGGAGATTTTAGACAGGAAATGAGAATAAATAAAATGGGAACCCTCAAGATAAGGGCTTTTGCTGTTGTTTGGGGAAAAAAAATTGAAAATTTCTCTGGAAAGCAATACCAAAGGCACCCCCCCAAAAAAATCACACTTATTATATTACTGAATGAGTGCCAAGAGTTTCTGAAAAGCCATCAAACAAAGCCATGCATTCCCATCGAGCCAAAAAGGCTTGTGTTTAATATAATGAGTTTAATGGATGGTTCTACATCCCAGTCACCTTTGTCAGAAAGCCTGAATCTCAGTGCAGAGATTTCTAAGTGCTTATTCCGGAGAACACAATTTCTATTTGACCTCAGAATGTCTTCATTTTATGAAGCTTTTTATGGCTCTCAATGAATATATTGTCTGACCAGCATTTTTATTATTGAGAGAAGAGCCTTCGGTCTATGATTCATTCAGACAACTCTTAACAATTCACCATAGAATTAACTACAAAAAATATATATAAGCGTTCTAGTGCTACAGCACCCAATTTCAATGTTGACGTGGGAGGGTGCAAAGGTTCAGATCAAGTGAAAAGAGCAAGAGATTCAAGAACAGAGGTGGGTGCATAGGAGAGGGTGCTCGGGACAGGGGTGGTGATGGATGGAGCCCCCACAAGTTCCACCTCTTTCCTAGAGTAATTAGTAACTGGACCCCTTGCCATATCAGAAGTAATTTTGCAATAAATTATAGGTCACTTTAGTGAGAGATCCAGTTGGATTGTGAGTATCCTTTGCCTGCTGCGAATATTTTATATTTTTCAAGTTTTTTATTTATTTTGAGAGAGATGGAGAGAGAGAGAGAGAGTGAGGGAAGGGGAGGAGAAAGAGAGGGAGAGAGAGAGAGAATCCCAATCAGTCTCCGAGCGGATAGCATGGAGCCAGATGCGGGGCCCGAACCCATGAACCGTGAGATGGTGACCTGAGCTGACGTCAGACGCTTAACTTCAGCTACCCAGGCGCCCTGGCTGCTGTGATAAATGCAATTTGCTGAGCTTTCCTTATGCCAGCTGTGGTTTTTTTACACTCCAGTTTCCTGGCCCTTTATGGATTTTGAGTGGACACAATCCAGCCCATGACAATTGGCAACAAAATGTTTTAAAAATTGTTTTCAGAATCAGCGCACTGCAATCTCATTTAAACATGAGCCCTGAGCGGACGTAGTTCGAGCCTCAGAAAGTTCATTAGGCTTTACAAAATTTTTTTCTATGTTTTTTTTAATGTTTGCCTTGGGTTGACGAAATCTATCATAGGGTTTCATTTTTGTTAAAACCAAGTGGCAAATAGAGATCACACCAGGGGGAAATAAGATACACTTTTAATTAACAATTTTCATTTCTACTAATTATAGGTCTATCAGTGTCATTCTAATTTAAACCAGCAATCCCTCCTCACTAATGATTCCTTAATGATCCTGAAACCATGAGGCTGTGTCAGTGCCTTCCAGCAGCTTCTGTTCCTCAGGGCCTGGTCTACTGGATGCATCTGGGGGAGGAGGGAGGGGGGAAGCGGGTGCTGGGGGTTCATGTGGAGGGCAACAGACAGCCCAGAAACCCCCAAAGGGCAGGAGTCTGAAAGTATAAATAAGTGGAATGTGGTCAGGCTTTTGAAATTGCAAGCACATCTTATTAATTTGAATGTCTTTAGAGTCATTAGCTCTAAACCTCATCATCTCTCATGTTTATTAAGAAAGAGTTTTCGGGGGTGCTGGTTGAGCGTCCAACTTCGGCTCAGGTAGTGATCTTACGGTTCGTGGGTTCGAGCCCCACATCGGGCTCTGTGCTGACAGCTGAGAGCCTGTAGCCTGCTTCGCATTGTGTCTCCCTCTCTCTCTGCTCCTCCCCTGCTCACGCTGTCTCACTCTGTTTCTCAATTTTTTTTTTAATTAAAAAAAAAAAAAAAGAGTTTTCAAGTACCCAAACCTATGTGAAAGTATATCTACAAATTTATAAATATCACAAAAAGAGAACGTTTAAAAACAAATACACACAGCTTACCTTGTGTTTTCCTCTTGCTTTCCCCTCATTGTTCTGTTTCCTGGGGGAGCAGGCGCCGCATTTTGGAGACTGTCACCTCCGATGCCTTTTTGACATTGGTCCAGGGGTGGATATGGATATGGATAGACATCTGGAAGGATGTACACATCACTCATTGGGAGGAAGAGGTGTGTGTGCAGATTTTCTCAATGCCCACAGGTGGATGGGACACGTGTTTCCTGGTTCTGGTGGTCTTTCCACATTTTCTTACTTTTGAAACCACATCCTAAAGCGTGGCTGTCCTTGGGAGACACGATTTCTACATTCCAAGACTATTTGCTATACAAACCTCCCTGAAAAGATAGTTCAGGACAAAAGTAGTCAGTGCCACTGCCACTGTGTTTGTTTGTTTGTTTGTTTGTGTCTTTGGCTAGTTTTGATTCTTACATGGTGTTTTTTGCTTTTGTTTGTTATGTTTTTGCCTGTTTTTGTTTGTTGTGTTGTTTTGCTCTGGTTTTTATGGAGAGCCCATAGAAAACATATTTCCAGACCTCTTTCACATTTAGGGACATCTACTGTTTTTTTTCTTCCTGATAAGTTGACTACTTATGATATTCCTGGACCACCCTTTCTTTCCTTTAGATCTTTATGCTTTCCAGTAAATGTTGTCAAGAAGTCTGAAGTTCACCATTTGGCATCACCATAGTCAAAATGGATTTGGGTAAAAAAGCACGAGGGGATATTTAAAATGGCAGGGTAAAGTTTGATGAGGAACAGAACATTTACACAGCGAGAAGGAAACTGTTCCAATTCCCTCCACATCCCCCCAGCTCCTTCCCTCATGATGTTAACCAGAAAGGTCTAAAGGCAAAACTCCAGGTATTTACTTGGTCTTTTCCTGCAGACTCTGGTCCTCCCACACTCAACTGCCAGGTCAGTCTTGACTTCCCACCTCGGGCCCTTTAAGATCCCATTTTGCATATCAAAGACCTGGGCCCGGAAGAGCTTCAGGAAATTACAAAGGACAGAATAAAAGGCGTATTCTAAAGCTATTAGTTGGGGTCAAAGAGAGGAACTACAAGAAAGTCACACAAATACAAGCCAACCCAGGCCTTTTTCAGGCCTTGAAGAATGTTGTAAGATTCCAGATGATTCTGATTTTTTTTTTTTTTTTTTACATTTTGGTCTAGTTCAATCAATTCCATGTGGAAATATGGCCTCCTTGTGACTACCGTGAGCAAGCTTCTGTAGCATCAGACCTCACACCTTTATTTTCATCCTGATTAAAGATAAACTATCCACTTCTAAAAGTGGAACCAGGCACAGACTTCTTTTTTTAAATCACAAACAGTGGGCCTTTACAAGAGAATGTTGACTCACAAGGCATAGGCAAAACCAAGAGTGACCTTGAAGGGTGCCTCTCATCCTCCCTAGGTCTGGGAGGCAGGGGTGGGGTGGGGGAGGCCGTGGGGGAGAGCCAAGGCTTCCTTTCTCACCACTCAGGCCAGTATGGCACACACTGACAGTGGTGACACAGGGGTCCCGCCAGGAGCATGTGAGGCCCAAGAAGTTGAGGTTCTGTGAGTCTGGTCTAGGTCAGCATTCCTTCCACCGGCTCCCAGGAGCAGCCACAGTGTGGACCAGTGCTCATGCTGCTCCCTCAGGCTTCTCCGAGGAGGGGAGAGAGAGGGAACAGCCACCCATTGAACCTTCCCTTTCATGAGACCAGCCGGGCGTGTGTCTGTTCTCTTCAAGAGCGATTCCACACCAGAAACCGTGTTATATGCAACTGGTAAACCACGACACTTTCGGCTTGACCCGTAGGAGTCAGGGTCCTCTGAGCCCTCTTCACAACTAAGCCCTGACCTTGTGCTCAGTCCTTGGGCCAATCAGTCCAGTTTCAGCAAGATCCTGCTGGACTGGTTTAGTGAAAATCCCTCACTTTCCAAATCTTATCACCTTGGCCTGCCTTCAACAAGAATCTACCTTTCCTTGAAGTTTCCTCAGTAATCTTCCATCCACTGCACCCCCCCCCCCCTTGGCTAATACCCACTTGTCCCTGTTGTATTCAGAGTTGAGCCCTATCTTGCCCAGTCTCTCCCCTGCAGAAAAATCCCCTTGCAGTAGTCTTTCCTCTAATAAGGTCTTTCTTTCTGACTTTCTCAAGTGTCAGGACATTCTTTTCTTTAACAGCCACCAGTTCTCTAAAAAAGTTCTGCTAAAAGCCAACCCACAGTTATATTTCAAATATAACGGGAGGGGGTAGTCTTGTCTAAAGGGGAATTTTTCTCAAGCTCTCATCGATGTACGCTTTTTTGATTCTGCCGTCTCCCTGGTGAATGCTTTCAGCATGAGAATTGTGGGGAAGAATTTATTTTTGTTTTTTATTTTATTTTCATTTTTTTTTAACATTTTATTTTTTGAAAGACAGAGAGACAGAGTACAAACGGGGGAAGAGCCAAGAGAGAGGGAGACACAGAATCCAAAGCAGGCTCCTGGCTCTGAACTGTCAGCACAGAGCCCAACACGGGGCTCCAACCTATGAACCGTGAGATCATGACGTGAGCCAAGGTCAGACATTCAACCAACTGAGCCACCCAGGCACCCCAGAATTTATTTTTAAAATGTAGTTCTGGGGGCACCTGGGTGGCTCAGTCATTTAAGCATCTGCCTCTTGATCCCAGCTTAGGTGTCCATCTCAGGGTCCTGGGTTCAAGCCCCACATTGGGCTCTGCACTGGGCGTGCAGCCTACTTAAAAACAAAAAAAAATTAAAAAGAATAAAAATAATATGTAGTTCTGATATTTAAGATTTTCAGGAAGGAAGTCTCACTGGATAGGGTCCTTTTTTGACTTAAGGCATTAAGTTTGTTTCTGGCAGGAGATGTGTCATTGGGGTATATTGTCATGAGCTCTGTAAACAGCACGATACTACGATACACGTATCAACTGAAAAGTCTTCAGGTTTGCAGTGTTGAAATGCTGAGTGTCGGTTTAGGGATAGAAGCAGAAATGCCTCTGCTGTCTTCTCTGCTTGTGAGATGGTAATCTGATAGCAATCCATGGTTGTATTGCTGCAAAATAGTTTCCTTGAGTGCGTTATTACCAGATGAGAATCTACAATGTCAAAAAACCAAAACGCAACTGAGTAAATTTTAAAGGTTTTTTTGGCTTCATTCAACAATTAATGAATTGGGCAGTGTTCAAAGTAGCAGATAGAAAGGCGCTCTGAGGAGCTGTACAGAATAACAGACCTTTATAGGCTGAAGGGAGCTGGAGCAAGGAAGGTGTACTAGGCAAAAAAGCCGGCTGGTTATTACAAGGTTCCTTTCTTTTAGGAGAAGACATGTGCCTATCAGGCAGATAACCTAACTGTGCCTATCAGGTGATTCCTGATTGGCTGGTTCAAGATTCCATTTTTGGGAGAGCTGCATTTTTAATCAAGTCTCGGTTTGGTGACATGGGGCTTAGCATAAGTGACTTCATTTTGAGTCTGTTGTCTAGATTTTAACAGTAATATGGCAGGCAGCCATCAGGATCATAGCACATATCTATTTAGGGTTCTGTCTTCTGTGCTCTTTGTTTCAATATACAAGTAAAGGCTCTCAGTTTATAGATGCAAAGAATTGGGATGATTGACATCAGCTTTCACAAGCCCCACGCATAGCTCATAGCTTTAGGCTAAAGTTTGGAATCAGTCACTCTCATTTAACTCAATAAGTTAAAATGGCTCTCGGCTTCCTGCTGTCTACCTGCTTCCATTCTTTTCAAAGGGTTCTGTCCTCATTTCCAAATGTTGTGTCTAAGTGAGCTGGAAAGAAGGAGAAGCCAGGGTGATTCTAGCAGTCATGTGTTCTAGCTCCAACACAGAACGAGCCAGGTTGGCTGCCTATACTAGTCAAATGCAGATGCCTAACGGCAACACCAAGTATTAAGAAACCCCAAAGAACAAGCAGCACCCACTTTCTAGACTAACAACCTCTCCCTTGAAAATAACCACCCAGCTCAGAAAGCTGTGTTCCTCAGAGCAATTGTCAGTTACTTTTTTTTTTTTAAGCTTTTATTTCTACACCAAATATGGGGCTTGAACATACAACCCCAAGATCAGGAGTCACATGCCCTACCAATTGAGCCAGCCAGGCACCCCCACTTGTTGGGAGCTTTAAGCTATTTAAATCAGCTCAAGGATATTGCTTGACACGATCTCTTATACATAGACTTACACACGAATCATTTGATGTATAAACTCTTTTCTCTTTTGTATCCTGTTGCTGTATGTGTTTCACTTTCATTTTTCAGTTTAGTGTTTTATCTTATTTTTAAATCCTTTATTTTAATGACAAGTTGGTATGAAAAGAACAATTTCCAAATCCAGCCTATATGTCCTTCTTCCCGTCACCTGTCAGTTAGCTCCACCGACACCCTACCCAGATCCCCAAACAAATCTTCCAACTCCATCTGTTGACCTTAAAGGAGTCTCTATCTGAAGGATTCCCAGCTGCAAACCCAAGTCGCTGTTCCCACAAAGCCCCGTATAGCAGCAGGCTTCATCCCCAGAGCCTGAAATCTGTCAGAACTCAGTGGCTAAATATACCCCATGGAGGACAGGGAAGGGGGGCTGTGACATGGAGCGTCTGTCTGGGGACAGCAGGCAGATTGTACTTTATGCCATTGATCACAGAGCCCCAGAGGGTGTTCCATGGAACAGAATGCCCTTCAAGAACTGTAGCACAGAGGTGTGCAAGGGCCTGACTTTTGCCAGGAAGTCCTCTGTAAATGCTGAATGTGTAGTTACCCCTTGGTGAGGGGGTACGGCTACTGGGAAGAGAAGATAATGAGTACCAGACGGAATAACAGGGGCCATGTTCCCAATTCTCGAGATGAGGTGTGGCTCCTCAAACCCTACCTGCTCTGCCTTGGAGGTGGGCACATCATTCTGATTCTTATCACTGAAATGTGCCACCCTTATCAGCAAGGGCACATGCCTTACTTTAGGTGTGTTAGGACCTCATTTAAGATGATTTTAAGTGGGGACTACCCAGCTGGCTTTGCAGGGAGCATAGAACACTTTAGTTGTTTCATACAGAATGGCCTAGAGATCACAGTGGCACAATAGAGAGCTGTTGTAATAACCGAGGTTGAGTGTCTGAAACAAAGGAGGTACTTTGGGAAAAGAGATGAAGGGCTTTGGGAAGTAACCCTTGAAGCAGAACCCAAAGAAACACTGCAGTTAAGATTCCCGTGACTCTAAGAAACTGTTCTGCCTGTGGGCCAAGAGAGAGAGGAAGTCCCAGTTTTAACTGATAAAGTTAGAAGAAGAGCACAGCTTCCGCAAGACAAGTCCTTGATTTGGAATTGGACAGGGAGGGGGAGAGTGGGTTAGGCAAATTAAGAGACTTGACTTGGCTTGACTTATGTGTCATAAGTATTCTTTACAACCCACGAGAGTCTATTGTATTAGAAGAGATACAAATCCTAATGCCTTCTAAGCCACTAACTCAGAGTATGATTTTGAAATGGCAGAAAAAGAATGTATACAAAAGGGTAGGATTGGGGAGAATGGAATACTTTTTGGACTAAAAATTTAACACATCTTTTTGCGGAAAAATTTTGCTTTTGGGGTGATAAAGTTATCCAAGAGGTGGCAAATTTGCTGAGGAGACTCATTTTACCTTACTCCCAAAAGGCGCATTTCCACATCTGAGATTCTTCTTTAAAGACTCTCCTTTTGGGTGGTGTAATAATGAGGCTGAATGTCCCTTAATCCAATAGGCAACAATATACAATATTCAATATATTGAGCTCAATATATTGAATATTGTATATTGTTGCAATATACAACAGAAGCTTATGCAGTGGGAAACACTGACTCCATCCTCCTCTTTCCATTTACTTATTTTTTTTTTTATTTGAAATAAAGACTAATCTTTAATTGGTTTAAGTACACTCCTATGTCTGGTTCCACGAAAATGTGCGTGAGCATCCTGACAGCTTCGATCTTGCTGTGAACAGCACGAGTTCAACATTTGGCACGTCTGCAATCATTCAAACACGGTCATCTTTCATTCGTTACTGATAAATTAGGCAGGAGGACTAAAATTTTGAACCAGTTTCTCCAAAATGAGTGCCCACTGCAGAAGCAGTTCGGAAGCCTGGCCTGCAATTCTAGGGTTCTTCGAGCCTGCCTCCACATCAACGAATTACTTAAAAATCAGATGCAGCGGGACTGGATGGACCTCAGTGATCTGTGTTTTTGTTTTTTGGTGTTTTTTTTTTTTTTTAAGTCAAAAAGGTGATTCTGTAGATCTGTAGGGTTTGGAAATTACTCCTGTAATGAATGGATTTGCTAATTATTATATCCGGCTAAAGAGATGAGCCCGTATTTCGTTTTCAGCATAGATCATAGATCACACATGACATTGATCATAAATCCTACATGATTTGACAAGTATGTCATAGACCAGAGAAAAAGCTTCCGTAAATTCCCTGGGGTTATAAATACGTGAATGGCAGAGCCATAGCTGGAATTCACAGTCTCGGAATTTCTAGTCCGCTTTGTGAGAGATCCATGGTCATTCTTCCCGTCTCTGATACAGACAAGTGAAAAGAAGGTAAAGAAAAACAAAGAAACTCCTGGGTGTCTTTTTATGCTTTTTTTGGTAAGTGTTAGGGTACAAGTTCAGAGGCCCAAGCAGGATGAGTGCGAATAACGGAGCCGAAGTAAATATGGTTACAGCACAAACAGAGATCTACAATCTGAAGAGAAAACCACGCTTGATAATCAGGCAGGAAAGGCGACAGAAAAGTATACAACTTAATTCAAATGACTGGATACAATTACTAGCCAGAAAAGTATACAACTTAATTCTAACGACTGGATATAATTACTAGCCGGGGAACAAAATGGTAACAGTTGTGCCAAGAAGGATGATGTAAAGGAGGGATGTTCACAGGCTAAGAAAATCGAATTCTATTTGAAAAAAAGAATGACCCTACTCTGTCTCCCGCTACTACAAATAACCAAGGCACTGAACCCTTGGCTATTGGATATCCATAGACATAAATGTCTATGGATGTGTCGTATGAATACGCACGGAGAATCTGGTAAGATTGGTGCAAAACTATTTCCAATTTCCTTGATTATGAAATGAAATGGAAGTTATAAAAGTGCTTTCGAAGTCCTTGGTGAGGAACACAAAGCTGGTAGAGCTGAACCTGGGTTTGAGGGCTTTGGGGTCCTGATGGAAGAGAAATTAGTCTCAGTAGTCACAGGACCAAAGAAGGTCTACAGCATGTATGCATGGCGAAATATCTATCGGATCCAGAGTGAAGGCTCTGCCCCTGCGGGCTGCCAACATGCCGGGGGAGCCAGAGAGAGTTCCTGACGTAACGGTAAAGTGAGAGCAGTCCTCCTGGTTTTCCATCCTCCAACCACACTCTGGAGTCTCTGGGATCCAGGCTCAGTCCAGGGGGACTGGAGAGGAGGGGCAGAGGTGTCCCTGAGCTGACCAGCCTTGAGCTGCTTTCCTCAGGTGGAGGGACAGGGAGGCGGCAGCACGGGTGAGGCCCGCTCCCAGTTGGGGCCTTAGGGGGTGATAGCTGGTGGGGGGAGGGGGATGGTTGATTGGAGTGGGTGGGCTCCAGGTGCCGGAAGAGGCGCCTCAACTCCCCTCTGGCAATTCTGGGTGTTAGAGAGAGAGAGAGAAATTCACTACCAATGAGCAAGGGAAAACTATAGTGAGCGGAGTGGGGAAGGGGACACGTTCGTAAAGGAACAGCATTTGAGCGGGCCTGGGAAGAGAAGGGGTAGAAATGCACAGTGTGTTTTGGGCAGGGAGGAGGGACAGGCGAGGCAGGTGCCGGGCGAGGTTGCTTTGCATATGTCAGGGATGTGAGAGGTGACCGCATGTATTTTAACACTGTTCTAGGCATTGTGGGCCAAATAGAAGTAGCAAAACATTTACACTTTAAGGAATAATCCCTGACTTCAAGGAGTTTTTTCTTTGTTATAAAATGCTAGTAAGTATTAAACCTGTGGCTTGAATCCCACCACGAATTTCAGCTGCCCTCCGTCCTAAACTCCAGACTTGCCCTCTAGGCGTGTTTGGGAGGGTGAGTGGTGCAGCTTTAGGGGGCGGGGGGTTCTTTTAGCAAGAGGGACCAGGTGCCTTGTAAGAGTGAACTCATCCTGAGAGAAGCATCAGTCACAGCCTAAGATCTCGGGGGCTGGGGTCAGTCTACACAACTTTCTGTTACAAAAGTGATGGTGACTGGCATTCACAGCTGGGGCCTGGGGCAAGGGGCCTGGGGCAGAGCGAGGGCATGAAAGGATGGGAGGACAGCTGAGGGCAGTCTTATCCAAACTTCTGAGGGGTGCCAAGTGCTAGGTGTAGCTGGCAGGTGGGGCAGGCCTGCGAGGGCAGCTGCAGGAACTCTAATAACTTCCCAGCAGCTCCCTGAGCCTTCCGTGGGCAGCCTCTCAGGGGAGTCGCCTCAGTAAACGTCCTCGAAGGGAACTGGAGCCCATGAATGGCTCCATGAACGGGGAGGGGAGGGGAAGGCCAGGAGGGGTGTGGCCAGTGGCTCAGGTGCACAAGGGGATATCCTTGGCAACCCTTAAACACATCTATTGGGCTTTTTATTTTTATTTATTTATTTTTATTTTTTATTTTTCTGTCGGGCTGTTAAAAAAGGGGGTGGGAAGTCCTACCGCTACGGGAAAGAACAGAGACAAAGAATGTTCTTTTCTTATCCCAGAGTTCGGCGGAGTCTGCCAGGACCTGCGAAGCCAGCTGACCCTGCAAGCAGAAGAAGGAGGCTAAGCACTGAAGCAGACAGGTGTTCTGAAGAAGGTGGCTTTGAAGAACAGGTGGAAATTTGGACTAGAGGAAGGTACAAAGGAGACTATTCAAAGCAAGAACAGTGGAACCCTGTAGTGCTCAGAGTGTGGTCCCTGTGCCAGCCGCAAAAGCACCACCTGGGAACTTGTTCGAAATACAGATGGCTGGACTCTACCCCAAATCTACTGAGTTAGAAACACTGGGGATGGGGCCCAGCGGTCTGTGTTTTAACATGCCTTCCCAGTGGTTCGGAGGTAGGCTAACATTTGAGAGCCACTGGCTTAACCTAAGGCCCTTATTCCCAAATACTGGGGCCTGTGGTTTGACCTACTAGACTCACCTGGAAACCATGAAAGGCAGATTCCTGAACCACACCATAGAGACTCTGCGGCTCTGAAGGTTAGAGCTGAATGACTCAGACTTTGAAGAACTTTCCCGGTGATTCTGTTATTCATCAAGGTTTAGAAGCGATTCTCTTTCTAAGACGCCGAGCTCAAAATGAATGGAAAGATTTGGCCTCATTCTACAAGGGCTTGTTTAGCGAGTTGTGGAGGTAGCATCAAGCGAGTCTAAAAATATGGATTTAGGAGTCAGAGAGACTTCGGCTTAAGTCCTAGAATCAGGGGCACCTGGCTCACTCAGCGGAGCGTGTGACTCTTGATCTCGGGATCTTGAGTTTGAGCCCCACGGTGGGCATACAGTGTACTTAACAAAAAAGAAAAATGTTTTCAAATCCCAGAATTACTCTAAATATAAGTGTCCTTTTTTTTTCTTATGAAATGGAAATAAAATAGCCTACCCCAAGGCATCATTATAAAGATTAATTGAGGTAATGCATCTAAAGCCCTTAGCATGCGGCTGACATGCTATGATGTTAACTGTTACAGTAATATAATACTATTCTTTTGAAATGAATCTGGATATGCGGTTGGGGTCAAATTAAGGAAGACTTTGAAGGCTAGATGGAGGCTGTACCTGTCAGGGTTCTCCAGAGAAACAGACCCAATAGGATACATTTTGCAGAAATACATATAAACATATATGAAGAGATTCATTGTAAGGAGTTGGCTCACAGGATTATGGAGGCTGAGAAGTCCTATGATCTGAACGACGTTGGCCAGCTGGAGACCCCAGAGCACTGGTGGTGTTGTTCTGGTCCACATGAGAACACCTGAAACCCAAGAGGATAATCGATGGGGTAAGTTCTAATCCAAGTCCGAAAGCATGAGAACCAGGAGAGCTGATGGTTTAACTTCCCGTCTGAGGGCAGAAGACTGACTTCTCAGTTCAAACAAATAGGCAAAATTCCCTCCCACTCAGCCTTTGTTCAGGTCAGGTGTCTATTGGATCTCCGGGGAGAAGAGGCCAATCTGCTTCCCTCTGTCTACTGACTCAAATGTTAACCTCATCCAGAAACACCCAGAATGCCATTTGACCAAATATCCGGGCACCCCACGCTCCAGTGAAGTTAACACATCAAATTAACTATCAAAGAGGCATCTGACTGGGGCGCCTGGGTGACTCAGTCAGCTAAGTGTCTGACTTTTTGGCTCATGTCATGGTCTCACGGTCTCTCTCTCTCTCTCTCTCTCTCCCTCTCTCTCTGCATCTCCCCCACACATGCTCTCTCTCTTCCTCCCTCTCTCTCTCTCTCAAAATAAATAAACTTAAAGAAAAAAAGAGGCATCTGATCGAAACCACTGGATATTTGGGGCAGCTGAGCGATATAGGGAATCCTGTGTCAAGAAAGATATTGAATCAGTTAAAAACAAAAAGCTGAAAAGTTAGCTTGAATGCAATGGTACTTTAAATTCATTTAAAAACACACTATTAATAACAAAAGAAATCATGCATGCTATTGAGCAGAAGTGAGATACAGTATGTGACAAGAATTGGGTGGGACTATAGTCATACGAGGGGCAAAGTACAATTTGTGCAATTTGCTCTCTGGCAGCTCCATTAGGAAGAAGCCCCATCAATCAGCAGGTGGAACGCAGGACGTCAGCAGAACCGAGACTGCGAGACATTGGAGGGCTCAACAGTTCACGGTAGAAGATGTAAGAATTGTCAAGAGGCTCAGACAATGAAATGCATCTCATAAAGGAACTATTCTTAAAGGGACGGATGTCATCCCTGAAGATAAATGAAGATTGTGTACTTTTATAGAAAGAGGATTAGAGAAAACATTTGTCTTCATTTGTTATCTGGATTTTAGTGAAATACTTTTCCATTATCATTTGGTGCTAAAGAAACAGTTTTGGTGCCTCAATGTGCATGAAGTACATTGAATTCAAATAACATTTAGCTTTATGGGGATAGTTGAAGGATTGGGGAATTTCTCTTTTCCCAAAAAGAAATACGTATTAATGAATTTAGAAAAATTAGGCCCGGGACTGGTGACCTGGAATGGTGATAGTCTCCCAGCTGGACAGTGACAGAGAACCCTTGGTCTCTGATTCTGACTCCTTTTCTCTTTCTACTGTATCTTTAATTTTTTTTTTTAATGTTTATTTATTTTTGAGAGAGAGACAGCGTGTGAGCGGGGGAGGAGCAGAGAGAGAGGGAGACACAGAATCCGAAGCAGGCTCCAGGCTCTGAGCTGTCAGCACAGAACACGAGGTGGGGCTCGAACTCATGAACCTGAGATCATGACCTGAGCTGAAGTCGGTCGTTTACCAACTGAGCCACCCAGGCACCCCTTTACTGTATCTTTAATAAGACCCTTGGAGTCTAGCAAAAACTCTCACTTGGCAGACAAACTAGATGCTTTCACACACGCTTTTCTCATTTGGTCTTCATAACAATTCTGGAAATCAGTGGAATTAGGATTTTCATCCTCCTTTTACAAATGAACAAACTGGCATCCAGAAGAGGAATGATTTGGGCCCACCCCCCGCCGGGGGTGGCTCGTAGGTTGAGCCTCTGACTTCAGCTCAGGTCATGACCTCAAGGTTTGTGAGTTCGAGCCCCGCATCAGGCTGTGCACGGACAGTGCAGAGCCTGCTTGGGATCTCCCCCTCTCTCTTCCCCTCTCTCTGCCCCTCCCCTGCTTGCGTGCTCTCTCGCTCTCTCTCAAAATAAATAAATAAACTTAAAAAAAGAGAAAGAGGGAATGATTTGTTCCTGGGCATGCATAGCTAGACCTACGACTAAGATTCAGACCCACATCATCTCCACTCTAGCCCTTAGCCCTCGTGGCGCTTCCGGCGCCCGTGGGGGCGTGGCGGGCGGGGGGGGGGATTAAGTTACACTTGGAGACAGATTTAGCTTTACTTTATCTCTGCTTAATGGTAACATGACATTCATTTTTTTCAGTGTTAAGATAGACATAAGGCCTTTAATTTTTGCATAATCAATGCAAAAAACATTTTTAAATGTTTTTTACATGTATGAACTAAGTAGTTATGGTAATAAGAGTGTTCAGGGGCGCCTGCGTGGCGCAGTCGGTTGAGCGTCTGACTTCAGCCAGGTCACGATCTCGCGGTCCGTGAGTTCGAGCCCCGCGTCGGGCTCTGGGCTGATGGCTCGGAGCCTGGAGCCTGTTTCCGATTCTGTGTCTCTCTCTCTCTCTGCCCCTCCCCTGTTCATGCTCTGTCTCTCTCTGTCCCAAAAATAAATAAAAAACGTTGAAAAAAATTAAAAAAAAAAAAAAAAGAGTGTTGAGAATAGACTAAGACACCCCAACCGTCCAACTGCTTGGCTAAATTTTGTAATCCACCTTGGAGGAACCAGAAGGTCACGTGCTCCCTTCTGGTGACCCAGAGATGATGATGGTGGTTATTAACAAGGATGCTCAAAATGTAAAGGAAAGCCCCACCTTTACTTTTAGCTGTATGGTGACATGACGTACGTTTCCCCCTCGATTTTTGTCCCTTTTCATTCTGCGTAGTTTTAAAAAACAAAATAATCATGCTTGCCGCAAGTGGAACAATACGAAGAACAATCACGTCCGGTCTGAGGTCTCTGCCCCCTTCCCTATGCCCGTAGACCTGCGAGGACCGGCAGATCTGGGTTTTTGCCAAAATAGAGTCCTACTGTGTTCATCACTCTCTGTGTTTGCTTCTTTTCTTTGACAATTTTTCATGGGCATTCCTACAAGTTAGTTTCTTTGTGAACATACATATTTTATATAAGTGGAATGTTATGTCCTTTTTTAACTTGATCTGATTTGATTTTTTTGTGTGTGCATGTCTACCTACCCCTTTCCTCACCCTTTCCTCCAAACACAAGGCCTCCGGGCTGCATCAACAAACTGTTGGGTTTCTTTCTGCTTTCACTCAGCTATGTGCCACGTGCACAAGCCGTATGGCATCAGATCTGAGTGGCAAAGCTTTTCCATGTTTTAACATTTCTGGAAATTGTGACAGGTCTTGCGATCCTAGCCTTAAGGAAATGTGGTTTGCATTCATATATTTGACAGCCTTTCCTCTCTTTGTTTGCTTTATTAAAAACACAATCGTGTCTGTACTTCTCCTTTCTCTTTTACTTTGTAGAAATCCCTCTAAGAAAAATGGTAAAACTCTCATCCTTTTCAACATATTCTAATACATTCGATATTTCTCTAGTGATGGGCCTCTATTCCCGGGGGTTTGGTTTGGTTTTGTTTTGTTTTTTAATACTGCAACAAATACTGTTTAAATACTGTAATCAATATGCCTGTTCATATATCCGTACACGGGTGCTTTTGTTTCCCCAGGATAGATTCCAAAGAGTGGTATTTCTAGTTGGAGGGGTATTACGTTTTTTATTTTAGTAGTGTCGCCAGGTTACTTTACTTAATGGTAGCAGCAGTTCGTCCCTGTTCTGCTGACAAACCACCGATAATCTTAGTGGCTGAAAACCCAATTTAACACAATTTATTTAGCACCTGCTATGTGTCTGGGACTTTTGAGTTACTGGAGATATGGGTCTACACAAGACGGATGAAGTCCCTGCTTCAATAGTTTACTGCTGTGGTCTGAATGTTTGTGTTCCCACAAAATTCGTGTTAAAATCCTAATGGCCAATGTGATGGTATTGGGAGGTGGGGCCTTTGGGAGGCGCTTCGGTCATGAGGGTGGAGCCTCATGAATGGGATTAGTGCCTTACAAAAGAGACTCTACATCGCTCCCTAGCCCCTTCTGCCATGTGAGGACCCAATGAAAAGTAGGCAGTCTCCAATCCAGAACGGGGTCTTCATGGAGAGTCTTGCAGGCTTCTCTTCTTCTTCTTCTCTTCTTCTTCTTCTTTCTTCTTCTTCTTTGGGTATTATGAGAATCCATTAGATGCTTTAATGAGGGTGTATGATAGTTTGATCTACAGGTTTAAGACATCAAGTTGACGGCTATATGGAGAAAGCACTATAGAGACGCAAGAGTAGAGGCAGGGAGACTAATCATAATTGTAGGGACAGGTGGTTGAGGCTCCCGTGAGGGTCGCCTCAGGGGAGATGGAAAGAAGTAAACTGGTTAGAGAAAAACTTTGGAGGTAGAAGTGACAATATTTGCTGATGATTTGGATGTCAGGGGAGTGGGAAGGTGAAGAAGGGAGGGGTGCATTTATTAAGACAGGGAATTCTGGGGAGGACTAAGTTTTGGTGTAGAATGAAATCAAAAGTTGCGGGCCTTCTGATTTTTTTAAATTGAGGTCAAATCCCCACCACATAAAATTAACCCTTTCAAAGTCAACAATTTAGGGACTTACAGTACATCCAATGTTGTACAGCCACCACCTGAACCTAGTTCCAAAATATAAAAGTTCTTTTCTGAACATGTTAACTTTGTGATGTCAAATGGATGATTCCATATGTGATTCTGTTGTTCATGGAGAGATCTTGGCTGAAGACACAAACTTTGGAGTCATGGGATTCAAGCCATGGGACCTAAACGAGATCACTTAGGGAGGGATTGTGAGTAGGGAAGGTGTCCTCTGTCTCATTGGAGAGAGGGAACTAACAAAGAAAACTGAGGAAAAGTGTACTTTGTAGAAGAAGGAAAGTTGGGAGAGAGCAGCGTTCCAGAAACCAAGAGAAGAAAGTACATGGAATGTTGCTGAGAGCAGAGAAGACTCCATTGGATTTGGCACATGGAAGTCACTGTGACCCTGGCAGGATTAGGCAACCTTTAGTGAGAGAAGCTTGACCAAGGAGAGTTAAAGACAAATGAGGTGAGGAGACTGAGTACAGATAACTGATCACTTTGCTGATTATTGGCAACGTAACTGGAAAGGTGTGACATGGGGGTCAAGGAGTGTCTGTTCCAGATGTGAGAGATACTAGAGTATGTTTACGTGCTGATGATAATGATCCAGAAGCAAGAGACAAATTGATACAGGGAGGGGAGGGGGAAATTGGAGGCAAATCCTTGAGGATGGGGAAGTGATGAAATACAGGAAGTGATGAAATACACAAGATGGGGAGGGTGGCCCCTGAATTCTCCTACCGAGACACGGGATGGCAGGGAATCTGAGTGAGATGCCCGTAGGCTGGCAAAGTTTGTATGGGATAATGCAGAAACGCTCATCTAATTGTTTCTTATTAAGGAAGGAGAGCAAGCAGGATGGTTGCTCCATTTCTAGACCCGTAGGGACTTGGAACAGGAGGGGAAAACGTAGCTTCTGCTTAGAGATCTGCAGTGAGAAGTGTCATCAGGACAGAGAGAGTTAGGGCAACAAAGTGAATGTTCTGAACACTTGGAAAAGTAGGGACATCTGCTAAAGACTCTGACTTTTAGGGGACACGAGGAAAGGCTTGGGAAGGTATGTGCTTGGGGACGGGGGTACCTGTGACAGGAATGGGGGAAGAAGTGTGGACAAAGAACCCTGGTGACGATGGAGGTCTGGCTCTGTCATCACGTGGCAACAGAGGCAAAATGCTGGAGTGATGGATTCGCCCTGAGAGCGTCTCGGGAAGACAGACCACTGGCTCCACTCACTCCAGGCATGGGGCCACTGAAGGAAGTTCCCTGCAGGAGCTCACGGACAGGACATGCAGCCTCCAAGGGCTGTGGGTTCCTCACATACAGGGAGATTCCATACTCTCTCAGGTGCTTTCCAGTTCTGGAATTCTAGACTTTAAGAAATTGTCCATCAAGGGATCGCCTATGTGTGGTTTGAAACACTGCACCGAGTCTTCTAGAGGACAACCAGTAGAATTTGAACACATCAGTGTGTTTGGACGCTTTTATGTAAACTTCAGTTTTGTTACTAGAAAGAAATGTTATGGAGGCAGCGTCACATGAAGGAAAGACTAGCGGAGTTTTGGAATCCTATAGGTTCTGTGCCTAAATCTGCATCTTGTCCTCGGCTCTACAACCCTGGACAAGTTACTAAATCTCTTTTCTTAAAGCCGAAGACTCCTCGTGTGTTCAGTGATTTATTTCTTGGAGAATAGTCTAGAGCACTAAAGCGGGACCTTGGAACACATCTGGCACGTAATGAAGGTAAGTTGGTTTCTCAACTCTGTTCCGAATGTGGAAGTCGGAAGGGATTTGTAAAGACAGGAAGGAAAGAAAGAAAGGAAGAGCGAACCATACAGGAGTAACTTGTCTCCGAAAAAGCTTCTGGAATGTTCTGAAATGAGCTTAGAAGGGGGGAAGGGGCGCTATCAGGGCTGCTGGCAGGACAGAGGTTGGAGGATGAGTAATGGGCCCAGGGAAGCATGAAAGAAGAGGCACTGAAGAGGTAATTGTGCAGAGGAAGCTAAACATACACATATAATTCAAACCATAGCCATTCATTTGGGAAAGTGAAATTGAAACGGGACCCATACAAGACATTAAGACTGGAGTGACCGAAGCGAGAAAGGGAGGTCTGATGAGAAGACACGCTTAAGGTCAAAGTCAGAGTGACCCCTGCCAGGCGGGCAGAATTAGGAGAGCAGGACACCCGGCTGTGTTTGAAGACACACGGCTCCACGGCCAGACCCGGGGAAGGCAAGGGGACTCTAGGTGGTTCCAGGGGAATTGCTATGATCCACTGAATTTATGATGTCTGAGCCCAGGGAAACATAGTAGTAACTGATCTGAATATTGGGACTGGAATATGATTTCTTGTTTATCTTCAAAGCTGACAGGTAAAGCTGATCACTATTGCTCTTGGATTTTTCCCAGTCGGCATGGCAGGGTAGTTAAGCTGTTGTCACAGCTGGGGAGTTGGAACACGAGTGCAGTCTGGGGGAGGTTTACTCCCAGCCCACAGTCGTGAGGCCTGAAGGAGAGCGGGACTGCACAGCATCCTGACCCGCACACGCCGCGCCCCAGAATGCACAGGACGAGCACTGTGGAAGCCACCGGGATAGAGTCTTCTCCCAGCTGTCGGGGAATTAAGTGCCAGAACTAGGAACAGGACCCGCCGAGTGACCAGGCTTCAGTGTCTTGCAGACGCCCAGGGGTCTTTCTCCACGGTGCGCTCTACCAGGAGATTCTTGGTGGGAAGACACAAGCTGTAGTCATGTGCCTTTCAGAGAAAGACTGCTTGAAGGGAAAGATGACTGGCCCACTCGGATAACCTGTCTCTTCCCTTCTCACGCACATAGTGGGGCAGCCGGGACATTCTCTCTCCATTCTGGGTCTCAGACCCCAAGGAAAGCGTCACGACGTACGCTCTTATGTAGGGTAGCTTCAAAACAAAGCATGAGCCTCCTGTCAAACGGTTGATGGTGAAACTCTGGCGCAGGTGGATAACAGGCAAGAAGAAGAAGAATTCCCCAGAGGAAGGGAAGGGCGTGTTGAGAGAAGGCAAGCAGGCCGGTGAGATGTCAAGTTCAAGGAATGGCCTTCTCCCAAGCCCACGGGACTGTGTCTGAACCTGCGCTCCAGGGTTGAGAATAGAAAAGAAAGGAGCCATCGCTACTACAAATTCTGTAAGACTTTGGGGCACCTGCAGGCGGTATGTGGCCTCATTCCATCATCTTGTGCAAAAGAGGCAGAGCGAGAAGCAGACCACTGTACAGACTCTAGGGGGCGCTACCATTGGGGCCTACGGTGCAGTTTTTGGACGGTTGGTTCCACGTGTTATCAAATTGACCCAAGTTGGAAGGAAAGAAAATAACAGGTGCTGGAAGGCAGTCTCGTGACTTGCTTTTGAGATACCACTGGATAGTTCAAGAGATAACCCGGGAGAGGAAGAGTCCATTTTACAGGGGCCTGGGGACGTCCCAAAACAGTGGTCAGAGGCAAGTTTCAGTGAGGTTTATTTATTTTTAAATTTTGTCCTGTTTTGGTTTGAAACTCTATTTTCTTTTGGAACCCTGGTCTCGTGGTCCATGCCAAAGACATCATAATGCTTGAAACATTTATTTACTGATCAAAATTCATACTGAATGCAACTTTAGTCCTTAAGCTAAGTCCATAGTAATTTGTTGCCAATGAACAGAAATGACCACCCTTGGAAAAAGAGCCATGAAAAGAAGCTGAATTTTCCTCTTGAATCAGACAAAAACTATAGACAGTCTGAGGACGAAAGAAGAATTGTGTTTTTGTTAACTAAAATTTGTAAGGGTAGTCAGAATTTCATCTCATTAAAGCAAATAGTAAAGGGTGTCATTTAGTTTTGGGGGGCTGGACAAGAAAACAATTAGTGGCTCTCAGAGTTAAGCTACTGGAGGATCTGGAGTAGACACCTTTCTTTGTTATTTTTAATTTTTATAACGGGCATCTTTTTTATTTAAAAACAAAAAAAGGAAGAGAAACTTAATAAAGAGAAATATCAAAGGAAAGAAATAATTTTTCAATGAAAACATGTAAATTGCCATTTACCAAAAACTTTAAATGTATATTTTAACTAATTTTAACAGAAAACAAACTAAAGCAACAACGAAGTGCCATTTCTGGCACATCAAACTGGAAACTAAGTCTTTAACCCTAATAAGTAGCCTGGATGAGAATATCATGAGAGAGATAGGCATATTTTTCCCCTCACTGGTGGTGGGAGTTTATACAATTTACATTGGCACCCTTACTCAGAACAATAAAGGCAAAATATATTTGAATCTTAAAAAAGTTTCACTTGTCTATTTTACTCACCAATTCCAGTTCTAGAATCTATGGAAGGAAATAATTTATAAGTCAACACCTTTCTGACTTAAATATTCCGAGCCTCAGTTTCTTTGTCTCTGAGATGGGAATACTCATATTACCTATCCTGTGGTGTTATTGTGAACAATTAAGTAAAATTGTGTATTTGAAGTGCTTAGCCCACTGCTGGGCACATAATAAGTACTGAATAAATATTAACAGTTATGGCATAACCCTAAAGCCTTCACCACTATCCTTACTTAAAGGATGAAAAGCATCCTTTAAAGAGATGAAAAGCATCCTTAAAGAGATGAAAAGCACTGACAGGGCAGATGATCAAGGATACAGGTAAGTTCACTCATTACTCCTCAGACTGGTGATTTCCTCAAGTAAAAAGATCTGTATTGAACAAGACTGCATTTCTCAGAAATAGTCTCTTCACTGTCCATTTTCTTCTAGGTTTTAAATTAAGTGGCAATCTTCTGTGGTCCTCTTGGACATTCCCCCGATTAAGTGAGATTAAGGGAGACAGCGTAGATGGAAGTATGGGGATCTACTTCAGTTTTGTTTCTTCTGTAAGTGGAAACAGTGGATTGCCCACACAAATGACCTCTTCTTTGATGAGTTTCTGGTCCTTCAGGGAACATTGAAAACAGCTGCCGGATTGTTCTTTATACCCTTTTAACTTTTGTGTCTGTGTCCATGAGAGATAATTGTCTATAGTTTTCTTTTAATATCATTGGTTTTGGAATCAGCGTGTGGTTTAATTTCCAAAGGTTTGGAGGTTTTTCTTGTATCTTGCTCTGATTGATTTCTAGTCTAATTACATTAGGGTTAGGGAACACATTTTGAATAAGTTCAGGTCTTTCAAATTTATTAGGATTTGTTTTAAAATCAAGGATACAGTCTATCTTAACGAATGTTCCATACACTCTTGAGGATAATATGTATTTTGCTGTTCCTGGGTAGAGTGCTCTACAAATGTCGGTTATATCCAAGTCATTAATGGTATTTTTCATTCTTCTACTTTGTTGCTGATTTTCTATTAGTTCTATTACTGAGACAAGCATGTTGAAATGTCCAATAATAATTATAGATATATCTATTTCTTCTTTCAGTTTTGTCAGTTGTCTTTATGCATTTTGAAGCTCTGTTGTTAGGTGCATGTCCATTTAGGATTATGATGTCTTATTGGAGAATCAACTCTTTTATGATTATGGAATGTCCCTCTTAACCCTTAATGATTTTTTTTTCTGCTTTGAAACCGATTTTATCTGATATTAATATAGCCATTCTGTTTTTCTTTTTTTTTTTTAATGTTTATTTATTTTTGAGACAGAGAGAGACAGAGCATGAATGGGGGAGGGTCAGAGAGAGGGAGACACAGAATCTGAAACAGGCTCCAGGCTCTGAGCTGTCAGCACAGAGCCCGACGCGGGGCTCGAACCCACGGACCGTGAGATCATGACCTGAGCTGAAGTCGGCCGCTTAACTGACTGAGCCACCCAGGCGCCCCCTGTTTTTCTTTTTGACTCATGTTTTACTTTTAAACTTACCTTATCATTAATCTGACATGTCTTATGAACATGTTGTTGAGTCATGTTTTTATCCGTCCTGACAGTTTCTCTCTAAATATCTATTTTACTTTTTTAGACCATTTACATTTAATGTAATTATTGATATGTTTGGGTTTAGGACAATTGTTTTATTAATTGTTTTTATTTGTTTACCAAGTTTTTCCTTCCCTGTTGTCTTTGCTGCCTTTTTGGGGATATTTTAAATAAACTTTAGTATTCTGCTTTATGTATTGTGACTTTGACTATTGTTTCTTTGTATTTAGTCATAGCTCTAGGAATTACAATGTACATACCTTACTTTTTTTTTTTAATTTTTTTTTCAACATTTATTTATTTTTTTTGGGACAGAGAGAGACAGAGCATGAACGGGGGAGGGGCAGAGAGAGAGGGAGACACAGAATCGGAAACAGGCTCCAGGCTCTGAGCCATCAACCCAGAGCCTGACGCGGGGCTCGAACTCACGGACCGCGAGATCGTGACCTGGCTGAAGTCGGACGCTTAACCGACTACGCCACCCAGGCGCCCCTTTACCTTACTTTTATCAACATACTAGAATTAATATTTTACCATTTCAAGTGTAATGTAGAAATATTACCACCTATAGATCTTTTTTCTTTCCATTCATGTTATCATTGTTTTATATATCATTGTTTTATATTTAAATATTTACGTTTCTATTGCTCTTCTTTTATTCCTGATGTTCCAGGTTTTCTTCTGCCTTATTTTCCTTTACCTTCAGCAATTCTTTGAGAGGAGACCTTCTGGTATTTGCTATAGTTACTTGAAATGCTATACTTCATTTGAAACATTTGAAAATGTTTTTTTTATTTCATGTTCAGTCCTGAAAGATATTTTTCCTAGATATTGAAATCTAGACTGAATTCTTTATTGTGAAAATTGGATTACTTCTACTTTAAAAAATGTATTACTTCTGAAAATTTTAGTAGAGTTATTACAAAATGTTACATTAGTTTCAGGTATACACCTAAGTGATTTCACAGGTTTATACATTATGCTATGTTCACCACAAATGCACTTACCAACTGTCCTGGATTATTTCTATTGCTCTATGTCCAACTTCATTGATTCTTTCTTTTATTATTATAATTCTCTCCTATTCATCCCGATGAGTTTTCTGCTATTAAATTCTTTAGTTCCTTAACTGTCGGTTTTTTATGCTTTATATCTTTTTGTTGAACTTTTTAAACTTTCTTTTAGTTTTAAGAGTGTTCATGATTATTTGTTGGAGCATTTGTGTAACAGTTGCTTCCAAGTCTTCATCAGATGAGTGTTTCTCTCCATGTTCTTGCTTCTCTCCCAGTAGTGGACTGCTGTTAGTTTTTACTTGATGGTGGTGTTGCGGGAGTGGTTGTTATTCTCTCTTGTACTGGTTCAACCTCAGTATTTGGTAGGCTTTGTGTCTCTAAGTGTCTGGGGTAGAAATTTCCTAGTGACCCTGCTTCTCCTGCAGCTATAGAGAACACCAAATGGCCCAAAATGATTTCTTGCTTTTTCTGTTTCCTTCTCCCAGATGCAGTGGGTTTTCATCTATGCCCTGATCAGGATTTGGTGACCCTTCCACACTTCTTGCCCACATGCATGTCAGCCCTATCTTTCTTCCACATTCTGCCCCAGGGAAGTTGGGGTCTGACTCCTGTCTCTCCTTGAAAGTTACTGTGTTTACTCAGATTTCAGACTAGTTGGTTGCCCTATAACCTTAGCTTTGATGGGTTCAAGAAAAGTTACGGTTTTGTAGATTATGTGTCTTCTTTTATTATTAGGGTGGGACATACTCTTTCCAGTTTCCCACATTCTTAGTGAAATCCACATTTTACACACAGCCTATAAAATAGGCTAGAATTTCATACCGATGCCAGAGTAGCTTTTATTTTCTCCTATATTGAATTCACTGGGCAGCTGCAGTGGGCGAGTTCTGCCGGTAGGGGCGCCCCTGAACACCTGAACTCCTGAAACACAGGTGATTTGTGCAGCAGCAGGCAGATAGGCATGATCTTTGGACAAATAAGCAACTGTAGGAGACCCTTGGGTATATTTGGCAAGCTAAGCTCTAGAAAAGACTGAATTCCTTATAATCAAGGCAAATGGAAAATTTAGGGTTACTATCATTTGAACATTGAAGAAAGTGTGGCTGTGAACCTTGGTGCCGCTGTTGGAGGTGTTTATGACTGGCTTCTGATCTGGATTGGGCTGGTGCCAGTCCCAACAGGATGATGACCTACCCTCCCAGTTGCACTTATTTTGAATATGGTTTAAGACACACTCACGTCTCTTCGCTACATATTGAATGCATTCTTACCTCTTTTGTGTCTGCATGCCTTCTGATTCAATGTAGGAGTTAAGCAGAGGTGCCAATTAGCTAAGAAAATAGGAAAAGGGAGACATCACTTTTTAACATGCTCTCAAAGTCATGGTTCCATTTAGGTGACACATAAAGTAAGGGGAGAGTTTTTCAGGATTTTTCCATAAATGAAACAAAAGTTTTATAACTAGAAGATCAATTAGAGCTCTATATGAATTCAAACCTTTAATTTTATAGATGGGAAAATGGAGACATAGAGACGAGTTTGCTCAGGGTCACTTATGGATATGTTCCTGTTTAAAGCAATTTTACACACATTATTTGCTTTTTTTTCCCCTCAGCAGCCCTGTAATAGGAGGCATTGTTGTCTCTGTTCCAAAAGTGAGAACAGCAACTCACCATTTGTGACTTGCTCAGAACACAAAGCTTTTTCTTCTAATTCTAAGCCCAACGCTCCTTCCCTCTCCCAGTTAAACTGAATCAAAGAGATCTAAGTTCATCAGTGAGTAGGACTGACTTGTGTACATGGCCGCATTCTGGGTTTAGGAATGAAGCAAGGAACAATATAGCCCAAACTCCCGCAGCCATGGGGCTTCTGTGCTGTTAGAAGAAATTGAATAGGTTCCCTCATAGAGGGTTGACTTGATAAGGTGAGGGAGGGCGGTGCATGGTGAGGTTATTTTAGAATCTCAAGTTCAGACACAATTCAAGAAAGAACCTGTTTGGGGAGGTGATATTTAAAAAAAATTTTTTTTTTCAACGTTTATTTATCTTTGGGACAGAGAGAGACAGAGCATGAACGGGGGAGGGGCAGAGAGAGAGGGAGGCACAGAATCGGAAACAGGCTCCAGGCTCTGAGCCATCAGCCCAGAGCCCGATGCGGGGCTCGAACCCACGGACCGCGAGATCGTGACCTGGCTGAAGCCGGACACTTAACCGACTGCGCCACCCAGGCGCCCCAAGGGGGAGGTAATATTTAAACCAAGACCTGAAAGATGAGAAAGGGCCAGCCCTGTGAAAAGAATGTTCTGGGTGAAGGAACAGCAGGTTCAGGAGCGCTGAAGTGGATTGAGTTTAGCATGAAGAGCAAGGGGTATTGGAACCAGAAGAGGCTGGTCTGGAAAGCCTTGTCTGCCACGGGGAGTTTGGGTCTGAGAAATCCTAATCTTAGCTCTGCCACCAACTAGCCCTATGGCTCTGAGCATATTACTCAGAATTCTTTTGACATCAGATTTTTCCAAGTGTGAGGTTTGGAATCCTGCGTTTACACAGCTGCAGAGTGATTTTCGTTCTCCTTGAATTAGTTGTAATGACATCTAAGTTATGGTTTAAAAAATTAGGTTAGTATTAATTATAATCATAATAACAAGTCAGTCTTAGGTATGGAGAGAAACCATCAAAGCATGAATTTCTTTTAAAAAAATTTTTTTTAATGTTTATTTTTTAGAGAGAGAAAGAGTGTGAATAGGAGAGGGGCAGAGAGAGGGAGACACAGAATCCGAAGCAGGCTCCAGGCTCTGAGCTGTGACCTGAGCTGAAGTGGGATGCTTAACTGACTGAGTCACCCAGGTAACCCCGTCCCCTTTTAAAAAATTTTTTTAATGTTTATTTTTTAGAGAGAGAAAGAGTGTGAATAGGAGAGGAGCAGAGAGAGGGAGACACAGAATCCGAAGCAGGCTCCAGGCTCTGAGCTGTCGCACAGAGCCGGAAATGGGGCTTGAACTCCATGAACCATGAGATAGTGACCTGAGCTGAAGTGGGATGCTTAACTGACTGAGTCACCCAGGTAACCCTGCCCCCTTTTAAAAAATTTTTTTAATGTTTATTTTTTAGAGAGAGAAAGAAGAGCATGAGTGGGAGAGGGGCAGAGAGAAAGGGAGATGAATTTCTTTTTTTTTTTTAAGTTTATTTATTTATTTATTTATTTTGTAATCCCTCCACCCAATGTGGGGCTCGAACTCACAACCCTGAGATCAAGAGTCGTGTGCTCTTCTGGCTGAGTCAGCCACGTGCCCCAAAACATTAATTTCTTAAGGAACTGTGTTACTACTTAGATTTTCAGACACCTGGATTATGGAAAATTTTTCTAGTCTGCCAAAGTTACCTTATATTATGACCCCCACCCCCCAGTGCCAACCCAGAGAAGAGAGCTGAATTTAGTCACTTGGGAAGTTGTGATTTGTTAAAAGGGAGGTATCTTTAACCTAGCACATGATACCCACTTTTTACTAGTTTATTACATTTCTCCCTTTCTTTAGACTGTAGTCTCAAATGAGATCTCGAGTGTTTCCACATGAAACTACTTCACAGATTAATGAAAAAAAATACAATAAGACTAAAATGATTCTCCTGTGGATTATTATACTATTCTAATTTTTCATCTAAAAAGCTAAATTTAAATGTTCTTCTCTGAGAATTAGTGATCATGAAGCAAAATGAGTGTCTGATTGCTTACTTCAAATTGTCATATCACTTGACTAGACATCGTGTAGATTCCTGCCTCTGACTCACATATTTGACTTGTGTCTTATTAACCATGTAGGAAATCTTATTTAAGTTAAACAGAGTATTAAATATAGATACACAGTACAGAATATAAAGTATTATAGAATTAATAATAAGCTGTCAGAAACCAGTCAGGGTTTCAAAACTGTCAAAACTATAAAAGCCTTCAAATAGAATATTAGTGCATTTGAAATAAAGGCAATTTTATATTTACAGGGAAATTTCAAAAGAAATAGTAGCAGCGATGAAACATTTGTGGCAGTACAGACATACTAAAACTTAGATAAGACAGGAGATATATAAAATATGTGAATTTGGGGTTTATATGAACGCTTATGCATATGTATAAATATATGATATAGGTATACATAAATGCTTGAGTTTTGTCCATTTAGTAACAGGTATTAATTAACATCTCCTACTTAACAGGTAGAATGCCAGATACCGGAGTTACAAAGATAGATAAGACAGTCTCTTTTCTCAAGGAGCTCCTAATCTAAAGAGATAGATGCATGAACAAGTAACTGGACCCCGTTGTGATAAGGACCCAACCAGTGGTATGAGGAATGGTTATTGTAGCAGAGAGAAGAGAGTAATCAATCATTCCTGGGGGCATGGAAGTCTTCCAAGAGAAAATGACATTGCAGCTTGGCCGTAAAGGATTAGTATGATTTTTCCAGGCTAAGAAAGAAAGGACGCATGAACAAGAGTACACAGAGGTGACAGCACATGTTGTTAGGGCAGGAGGTAATTGCAGGAAATAGGTTTGGAATGGTAAATGGTACCAGAATTACGGCATATATTGGTTAGACTGGTAAGCAGCCATATTGCCATATTAAAACATTGCAATTCACGGTAGGTGGTTAGAGGAGCCTTTGAAAAGTTTCGCTTAATTTGAGCTGGGACATACTAGAGAGGGAGGAGCCTTAAAAGGGTGTGGAGTTAGGAGGATGATCAGCACCAGGAAGCTGAAGCAGAGGCTGCCCCTGAGGAGGGAGGAAAGAAAGAGGCCATGTTGGAGAATAATTTGTGAGGTAATAAGGACACATGGGTGACAGGTTAGATGTGGGTGTTGACGAAGGGAGAAGATTAGGTGCTTAATGAATATTTATGGTGGGAGAATGTTGCAATGTTTTAAATGATATATTTCCTCACCCCGCATATAAAATTCCTATTTTCACTTGCTCAGGTGGCAAAGGCCTTTCAACTTCCTTGTCCTCAAGTCAGGACCATTACTGAGGCAACAGACAGAAAGGAAAATGTCACTGTCACTGGATGTAAACTCCAGGGCAGTGTCTCAATTTTGTTTGCTTTTCTATTTCCAATATTTGAAAACAGAATCTGACACGTCTTGGTGTCTAATTAGTATCTGTTGAGGTTTTTTTTTTTTAAGTCTGTATATGAATTTCAAAATGGAATTTTTGAGTTCATGGTACAGATAATAGCTTTAAAGCAAAAACAGGAAGGAGGTTGTTTTGTTTTGTTTGTTTTGTTTGATTATTTTAGAGAGACAGAGAGAGCATGCTCATACCCACGGGAGGGACAGAGGGAGAGGGAAAGAGAGAGTGAGTGAGTACGAGCTAGGGACAGGAGCAGAGGGAGGGAGAGGGAGAGAGAGAGAGAGAGAGAGAGAGAGAGAGGGAGAGAGAATCTTAAGGAGGCTCCACACTCAGTGCGGAGCCCAAAGTAGAGCTCAACCTCAGACCATGAGATCATGACCTAAGTGGGACACTTAACAAATGGACCCACCCAAGTACCCTAAAATGGAATTTTTGAGCTCATGGTATAGATACTAGCTTTGAGGCAAAACAAGAATAAAGATTTTGAGTAAATGACAGCTTGGGCATAAGAGCTGAGGACTGGTCCAAAGAAGAAGCATGCAGAATGACTTTCTCTTGTCTGTCCAGACAGGACAATAATCCTACAGGCTGGAGTGGAGGAAGACAACAGGACCCTGAGCCACACACCCATCAGGGATCAGCTCCAAGGAGGATAGAGGAGTAATGGGACTCCCTGAAAAGTTTGAGGGTCTAAGAGTCGGGAGGACGAAGGTTCCATTTCCCTGTGGAATTCAAAGAACTTGCCCCCTCACGACGACATGATGGCAGAGATGCCCAGGTGGCATGGCTAGGCAGAGGGACTGAGAGAGCTCCCCAAGTGTCCAGCAGCCCGGACTGACACAGGAGAGCATCTTACCTGAGACTCAGGATGGGGAGAGAGGACTTAGGTCATTCTTCGAGCTGAGTCTAAGGGAAGAGAGGGAGAGAACATACTGAATGAAGGTTTTGGCATCTGAAAGTCGCAGAGAATATGAGGCGATTAAAACTTCAAAAGATTGAATGGATATGAGTGTGTTTGGGGGCTACAAATTGAGTTCCTTTTAGCATCTTCTGAGAGAGTTGAATAAAGAATGAGATTCTTCTAAAATTAATTTTCATCTTGTTGTATTATATTGTATTGTATTGTGTTACGTTGTATTACGCTTCCCGAAACACCACCTTACCTATGATGGAGCCGTGTGAGTTCTAGCTTCAGTAGCTTCACATTGACAAGACCTGTGCCTGGGAAAACACTGAAGAGAAGGAGTTTTAGAAGTTCTGTCCTTCAAGGTCATTAATCTAGGATTACATGTGGTCGAAAGTAGGCAGAGGGGGTCTCATTTCCTAGTTTTCCTAAAAATGGTAAACATTTTGTGTGCTTACCACGACATTTCATCAATTCTTAGACCTATTTTCATGCAGTTTACATCTTGACAATCAGGATGCGTTTTATAATTCTCAGCATTTTTGTTAGTGACACCAATAATGGTATGTGTTACTATCGGTGACAGCTTAAGAAGTGCCATATGAATCAGATACTGTCTTGAGCATTTTAGATGTACTAACTTAATAATCACTACCATTTGGCAGACAAGGAAACTGAGGCACGGAGTGGTTAATCACCCGCTGAAGTTGAGTAACGTGAATATCATGGAGCAGGGATTTAAAGCAGTCTTCCCTCAGAGCTCCTGCTCTCTGGACTGCCATGCTGTCGTTCAGGGTAGAGTGCAACGGGCACCCTTATAGCAGGGTCCCTCGGCTGAGTTTCATGGTATCCTTAAAACACTCATAAAATTGGTACTGCTCTTATTTCTGTTTAATATCTGAGGGAAGTGTTTAAAAAAGGTTAAGTAACTTAGGGTCATACTGGTGGTAATCAGCCAAGTAAAGGGCTTGGACCTTGGCCTGATCCAGTCTTTTCCTGGCTAACTAGAAACAAAGTCTTTTAAAGGTAATCTGCTCTGTAAAAGAACAGGAAAGCAACACGCTAAATTCAGACAACTTTTATGTTTATTTAGAGAGAGTCTATCACTGACCTTTGAAAAATGTCAACTATACTATGACTAAACACCAAAAAGTATTTGCTTTCTATACCAGAGAGAAAAAATTAACATTTATAATTTTGCATGTATTTATTATCATTATTTTTTAAATTGCCAGGCACTGGGATTACGGTTGTTCTATTTTGAAAGACAACTGCATATTAATTTTAATAAGATCTTATATCTTGATGATTGTTGGCAATAAATCATCCTGAAATAATAGACCACAAAGATGAAATTCAGTTGAAACTACAGGTTATGGAATTCACATTTTAAATTCACTGATGTCCATTAATTACTTTATTAAAGACAATGTATCTGGGTTTTATCTTCATTCTAGCACTTTTAATACTCCCTGATTTGCTGATCCTGTACAGGATCTGTTACTTGTTTTTTCCTACTCAAATAGATTTCTGATTCACACAGCTTCCAAGGGACTGATATTCTTTAGATCATAAAGCCTTGTGTTTGTGGGCTAATTTGTCTTCTAATGAGTTTCAGAGGTTATATATTATTACATCTTACATTAGTAAGGTAAGGTAAGTAATAGAATCTTATACATGGATTCACTATTTTATCAAGAGGAGTTTTTGTTAGGAGAATGACACCACACCAGCTATTAAGATTAGTGAGTTTCAGACACAAATGTACAAAGAAAAGTCCTGTTCTCTCATCCATTCTGACCAGTTCAAAAGCATGGGTTAAATGAAAGGGAACATGAATTTACTAGAGGACTTCAAGCAGATACATGAAAAATCCAAACTAGCATGTAAGTCTTCTTTCTAGACTTTCTTATAAACATTATGGCATAGCATTTATGAACATTTTCTCAACAGCCCCCCTGGATGTGAAGATATGAAAAAGGATGTGTCTTACTGCTGGTCTCATGCTCTGGGCCAACAGTTCGCACGGTAAAGGGTGGGAGGAAGTACTAGGAGGGGAGGGAGGTCACTCCTACTGGGAGTATTTTGGAAATTTGGGAACTCTGTTGTTCTTCTAATGTGTAACCTTGGGATTTACATACTGAAATTCATTTTTAAAATTATTAACGACACTCATTTCATACTGGTGTATTAGGACATACCAATTTAAAAAATTACAGGTATAGGCAAGTTATATTATTATCTAGGAGCTTCATTAGAGAATAGTAAAGGAAACATCCAAAATATCTGTGCTATGAAGGGAAAACTGGTTCTACAGAATTGCTCTAGATCAGGGTTTTCCAAGTGTGGTTTGTGGAACACCAGCACCAGTACCAGCTGGGAACTTGTTAAAAATACAGATTCTTGGGTCCTACTCCAGACTTACTAAGAAACTCTGGGGATGTGGCCCAGCAATCGGTGTTTTAACAGGGTTTCTGGGAGATTCTGATGCTCAGGTTTGAGAACCCCTGCTTAGATGAATGGTATCTGTGGTAACATTTTCTAAAATGTGTTCTTCTTCTATATCCATGCATATATATATATATATATATATATATATATATATATATACACACACACACACACATACATATACACACACACATACACACACATACACACACACACACAGCCATTGAGTGTCTGCAGGTTACAGCAAGGAATAGAGATAGCGTTATTTTTTATAAAAATTATTTATAAATCCACCCAGTATTTGGGGGGGGGGAACCCTCTGAAAACTGTAAAGAATTATAGTATTTCCCCCTAAATTGGCAAAAGTGCTTGGTTAAAAGAAACACCAGAGGAAAGGGATTTGGGGTGACAGGCACTGGGGTTAGGGACAGAACTGAACTGGAGGAGGTAGGGAGGGAGGGAGGAGGAGAGAAGATTCAAAGATAAACTCTGTCAGGGAGAGATGCACAAAACGGTCTTCTGTTTGGGAAGACACACACTCATTTTGAAATTATAAAGATGTTGGTTAATTGTCCCTCAATATCTGTTAAGCAGAACTTTAGGTCTTCCATGGATGGCAGAAAATTGCAACAGACATGAAAGTGAAGAACTTGAGATTTTTTTTAGTTTGCTAGTAACAACATATTCTGTATTACCTGCAACTTTGTTTTTATTAATGAAATGTGTATTATGTTGGCTTAAAAAACTGTTATGAAAGGCTATGGTGCGTTGCTTCTTAAAATAGTATAAAATTAGGTAATATGACTAAAACTAAGGGTTGGAATATTTATGTAAGTTTTGAGTCAATAGAATATAGAGTATTGATTTTAAACAGATAAAATTTGAAAAGTAAAATGACTTAGAGAGGTTTCTTAAGAAGAACTGACAAAAGTGTGATGATGTAGCAATCATATTAACTTTAAAGTGATGGAAAATAACCAGAATCTTCCTACAGATTCCTATGAAGAGTTACATTGACAAGTATCCTTCCATCTAAACAGTGGATGGCACTGTACCATTTACACAGGACACACCCTAATTGCGTTTCTTTAAAAAGACCATGAACAGAGATATGAAGACAATCTGTCTTTAGTTTCCAAAATTTTTATCACTTTATACCTAGATTTTCTGGAAAAACACTAAAAGTTTTGATAATAAACCAGATTGTTCTACCAAATGTTCTATATCACTTCATAACAGGTTAGGAAGACATTTTGTCTGTCCCATATCCAAGACTTTAATAATTCTCCAGATAAAAATTAATTATAATGAAAATTAATCTTTGCAACATCTGTGGTTTTCCCTTGTTACATGCTACTAAGCTTTGGTTAAAGGCTCAGACAGTAAGGTGAGACACGACTGCCACCATGTGGACAGTATAATTAGATTGCAAAACTAAATAAACCTTTAACAAGAGAATTACTTACTATATTCTTTACTTGGAAATACAATGGATATGATAAGGAAGTCCTGTTTGGTCTTGAGTTATATTATTCTAGATCCATTAATGTGATGTCCATTCTTGGTACAAGTCGTTGAACACTACTTAACAGAATGCCAGTTATGGAAATTATCTACAGCCTTGTTGCTCCAACTATGTTCTGCAGACCAGCAGCATCTGCATTACCTGAGAGCTTGTCAGAGATGCAGTCGACCCCACCTCAGATGCCCTGAATCCAAAAATGTATTTTAACAAGATGCCCAGGGGATTCCATACACACTACAGGCCAAGCAGTGTTCATGTACAGCTAAGTACCTACCTCCTCCACTCTCACCCTCTACAAGCACCCTCACTCCATGAAGGGAAGGCGACTTTTACCAAAAAGCTCACTTAGTTAAGAAAAATACAGTTTGTCTTACTTGAAGTGCTTGATTAACTTTATCTTTGCAAATGTAGACATCTATTTTATCTACCATTTGCTTAGGTTTAACAAATTGATTAATTCCACAATTCAGAGAAAAAATTAAAACAGATTTTCCAGAAAAAAGGGCTTGTTTAGTTTCAGGAGAGATTAGAGTATTTTATTTTGCCCAATCAGAGCCCTTCAGCATAAAGAGACATTCATATACATATATATGAACATTTTCCAGAAACATTATAATACATTTTTTTAAAATACCAGCTTATCGGTATTTATTTACAAAAATATTTCATTACCTAATTTTAAACCTTTTGCTGTGATGACATTTTGTAAAGTACAGGAATGCAAAATAACTACAAAGTTTAACACATTTTTTAGTGTTTGCAATAGTGCTTTTTTGTTTTTGTTTAAAATGAAACAGTACACAGAGATTTTTTTTTTTTTTTTTACCGTATTTAAAATTCATACTCCAGCAATTACCTTTGAGATAGTTACTGGACTGAGCAAAATTAAAAAAAAATAAAATAAAAAGTGCAGCAAACTGAAAACTGCCTGCGGGCACGGTTTAAGGTATACACAAGCTAGAGCTCTATACCAAGCATGCTTGCCCCCGAAGTGGACAATGTTAGAAAAACTTATCCTTGCTCTTTTTAATATTGTTTTGGTGATGCATTTACAATGAACCAATAGTATACCTAGAAAGAAATGTTTTTCTGGTTCTAACTATCATATTAAGCAGAGGTCACACCTAAAGTATCACAGTACCGTTTATTTACAAAAAAAAAAAATAAATAAAAAATTTAAAACATGATTTACCCTCTTTGCATTGCTTTCTACTGACATGTTGAGTCTATGTTTAACTCCTCACATTGTCTTCAGTTGAAGCAAAGTTCAAACAACATGAAATACTTAGCAAAAGTATATTTAAAAAAATGAAATTCCCCAACAAATTGGATTCCATTGCCATTAGCCTATGTCCATTTTAAATGCCTGAACCAAACAACCTTCAATAAATGAATACTGACTTATTTACATCTCATACACTATAAAAATGTTAGTAACTATGATCCTCATTGCAAAATACTGGCAAAACTGACATTCATGATTTTTCTGATGCAAAGAGTGCAATAAAAAGAGCAATCACATGTAGTCCTGGACTGTACTCGATTTGTAAATGAATTGTGCCTAGTAGTTTAAGACTGTATTAGTAACTGAAGAAAGCCATGTGAAAATCCTGATAATTGGGAAGTTATTAAAACCATTTAATTCAGCTGAGAAAGGTAAACTAAAGTTTTCCCTTTAATTTTTGTTGTTGTTGTTGTTACAACCATTTTCTGTCCACAGAACCTTTAAAACTCTTGTGGCAGTAAGATCACTAATATTCACAGGAAAAATAATCCCCATAGCACTTTACAAGAAATTGATCCGTGATGAAAAGTGTAATTAACAAAAGCTGTAAACAGTATCTTCACATTCATTTGCAAATGAAAAAAAATCACTTATGGGCATAAATTTCAATCCAAGAGAACAAACACTCTAAAAGGGAAAAGAAAAAAAGGAGGACACTTAAGATAGAGAAGTGCTCTTTTTCAAAGTAAATACAGATTAAAAAGTCTAGGAATATTGATCAAGTATCAAACTGATAAGGAACAAATTCTATAAACTACAAAATAAAAACCTTCATTGACAAAAATACATAAACTCTGTTTTCATTTTTGGAAATTTATTTTTAAAAAAGGTAGAAGAAAATACCTGGAAAACTATTTTAAATATATATATATTTTAAAACAATAGTTAAGGTAGGCATCCAACAGCAAGCTGCAGCTAGTGAGAAAGATCTTGCAATTATGGTTGTGGGCATTTTCCCCAAAATAAAATTAATATTTGAAAATGCTCAATAGAGGGTTTTTTTTAAACCATAGTAATGATTTTCTTTCCTGTCAATGTGTGAAGACGTTTGAATAATGTATGATTCTTTAAAATTAATTGTATCTCGATATGAGATACCAATATTTCTTATTATAAGCGTAAAACATAACTTTTTGTATGGATAATATACATACTTTTTAAGTACTTCGACTTAAACTTAACAAGTTCACCATTTTTAAAATTAAAGAGTACATTTATAAAAATTTTATTTTAAAATTAAAAGTATATTCTCTAGCCATATGTATAAATATAACATGTTACTGTATGATCTTAAAACAAATCTGAAAGTGTTGCAATATTTAAGACCTAGAACACTGAAACGTACAGCAAATGATCTTACTATTTTTTTTATAATTGAAAACTATATAAAGCCCTATTAAAGGTTTTAAGACTATGATCAGTTTAATTATTTAAGGTGCAGCTAGCAGCATAGTCATGATTTTGGTATGTTTTATACATATGTATCACTTGATTTTAACTGAGAAATGTGGATTAACTGATAATAAAAAGTTTTCATTACCTAAAAAAGTGCAGAAAAAATTCAAGTTTAAAGTTCAGTGCTCTTTATTTTGCAAAAACAAATAAACGAAATCCCCAAAGTTAAAATGTAAAATAAATCTTTGCCACAAAAAATTTACCTTTGGATATAGCTTTTCTAATGTCATATGAGAAAATGCCTTAAGCAAAACATATATGGAATATGGAACTCAGGGTAAAACTTTGTACTCCGTGGGGTCTGCCACGTGTTTTCCATTCCCTCAGCTGTCTCCCCACCACCCCCTGTAACCTAAAAATGTGTAACACTTTCAGACTTGTTTAAAACACTCACAAATCTACAGGAATAACTTCAGAGAAACCTACAATTAAGAAGTTCTAAGCAAAAGAAAAGCTTCTTTCTTTACTAGAAAGTACTGTATTTAAACTGGGATATACCACACATAACATAGACAGGTAGCAGCATTTTTTCACATCCATAAAGAAAATTGAATTAAGAAGTTAATAACAGCTCAGATCAATAACCATTTTTGGAAACGCTCCGTACAAATGAAATGCAAACCCAGGGGATTAAGATGATGCAAAACTTCAAATGGATATAATACACAGAATTTGTCAGAGTGTAAGATTTCAAATAACTTTTTAAGCAAATACATATGAATTTTAGCTTGAAGAGTGAACTGGATATATGGCACATATAGGCAAACAACTTCCTATTGACAAACTGCTAATCAATGAATACTTCAATGACTTTAGAGCCAAAGACACATGAAACAAAGAATAATGTCCTCAAATGAGGATATGGAGGTATGGAGGAAGCACACACACATCTTTCACTTTTCTAATGTTTTTGACTTTTTTTTTTTTTTTTTTTTTGGTTTATTTTCCTGAAATCCTGGCTTGCTGGTGACTGTTACTTTTTGCGCTTAAAAAGAAAAAAAATAGAGATGTTCTCTCTCAAATTACAATAAACTCCCTGGGTTAGTTATTACTGCAGACTGTCTCTTATCTACAGACTGAATCAAGTATAACTCAGAGAAGCTATTTCCTATTCTCAAAAATACTTCAAGCCTTCTAATCCTAAGTGAGTTTCTAGTTTGCTGTGCATAATCCGTAGATTTAAAAATGAAATAAAATAACTCAAAATATTGATTTAACATTTTCTTATAAAGTCCATCTCCGATAAATGTATCTACTTCTCTATTTGAAAATAATTACAGGATTAGCTCATTTTATATACAACAGGAAAAATGACAGTGAAAATAAAGTTGATGTACAATTAACACAAAATAACAGCAAATTAAACAGCTGGAGCTAATATGCCCTTCTACGAAATGGGGAATCGTCAGTTTATTACTTTACTTAACGCTTCTCAACTTCAAATCCTTTCACTATTGATATAATTGAGGACAC
The DNA here is from genome assembly GCF_014898765.1 of Herpailurus yagouaroundi. NCBI lineage: Eukaryota > Metazoa > Chordata > Mammalia > Carnivora > Felidae > Herpailurus > Herpailurus yagouaroundi. The sequence goes on from NW_024412429.1 coordinate 19,476,011, forward strand.
TCTTAAAACTGTACCTTGAAAAAGGGCCTAATACTTCCTGTGACAGATCATGGAACAAGGGGTTTATTAGATAATACAGGATACAAATTAAGCCATCTGTAAACTCCTGAATGTTCATCATATTGCTGACATTAACTAAACAGAAATATGTTATCTGTAGGTATTTTCTACAAATTCAAAAACTTTTGAAAATGACTTCTGAAATGTTTTGGCTTGATCAATTCTCTCTATCACATATATTTAGTCCCTCCATAATGATACTTAAAGTAAATGTTAATGTAAACTTTTGTATCCCATAGTGCACATTATAAAAATGTAAACATAAAAGCTTTATTAATGAAAATAACCAAGAGGAAAAAACGCCTAACAGACTGTGCGAAATTAAGGTGTTCTACATATACCTTTAATGATCCTATGGGATAGCAAAACAACCATCAAGTTTGCTATCAATTTGTGCTCTGATTCTCTCTTACAGAAAAAAGGAAAACTGTTTTAAGCAATTTTTTATAGAAGAAAATATTTAAATTTCATTAACAGTAAGTGTAATGCTTCTATTTTGCTCCTCCTTTGTTGCCTTAAGAACAATCGGTAATAATCTCAGATGAGCCTGCATTATGAGATTACTTCCTTCCAAGCCATCTCGTTCCTGTCTGTAATGCTCTTCTAGGAACCAATCATTTATTGTCCACTGACGGTCTCATTTGTATTATACTCCAATACAGAAATAATTTAGTTACCAAAATGCACATATTTTCCTTTCCTTTTGGCTTTTTAAAACCTTCAAAGGACATGTACAGATTTATAGTATATTTCTACAGAAAATATTTTGTAGGTCATCAGACTAGACTCTTATATAGATAATTATTGACAAGAGATGCTTGTAATTTTCCATGCGACAGCATGTGCACTAAGATTTAATTGGCTCATCACCTGGGTGTACTGGAACTGTTAGCAAATAAAGGGCATTTTAAAAAGGGAGCTGAGCATTTTAGTGAAATAAAGAAACTTTTTTTTTAAGCAATTTTAATTAAATAATGCAAAGGTACATTTGGTTAAACGTTTTATAAAAATTCAAGCAAAATTAAAAATTTAGCCAATTTCAACATTTCTACAAAGGTAACCAGTAACTATTTTGGTCAAATCCACCTTTAGCTGAATTAATGAGAACAAGGACAAGGGACATTGAAGTATTCTCCTCACCACAATGGAGGTTTTTCTCACTTTCCACACTGTATAGCCACTACATGGAAACTCCCAGAATGATGAGCAGTTCAGTCATGCTCTACACTTTTCTTTTCAATGAAAAGTGATGTATCACCTTGTTTTGCTTTTGACAAAATATGGACTAAACACAAATATACAATAACAAGAATCCAAGAGTAGCCCATACACAAGTCAACTATGTGTATGTTTTTATTATTTAAAGCCCACCATTCAGCTTATCTGTCTAAAGATATGGTAACAAACAGTTTGTTTCTTTTTCACTAATGATACTGATGACCAGTCTGTTTAAGGAAGGGAAAGTCCAAGACAGCTGTTCATAACTCAGTCAGTGACACAAACATAACTATTTCAGCTTCAGGACCTCTGACTTATTGCCTCTCCCTCAAAGAGGTCAAACACTGAAGGCAGATACGACAGCACAGACTCTTTTGGCATATGCAAGTTTAATGCAGGAATGATCCAGGAATAGTCCCTGCCAGGTCTCCTCGACATCCCCCTTTGTTTCTTCGTCTGTAACACGTGACCTGCTCAGTTCCCAAACCGTCACCTCAGAGCTGGCACACACCATAGACTCCACTCTGAGTGTCTGTGGACACTCCTCCTCAGTTAAAGCCACATGACTGAGGGAAAACAGTGCGTGATTGTGCTAGGAAAGAGCAGTATCCAGTGACGAACATCCCTTTAATGTTAACTTTCCTAAAGTGAAATCGACAAAATAAAAAAGGAAAATTCTTTTTCCTTCTGGCTGACGTTGTACTTAGTTGGATTTCTAGCTGTCAGAACTGGTACCACTTCTTGTCTTTGTATTTCAACATCATCTAGAGGGGAGAAAACACGAAAAACATTTTTAAAAAATGCCAGAATGACAACATTTATGTTATAAATTTTTTTTTTCAACGTTTATTTATTTTTGGGACAGAGAGAGACAGAGCATGAA
>NW_024412429.1:19478571-19642048 GCF_014898765.1 Herpailurus yagouaroundi
GAAATTTCCTGAGCCCATAGTCTTGAGCTAGGCACTATACAGCAGTCTTTCCTGACACGACTTCATCTGGTTCTCACAACTTTATGGGTTAGAGATTATTATTTTCCTCATCTTATAAAGGAAGAAAATGAGGCTCATATGGGTTACCCAAGTAACACAAAAGTGAAACTGGTATCTCAGCACACATAGTCTTATACAAGAACCCATGAGCTTAACCACCTCAATGTATTGTCTTCACAGACTCTTAAATACGGCTCACAAACATTTGGTACAAGGGAAAAGCTAACAGTTTGAGACAAAGCTCTTGGCTAAATATTTAGAGTGTGGATATTGTGAAATCAGCTCAAGTGTTATATGCATTAGAGATCGCAGTCAGATGCAGGGTTATGCCAACAAAACTCTTGACCTAGATTGAAGGTCACGAGCCTGTATCTGAGGTGTGTGTCAGCACTGTGAAAGCATCTCCAAATCTCTTTGAAGCCCTGGACAAATCTCTCCCAGGTCAAGTTACCTCTTTCACGCATTCCAGATGTCAGCATTCTTGAGCAAGGAAAAGATGACTTTTGAATGAAAAATTTAAAGAGCTACTGCTGATAGATTGGTTATTCAAATATAAAAATAATTTTAATAAGGTTTCTTCAGGTAACAAACTAAAAACGTCCTCAAGGGATAGGCCAGGAACTCAATGTGTACAGCAGCCCAGTGGAAAGCATCAAGGACAGGCAGACTATGTGTCAAAATGAAGATGTAGAGTCTACCGAAGGGGCCTTTAAATCCAATTTTTTAAGTGTTCTTATGCTGGCCAATAAAGCATATTTGTAAGAAGGCCAGCTAGGGGTCCCTTCTTAAAGTATCTGTTTCTAAGATCCACCATGATTTCTGAATTCATCAAGATGAATTCATTGTAAAAATCCATCTCATTAGCCCTCTGGATGAATTGGTCTACAGACAGATTTAGTATTGTCTACTTGAATAAAAATGGTTGCCAATTTTAGTTATTTAGATCTAAAGAATCAAGAGAGGCAAATTATTTCCTTTTCTAGAAATTAGTAGTAACATCTGGGCCTTCTGCATTCTCTAAAAACAGTTGCAAAGCCATTGGTTTTATTTACAAAATTTACAAAAAGCCTGAAGGTGAGCAGGTTCCTTCAAAATTTATAAACTTCAGTAAGAGAACAAAGGCTACTGAGACATATCCTTGTCGTGGTTCCCTCTGGTGGCAAGAATCAGGAACTTGATTGTACAGAGAATAAATGAAAGTTCTCCTATAGAAATATAATAGCTATTAAAAGAAAAAAAAAACAATTTTCATACTTGCTTCACCTAGATTATTTTGTTTAAATATTTGTCTGCTAGACATACCTCATGAGCATGTTTAGAAAACGAATCTGCACTAGACAACATAGCTGCGGTTCTTTCTTCCAGATCACCAAGCTTCTGCCCTCTTTCATCTAGGGCCAACCTGGCTCGTGCTAATTCACCGACGACTCCAGATGCTGCCCCTTTCACACCTTCGATGCCACCTGGGCCAGGGATATGCTGTGCAAGACTCCTTGAAGCCTTTCCTGAGGACGATTCTCCAACTGAATGATTTGATAAATGAAAGAGTAACTCAAGAAATGAAAATTTTATTAATATATATGATATTAGTATACATGATAACATTAAAACACAATTTTCAGGTTGACATTGACAATAAATTGAAATATGTATATATTCACTTTATGTTTTTCATTATAATGATTTTAATAATTTTTTAGTTTTTTAAACATGTAAAAACAGAATGTACATTAATAGTGTCCTCTATACTAGTTTATGTCACAAAACTTGTGTAAAAAGGTACTAATAATTCTTTCTTGCAATGAATAATAGGTATACTGATACTAGTTTACATAACAGTAAAAATTACTTAGGTGTGCAAAAAATTAAAGATAAATTAAACATACAGATTTGATTTAGTTTCTTCCATGCTTTCTTCTCATCCTTTAAATACTGTGCTTAGGTTTAGAAGTAGAGGAAAATGCAGAATTCATTTATTATTCTACTTTAGTCTCCAAAAGTGTAGATACGCTGAATCTCTTTCTTTCTCTCCATTTATCTTGTCACTTGCAAACAGACCAATTTTTTTCCCTTCAAAAGATCTCAGGAATTCACTGCTTCCTTTCCCTCCATAATCCAGACCTTGATTCCCTAATATCTAGGTTACTGTAAAAGTCTTACATTATGTTAAAGACTGAGGTCAGATTTCCCCTCTTCCCTCAGCATACATTTCTTTCGCTGGAAATGTAATTCACATACCATAAAATTTGCCCCTGAATAATTCAGTAACTTTTAGTTTATTTAGAAGGTTGTTTAACCACCATCACTATCTAATTCCTAGCATTTTCATGACTTCAAAAAAATAAATAAAACAAAAAAACCAAAACCAAAAAACAACCCCATCCTTATTAGGAGTCACTTTCCATTCCTGCTTCTTCTCAGTCCTTGGCAATCAACAATCTACTCAGTCTTTATAAATTTTACTATTCTGAACATTCATATAAATGGATTCATACAATATGTGGTCTTTGTATCCAGCTTCTTTCACTTAAAATAATGTTGTCAAGGCCCAACATGTGGTAGCACACATTGGTACTTCATCCCTCCTAATGACTGAATAATATTCGATTGAATGGATATATGACATTTTAGCAGTTCATCAGTTGATGGACCTTTGAGTTGTTTCTACTTTTTGGCTATTATGAATAGCTGTTAATGAACATTTGTACAAGTTTTTGTGTGAACATATATTTTCAATTCTCTTGGGTGTACATCAAGGAGTGGAATTGTTGAGTCATGTTTTAACTTTCTGAGGGACTTTCAGCTCTCCAGAGAGATTACAGCATTTTTATATTTCTACCAGCAATGTAGGAGATTTTCAATTTCTCCACATTCTTGCAAACATTTATTTTAAATCTCTTAATGTTTTATTTATTTTTGAGAGAGAGAGAAAGCAGATACAAGCGGGGGAGGTGCAGAGAGAGAGGGAGACAGAATCGGAAGCAGGCTTCAGGCTCTGAGCTGTCACTGGAGAGCCTGACGATGTCGGGCTGGAATTCGTGAACTGCGGGATCATGACCTGAGCCAAAGTCAGACAGCTAATGGACTGAGCCACCTAGCTGCCCACCCCCCTTGCAAACATTTATTATTGAACAGATTTTCAATGACAGCCATTCTAGTGTGAAGTGGCATTTATTTGATTTCCACTTCCCTAATGACAAGTGATGATGTATATCTTTTCATGTTTATTGGCCATTGGTATATTTTGTCTGGAGAAAAGTCTATTCAAACCCATTTAAAAACTGGGCTATTTTTCTTTTACTGTTAAGTTGTGAGAATTCTTTACATATTTTAAATACTAGACTCTTACCAGATTCCAGATATGTCACATATAGGATTTGTAGTATTTTATTACTATCTGTGGGTTGTCTTTTCATTTTCTTGACAGCGTTCTTTGACTTTTAATTTTAATGAAATCCAATTTATTTTTTTCTTTGGTTGCTTGTGATTTAGATGTCACATCTAAGAAACCGCTGGCTAATCTAAGGTCACAGATATTTATACCGATGCTTTTTTCTATCACTTTTACAGTTTTAGCTCATACATTAAGGTCACTGATCCATTTTGAGTTATGTATGGTATGAGGTGGGGAAACAACTTTATTCTTTTGCATGTGGATATCCAGTTGTCCCCACCATCTGTTGAACAGACCATTCTTTCACCTTTGGATTTTCTTGGCATTCTTGTAGAAAACCAATTAACCATACATGTATGGATTTATTTCTGGATTCTCAATTCTATTCCATTGATCTATATTACCTGTCCTTATGCCACTACTGCACTATCTTGATGATTATAGCTTTGTAGTAAATTTACAAATTGAAACGTGTGAGTCCTCCATCTTTTTTCTTCTTTGAACAATTTTTGTGTATATGTGGCTGTTTTGGATCCTTTCCATTTCCATGTAAATGTTAGGAACAGTTTCTTTCTTCAAAAAAAATAGTTGCGATTTTGACAGGGATTGTGTTGAATGCACAGATCAACTTGAGGAGCATGGCCATCTTCCCAATATTAAATCTTCCAATCCATGAACATAGAATGTCAATCCACTTATCTATGATTTAATTTCTTTAAGTGATGTTTTTAAGTTTTTAGTGCATTTTACACTTCTTTTGTTAAATCATTCCTAAGTACTTTATCTTTTTGATATTATCAGAAATGGAACTGTATTAAATTTTCAGTTTCTTCACTGCTAGTATATGAAGAAAAGCAATTGATTATTTACATTGATCTTGTACCTTGCAATCTTGCTGAACTTGTTTATAATTTATATATACGTATATAACATATATATATAAAAATATAAAACATACACATATAAAATATATATATAACATATACATAAATGCATATAACATATACAGATATATATGTATATATATTATTTGGGTCTTTATCTTCTTTCAGGAGTGGACACCACTCCTCTCAAAGATGACCATAATCTAATTCCTGGAACCTGTGATTGTTACCTTACATAGGAAAAGGAAGTTTGTTGATATGATTAAGTTAAGGACCTAGAAATAGATTATCCAGGTAAACCCAATGTAATCACAAGCAAAGAGCTTTTCCTAGCTATGGGCAGAGAGAGAGATGTGGCTTCAGAAAAATAGATGCAACAAAGTTGCTATCTTTGATCCTTTAGGGCGATTACATCCTCTTATCCTTTGTTATCTTCTTTTTTTTAAATTTTTTTTAATTTTTATTTCTGATAGTGTTTACTTGTGCCTTCCTTTTTTCTTGCTCAGTTTCACCAGAAATTTATCAATTTTATCAGATTTTTAAAGAATCAACTTTTGGTTTGGTTGATTTTTTTCTACTGTGTATTTATTTACTAAGTCATTACTGTCTTATTATCCTCTATTTTCTTTGGTTTATTAAATGCTGTGTTTTCTATCTTTTTGAGACAGCTGTTCAGTTCACTCACTTTTATGTTTTCTTTTCCTAATAATATTGTATATATACTAATCAATATATACATTTTAAGTGTTTATTTATTTTTTGAAAGGGAGAGAATACAAGCAGGGGAGGGGCAGAGAGAGAAGGAGACACAGAATCTGAATCAGGCTTGAAGCTCTGAGCTATCAGCACAGAGCTTGACATGGGGCTTGAACTCATGAACTGCGAGATCATGACCTGAGCTGAAGTCGGACAATTAACTGACAGAGCCACCCAGGCGCCCCTATAAATATCAATATTGCTTTAGATGCTTACCAATGATTATGAATTGACACATGGGTTATTCAAAACTGTATTAATTTTCAAACATGGCATTTAAAATTAGCTTTGTTACTAATTACAAGCATAACTGCATTGTGATTAGATCACAAACAATTAACTTTAATCCTTTGAAATTTAATTTTTAAAAAACTGTCTAACACATGGTCAACTTAAAAAAAAAACAAGTTTTTAAAATGGAAGTTTCAAACATAAAGGAAAGTACAAGAACTGTATAAAAAACATCCATATACTCATTATCTAATTTTGGTAATAGGTAACATTTTTTGACATATGAGTGTCCATATGTAAAATTTTTGAATATTTAAAATTCATTATAGACATTATGACATTTTACTCAAAATAATTCAGCATACATCTGTAATTTCTCTACAAATACATTTTATGACCATTCTGTCTGTGCTTAAAAATAATGTATTCTGCAATGTTCTGTATCTCTTCATTAGTTTTAATTTCATTAATTGTTTTGTTCATGCCTTCTATATCCTTTACTGACTTTACTGCTGTCTGCTTTTGTATCTCAATCAATAGGCATATTAGCAGTTCCCACTATGATTGGGAAATGGTCTCTCTCTTCTAATAGTTATATGAATTTTTTAAAATATATTTTTTAGTGAAATTATAAGGTATGGGGCACCTGGGTGGCTCAGTCGGTTGAGCGTCCAACTTCGGCTTGGGTCATGATCTTGCTGTCCATGAGTTCAAACCCCGCGTCGGGCTCGGTGCTGACAGCTTGGAGCCTGGAGCCTGTTTCAGATTCTGTGTCTCCCTCTGTCTCTGCCCCTCCCCTACTCATGCTCTGTCTCTCAAAAATAAATAAACATTAAAAGAAATATATAAGGTGCACTCAATGAATGCACAAAACAGATGGGATAAATAGAAAACACATAAAGGATGGCAGACTTAAATATGAATAACCATAGTAATTATGACCTTAATTTAAAAGGCAAAGATTGGGGTGCCTGTGTGGCTCACTTGGTTGAGCATCTGACTCTTGACCTTGGCTCAAGTCATGACTTCACGTTCAGAAGATGTGTCAGGCTCTGTGCTGATGGCATGGAGCCTGCTTGGGATTCTTTCTCTCCCTCTATCTCTGTCTCTCCCCTGCTTGTACACACACATACTGTCTCTCTATTTCAAAATAAATATTAAAAAAAGAAATTATAACATGCATCCTTAGCTTATTAAAAACTGTTAGATACTCTTTTTTTTTTAATTTTTTTTTCAACGTTTATTTATTTTTGGGACAGAGAGAGACAGAGCATGAACGGAGGAGGGGCAGAGTGAGAGGGAGACACAGAATCGGAAACAGGCTCCAGGCTCTGAGCTATCAGCCCAGAGCCTGACGCGGGGCTCGAACTCACAGACCGCGAGATCGTGACCTGGCTGAAGTCGGACGCTTAACCGACTGCGCCACCCAGGCGCCCCCTAAAAAACTGTTAGATACTCTTAAAAAATCTCTTTAAAAATGCGTCATCTCAGATCACCTTAAATTCAATTACTCTTTGTGACTCTCTTGATTTTATATGATTTTTTGTGTATTTATGTATTTTTTATGTGTACTATTTTTCTTTGTGTTTGTATATTGTATACACATACCATAAGACTTTGCTTTACAGTTGTAAACATTATATTCATTATATTTATGCATGAACTTATTACTTTCTTTCCAAAACATTGTTTCCTGCATCTCTGACATTCCATGGAGGATTAGTACAGCCTTTAGAGTTTCCTTTAGTGTGGTGGCAAGTCTTATTCATTTATTCGCCTAAAAATGTCTCATTCCTGAAGGCTATTTTCTTTGAGTATAGAAATCTACATTAAGTACTGTCTTCTGTCAACATACAGAAGATCATCCCATTATCTTTGGTTGTTGAGAAATCAGTATATAGCTTGTTAAAGGATACCTCATTTTCTTCTAGCCACCTCAAATATTTTCTTTTTTGTCTTTGATATACTCTATTTTCATGTGACATATATAGCTGTGAATTTTTTAAAAAATATCCTTGGAATTCATTAGGTTTTTTGACTGTGTGAATTGGTATCGTCTATCAATTATGAGAGATTTCCAACCATATGTCTTTATATATTGCTTCTTCTTCACATTCTTTCCTCTTTCTTTCTTGAGAAGTCTAAACACTTGTTAGAACTTCTCACTGCAACTTCTATTTCTTTTATCTTCTTTGTATTTTACATCTTTTTGGTTTCTCTGTGCTACATTCTGGATCATTTATTTTGCCTATTTTCAAGCTATGTAATTCTCTCTTCAGTTGTGTAAAACTGGTGGTTAAATTTATCTACTCAGCTTTTAATTTCTGTTTTTGAATCTTTCAGTTCTAGAATTTCATTTTAGTTTATATATTTGTTGTGTTGATTTTTATAATTTTCAGTTATCTGATAAAATGTTCAGGCATGGTACTTATGCTTACAAACATAATATACATAACTATTTTATAGTTTGTGTCTGATAATTCTAATATTTGAAGTACCTGTGATTCTGTTTCTGCTTTTTCTGTTTCATTGTTCATGGTGTTGGTCACTAGTGTTGCTGGTTAACTTGGATGACATATTTGAAAATTATTTCTAGAAATAATTTGAGGATTTGCAATATGTAACCTTCCATTAGAGAACATTTTCATTTGCTTTTGCCAGATGTTGAGCACTTGAGCAGTCTGCAAAAATACTTAAATAAGGTTGAAAGTTTTCTGGTACACTCAGATAATTTAAAGCTAATCTGTCTGTGTGTAGGAGGGCTAATTTATTTCCAGATCACCTTTAGTCTTAAGCTGTGGCCTTTTGGTTCCTTGCAAAGAGAAGTTGTTTAATAAGATCCCCAGTCTTGAGAGGAGTGAAGATGGCAGAGAAGTAGGGGCACCCTGAGCTTTCCTTGTCCCTCAAACAGAGCTGTACTGAGTCAGATCACCTGGAATACCCAGGAAATTGATCTATGAACTGGCAGAAGGATCTCCATGGTTGGAGGGAGACAGTGTGGCAGGTGCGTGGAAGTGAATTGGGGGAGAGAAAAATGGTGGTGCATGGAAGAATCCTTTCCATGGAAGACAAAAGGGAGAGAAAGAGAGACGGGTTGAGACAGTGTGACACTGGGTTTGCACAAGAGGAAAACCATTCTGGACCATGGACTGGGGAAGGAGTGTCACAGGTTGTTGTTTGTTTGTTTGTTTTTGCAAACAGCACACGGAGCTCACACTCTGAGGTTTCTGAAGTGTGCAACTTTCTCCAGAGCAGAGTTGTGGTGCACATTCCTGGGGAGAAGGAGGGAGCTGGCCCCGGAGTACACAGCGTGGTGTAGGGATCTCCTGAGCTGGGGCGCACTGGGAGAGAACAGTCCCCTTCTTGGACTACTTTTGGAAGAGGTTATACTGCTTCTCCAAGGACAAAAGACCTGTAGGCACCAGCAAAAGGTGCCTTCATCAGCAGGGGACAGAGGTACACCCAGAGGGCATATAACCTTGTTGCTGCTTTTAGTGGTGCTGCACCATAGATTCCGTGCACTGTGCAGGCATGGGATTGTCTTTCAGAGACAAGGGACATCAGATGCAGCATGGAGAGGCTGCGGTGCCAGATCCTTTAGGATTTTGAGTTTTGAATCCCAGGTGTGTGCCAAAGAAAAACGCAGGACAGCTGTGATGCAGGGTGAGCTGACTGCCCTTGCTATTCTGTGAGGGTTGCCTGAACAGCAGAGAGTGTGAGATCCCCCATCTGGGGACAAGAGACTGGGTGGTGTCATTATCCCCAAAACACCAACGCAGTGGGACATCAGAGAGCAACACAGTGGCCCCCAGTGGAGGTGGGACCAGTTGACACCAGACCCCCACCCCCTGTGCCTGGCCACTGTTCATTTACTGGGGCAAGACAGTGATTCTGAGCCAATCAATGCAGCAGGCCTCTCCTCCAGGAGACCAGCACAGACAGCAACCCCCTGCACCAAGTGCACTGAAAATGAGGTGCTTCAATACACCTGCAGATCTGATGAAAACAGGACCAGGCTTACTTTTTTTTTTTTTTTTTTTTTTTTTTTTTTTTCCTTTGGAATCAGGCTCATAGTTTTTTGTTTGCTTTTTTCCATTTCCTTTTCTCTTTTTTAATTGGATCAGTCTTCTTCTTTTTTTTTCTTTTTCTTTTTCTTCCTTTTTTCACTTCTTTTTCTTTGGAATCAGGCTTATAATTTTTTCATTATCTGTTTTTTTTTTTTCCCCATTCCTCTTCCTTTCCTTTTTGGGATCAGGCTTTCCCCTCCTTATTTTTCAGGCTTATTTTAACAAACAAATGAAAGCACACCTAGTTAAAGGCTCAAGTACTCCCCACTGCAGGTAAGGAGGACTCCTATAGAGGACTGACCAGTGGGAAAGAGCAGCCAAAACACAACAGCAGAGTGCACACAGCATATACCAGAAAAACTTCCTGAAGTGCTAGGCCCTGGACAGTATATGACCCCTTTATAATACAGCATTACTCTCAGATACAGGTAACATAACATACTTTCAAAACATGCAAAAGACAGAAACTAAGCCAAAGTGACAAGATGGAGAAATTCTTCCCAAAAGAAATGTTGAGAAGAAATCACAGCCAGGGACTTACTCAAAACAGAGATAAGTAATATATCTGAACAAGAATTTAGAACAACAGTCATAACACTACTAGTGGGCTTGAAAAAAGCACAGAAGACACAAGAGAAATCCTTGCTACAGAGATCAAAGACCTAAAAGCTAGTCAGGCTGAAAGAAAAATGCTATAACTGAGACGCAAAACCTACTCGATAGAGTCATGATGAGGACTGAAGAAGCAGAGGAGAGGATAGGTGATAAAATTATGGAAAATAATGATACTGAAAGGAAGAGGGAAAGAAAACTATTAGATCACAAGGGGAGACTTAGGGAACTTAGTTATTCCACAGAGTGAAACAGTATTTGTATTATAGGAGTCCCAGAAGAAGAAGAGCGAGAAAAAGGGCAGGTTTATTTGAACAAATCTTAGCTGAGAACTTCCCTAATCTAGGGAAGGAAACAGACATCCAAGTCCAAGAGGCACAGACGACTCACCTTAAACAAAACAAAACAGAACAACAGGTCAACACCATGACACATCACAGTGAAACCTGCAAAAAGCAAAGATACAGAGGGAATTCTGACAGCAGCTAGGGACAAAAGGTCCTTAACCTACAAGGGTGGACACATAAGGCCAGAAACAAACCTGTCCCTTGAAACTTGGCAGGCCAGAAGGGAGTGGCAGGAAATATTCAATGTGCTGAATAGGAAAAATATGCAGCCAAGAATCCTTTATCTAGCAAGGCTGTCATTTAGAATAGAAGGAGAGATACTTTCCCAGACAAAACTAAAGGAGTTTGTGACCACTAAACCAGCCCTGAAAGAAATTTTAAGGGGTATTCTTAGAGTGGAGAAGAAAAAAAAAAAAAAAAAAAAAAAGACCAAAGCAACAAAGGCTACAAATGACCAGAGAAATCACCAGAAACATCAAATCTATAGGCAACATAATGACACTAAATTCATATCTTTCAATAATTACTTTGAATGTAAATGGACTAAGCGCTCTAATTAAAAGACATAGGTATTAGAATGGAAAAACAAAACAAAACAAGATCCATCTATATGCTGGTTACAGGAGACTCATCTATCATGCTAATGAATGTCAAAAGAAAGAGTAGCCATCCTTGTATCAGACAAACTAGATTTTAAAATAAAGACTGTAACAAGATTAAACCAGATAGACTGAACAGATAGATTCAGACATTTCATCCTAAAGCAGCAGAATACACATTCTTCTCGAGTGCACAAGGAACATTCTCCAGAATAGATCACATACTGGGTCACAAATAAGCCCTCAACAGGTACAAAAAGATCGAGATCATACCATGCATATTTTCAGATCACAATGATATGAAACGTGGAATCAACCACAAAAAAAAATTTGGAATGTCTTCACATACATAGAGGTTAAAGAACATCCTACTAAAGAATGAATGATTGGGTTAACCAGGAAATTAAAGAAGAAATAAAAATATACATGGAAGCAAATGAAAATGAAAACACGACAGTTCAAATCCTCTGGGATGAAGCAAAGGCAGTCCTAAGAGAAAACTATACTGCAATTCAGGCCTATCTCAAGAAGCAAGAAAGGTCCCAAATACACAATCTAACCTTACACCTAGAGGAGACAGAAAAGAAACAACAAATGAAGCTGAAAGCCAGCAGAAGGGAAACAAACAAAATTACAGCAGAAATAAATGACAGAAACAAAACCAGTAAAACAGATCAAAGAAACTTAAGAGTTGGTTCTTTGAAAGAATAAACAAAATTGATAACCCCCTAGCCAGACTTATCAAAAAGAAAAGAGAAAGGACCCAAGTAGATAAAATCATGGATGAAAAGAGATCACAACCAACACCACAGAAATATAAACAATTATAATAAGGGAATACTATGAAAAATTATATTCCAACAAACTGTGCAATCTGGGAAAAAATTGGAAAATTCCCTTTTTTTTTTTTTTTTTTTTTTTTTGGAATTTGGAAACTCACAAATAACCAAAACTGAAACAGGAAGAAATAGAAAAGTTGAACAGACCCATAACCAGCAAAGAAATTGAATCAGCAATCAAAAATCTCCCAATAAACAAGAATCCTGAGCCAGGTGGTCTTCCCAAGGGAATTCTACCAGACATTTAAAGAAGAGTTAATACCTATTCTTCTTAAACTGTTCCAAAAAATAGAAATGGAAGGAAAGCTTCCAAACTCATTCTATGAAGCCAGAATTATTTTGATTCCAAAACCAGATTCCATTAAAAAGGAAAATTACAGGCCAATATCCCTGATGAAACTGGATGCAAAGATTCTCAACAAGGTATTAGCAAATGAAATTCAACAGTACATTAAAAGACTAATTCATTGTGATCAAAAGGGATTTACTCCTGGGCTGCAGCGTTGGTTCAATATTCACAAATCAATCAATTTGATATACCACATTAATAAAAGAAAGGATAAGAGCCATATAATCCTGCCAATAGAACCAGAAAGTGTTTGACAAAATACAGCATCAATTCTTGATAAAAACTCTCAACAAAGTAGGAAGTGATGGAACATACCTCAACATCACAAATGCCACATATGAAATACCCATAGCTAATATCATCCTCAATGGGGAAAAACTAAGAGCCTTTCCCCTATAGACAGGAACAAGACAAGGATGCCCACTCTCACCATTACTATTTATTTAACATAGTATTGAAAGTCTTAGTCTCAGTAATCAGACAATAAAAAGAAATAAAGGGCATAAAAACTGGCAAGGAAGAAGTTAAACTTTCACTATTTACAGATGACATGAAACTCTATGTAGAAATCCCAAAAGACTCCACCAAAAAATTGCTAGAACTAGTACATGAATTCAGCAAAGTTGCAGGATGTAAAATCAATGTGCAGTAATCTGTTGCATTTCTGTACACCAATAATGAAACAACAGAAAAAGAAATAAAGGAATCAATTCCATTTACAATTGCACAAAAACAGCAAGATACCTAGGAATAAACCTAACTAAAGAGGTAAAAGACCTGTACTCTGAAAACTATAGAAGACTTATGAAAGAAACTGAAAAGAACACAAAGAAATGAAAAAGCATTCCATGCTCATGGATTGGAAGAACACTGTTAAAATGTCTATACTACTCAAATCAATCTACACATTTAAAGCAATCCCTATCAAAATACCACCAGCATTTATTGCAGAGCTAGATCAAACAATCCTAGAATTTGTATGGAACCAGAAAAGACCCCAAATAACGAAAGCAATCCTCAAAAAGAAAAACAAAACTGGAGGCATCACAATTCCAGATTTCAAGCTATGTTACTAAGCTGTAGTCATCAAGACAATATGGTACTAGCACAAAAACAGACACATAGATCAATGCAACAGAAAAGAAAACCCACAAATGGACCCACAACTATATAATCAACTCATCTTTGACAAAGCAGGAAAGAATATCCAATGGAAAAAAGATAGTCTCTTCACCAAATGGTGCTGAGAACACTGGACAGCAACATGCAGAAGAATGAAACTAGATCACCTTCTCTTACATACACAAAAATAAATTTTAAATGGATGAAAGACCTAAATGTAAGCCAGGAAACAATCAAAATCTAGAGAGTAACACAGGCAGCAACCTCTTTCACCTAGGCCGTAGCACTTTTTACGAGACATGTCGCTGAAGGCAAGGGAAATGAAAGCAAACATGAACTATGAGGACTTCATCAAGATAAAAAGCTTCTGCACAGTGAAGAAACAATCAACAAAAGTAAAAGGCAGCCTACAGAACAGGAAATGTTTGCAAACAACGTATCTATGAAGTATTAGTATCCAAAATCTATAAAGAACTTATCAAAATCAACAACCAAAAAACAAGTAACCCAGTTAAGACATGGGCAGAAGACATGAATAGACACTTTTCCAAAGAAGACATCCAGATGGCTAACAGACACATGAAAAGATGCTCAATATCACTCATAATCAGAGAAATAGAAACCAAAACCATGATGAGATACCACCTCACATCTGTCAGAATGACTAAAATGAATCACACAAGAAGCAACAGGTGTTGATCCCCCTTTCTCCACATCTTCATCCTCTTGCACTGCTGGTGGGAATACAAACTGGTGCAACCACTCTGGAGAACAGTGTGGAGGTTCCTCAAAAAAACTAAAAATAGAACTACTCTACAATCTAGCAATTGCACTATTATGTATTTACCCAAAGGATACAAAAATACAGATTTGAAGGGGCACATGAACCCCAATGTTTATACAGCAGCATTATCAACAATAGCCAAACTATGGAGACAGCCCAAATGTCCATTGACTGATGAATGGATAAAGAAGACATGGTGTGTGTGTGTGTGTGTGTGTGTGTGTGTGTATACATATATATATGTATATACATATACATATATATATGTGTATATATATATATACACATATATGTACGTATATATATATATATATATAATATTACCCAGTCATCAAAAAGAATGAAATCTTGCCATTTGCAATGATTTGGATGGAACTAGAATGTATTATACTAAGTGAAATAAATCTTTCAGAGAAAGACAAATATATAATTTTTACTGATGTGAAACAAAACAGCTGAACATACGGGAAAGAGGGGAAGAGAAGAAAGGGAAAAAAAACCACAAGGGACTCTTAAGGACAGAAAACAAACTGAGAGTTGATGGAGGGACATGGGTGGGAGATGGGCTAGATGGGTGATGGGTATTAAGGAAGACACTTGTTGTGATGAGCAGAGGGTGTTGTATGTAAGTGATGAATCACTGAATTCTTTTATTTTTTATTTTTTAAAAATTTATTTGTTTTGAGGGAGACAGAGAGACTGTGAGCAGGGGAGGGAGAGAGTGAGGGAGAAACTCAAGCAGGTTCTGTGCTGCCAGTGCAGAACTCGATGTGGGGCTTGAACCCACGAAACTGAGAGCATGACTTGGAGCTGAAATCAAGAATCAGACTCTCTACTGACTGAGCCACCCAGGCACCCACTGAATTCTACTTCTGAAACCAATATTGCACTATATACTAACTAAAATTTGAATTAAAAAAAATTGAAAGTAAAAACTGTAAAAAAAGGGAAAAAAAAAAGATCCCATCCTTGTCTGTTCTAGGAGCCTGCCTAGCTCATATGAACACAGTTTAGTATCTCAGCCTCCTGCTTCAGATTAGCAAAGCACTCCAGAGGAAGATTGGCTTCAGTTTTTTAGGTTCAGCACTCTGGGTTCCCATCCTTCCCTATGAATAGTGTTCTTTACTATACCATTAGCTCTTTGATATTTTAAAGAATTAAAAAAAATACATTTTTAAAATTTTGTGTTACTCTATCACAAAGTGAGACTGTTATTCCAAATTATCAGCTGCCCATAGCTTGAAGAACAGTCTTCATTTTTCACAATGAACTAAAACTGACTGATTCCCAGCACCAAGATGATTGATCAATCACCTGGAGAAGTCCTGAAAGTTAAATTGCACTGCACTGCAACTTAATGATATTTAATCTTATAGTTTTTCTAATTAGTCAAGCAAGCACAAAAGGAAAATTCTAACGTATCTTTGCAAAACAGAAAGAGAATAAAAGGAAAAAAAATAAGGATAGATAACAGCTATTTGAAAGAAAGGTCAAACATTCAAGGATTCATTAGCTCATTCAAGGACCAATTTCTACTCTGTGCCAATTATGTGGAAGGTAATAAATGAATGAGATTTTGCTATTTTAAGTAACTTTTTACTGCAATGAGAATAGTACTAGAGGTTTCCTAAGATAAATGTTTAGGTAAAACACTTTTTCAAAGTTAAGGTCACCAAATAAAGTTAATAATAGAATTGAAATAATAAAAGATCATATTTAATGAAAATAAAGAAAATCCTTTCTAAATTATTCATTAAGTTGTGAATACTCATTTTTAACCACCCAAACCTATTCTGATCTTGGTTCCCTGAGCAATATATTCCCGATACTGGTTAGAATGACCAAAAAAAAAAAAATGTCCTTTTGCTAAAAACATGGATATATTAACTGTTGTGACAAAGAGAAAAAGGTGAACATAATTTATGCATGTAAGAAAAGCCTACATGGCTTGAATGCTTCAGTTTTACAGATATAATATCCAAATTAAATCAGTCAACTTACACAGTTCTTCTCTATCAAGAGATTGTGCACCACCTCCGAATAAGCCTTTAAAGAATCCCCTGTTTGGTGCTTCAGGTGTTTCTACAGGAGTGAAGAGTTCGCCCAACATCTCCTTTAAAATCAAAACAAATTGTAATTGGTAAAGTTACAGGGAGACTAAACTATAATTCACAAAACCATCACTGCAAATTCTGCAACTTAAGCTTATAACATTACCTGTTGAGATTCAGAAACAATTAATGAGCATATTTCAAGTGATCAGATCTAGTACATACTTAGTCAAACAGTTAAGACTAAATTGACTAAAATGAACTTGCTGTTTGCTACTTTGTCTAGATTATTTTCATCACACTTCAAGCAAAGATGATATTCCTGCTTAAACTGTAAGAGGATTCCAATCTTTATGACAACATTATCCCTTAATTCTTAATATCAAGAATTGATAACTGGATTAATAATTAGGTCTTCCTACATTAGAAAGAAGAAAAGCTACTAGTAAGATGAGAAGTTTAGTGTAATGATGATACATGATTTTGGAATTATCACTTTCAGCTGAGTCAGAAAATTAATAACTTAGAAAGACACATCAACTTCTGTTTTCATAAATATAGCCCAGGAAAAGAATTATGCCAACATACACCTGGAACTCCAGAATTCTGGTAGGGAGATTGAAAGGCTTCTTTCTGCCTTGTCTGAAATTACTGTCACTACTCTTCAGAGCACAGAAATGGTAAAACTACCTCAGGAGACAAGAAAGGTTGCTGACATATTAATGATTTTGTAGATAAATAGAGAGGGAAGAGGAAGTTCTATAAAAGAAGGAAAGCAGCAACATTATTTATAAGGCAGCTCCGGGAAGCTTTAAAAGCAAAATAAAACTATAGTGAACTTTGGAGGCTGCACTTCTGCCCACTGATGAGAAGTAGCTATGATAAAAAAGACAAGTACATTATTGGTTCCAGGTAGGAGTTCTGCTGTATCTGATTTTACACTATTATAGTTGAAAATGAAGTATGTATTTTTTGATTTCCTTAGGGCTGGGCTAAGAAAGTTAACGATGAATGTCCAAAGACTTTACTTTTAAACATATTCATATTAATATTGTCTCTCCAACCAGATTATAAATGGAAGAGAGAACTGTTAACACTATATAACACAGTTTCACCTACAATGTTGAAGTGGATTGAAACGTATACATTTTAGTTTTCTTTCCTCCAAATTTCTACAAAGTGGAGTACAACTGGAATGTAAAATTTCCTTTAGTCAATAAAACAAACTTGTTGGGGCGCCTGGGTGGCGCAGTCGGTTAAGCGTCCGACTTCAGCCAGGTCACGATCTCGCGGTCCGTGGGTTCGAGCCCCGCATCGGGCTCTGGGCTGATGGCTCAGAGCCTGGAGCCTGTTTCCGATTCTGTGTCTCCCTCTCTCTCTGCCCCTCCCCCGTTCATGCTCTGTCTCTCTCTGTCCCCCCCCCCAAAAAAAAAAACAAAAAACGTTGAAAAAAAAAATTAAAAAAAAAACAAAAAAACAAACAAAACAAACTTGTTAAAACTCACCGTAGAAACGGATAATGATTATTTAATTCAAATTTATATTAGATGATATAACAAAGGTGATTTCCAATCATTTTTATACTGTGCTATACAGATTCCCATTTAAACTATATTTATTAAATTGATACAACAAAAAATGGCAAACAGCTACCATTTGAGTGTCTTTTATGCTAAATCAAGAGTAATATGACATAAAATGAGTGACAGTATAAAAATATGCATTTTAAAGTTTATTTTAAAATTATGGTTTAGAATTCTGAATTTATTTGGTGCTTAATAAGCTTACAATTTGATAAATATAAAGAAATATAAAAAAAACAAACAGATTATAGTTATAAATGAAGAGTCACTTATAGTGGAGAAATGACTGTCTGGAACCAGTATAAACTTTGGAACCACATAGACTTGGGTTTGATTCTCATCTCTGCCTTTTACTCACAGAGGAATCTTATGCAAATCAATCTCTCAAAGAACTGGTTTCCTCAACTTTAAAAAGAAAAGATAATAACACTTACCCTCAGGAATGTTATCAAGATTAAAGATAATGAACAACATATAAAGGGCCAAGAGTAGACACTCAATGATATAAACACTAAAATTAGAGAAAAAACTCCTTTCACACAATTAAAGATGAAACAAATTATAAAATACAGAAATTACTTATCAAGAGATCAACAATATGAATAGATTATCTTTAAAGGAAGGTTAATAGGGATTTCTTAGAGTCTGCAGTCTCAGTATTAAGATTTGGGGAGAAACACTGATATCAAAAAAGTATGTATTACAAAACTATTAAATAGTATCTGTAGATTTTTTGCTTGTGCTTAAATAAGGATTTTACTGGGGAAGTTGGATGGTTCAGTCGGTTGAACTTCTGACTCTTGATTTTGGCTTAGGTCAGGTCATGATCTCAGTTTTGTAAGTTCAAGGCCCCTTGTCAGTCTCCATGCTGACCCTGCAGAGCCTGCTTGAGATTCTGTTTCTCTCTCTGCTCCTCCCCTGCTCACGTTCTGTCTCTCTCAAAATAAATAAATGAACTTAAAAACAATTATTAAAAAAAGTAAGGATTTACCTATGATTAAATTTACTATTTAGAATGATTAATTTTAATTTCTAGTGATGCTGGTGAAATCTAAATTAGGTTTGTATTTCCTATGATATCTTTCTACATCTAGTAACAGTAAATTAACTATTGTTAGATTCATTCATAATAGTGTTATCAACAGTTCACTTTTTTTTTTTATTGTGGAGTTGTATTCTACTGTATGGATATACTATAATTTGATTTTTCATTCATCTGTTGATGGACACTTGGGTAGTTTCTGGTTTTCTGGCTAGTGCAAATAAAATAGCTATGAATATAATTTCCTTTTCTCTTGAGTTAAAAAACTAAGAGCAGAATGGCTGGGTCTTTGGTTTTTAAATGTTTATTATGAATGTTTAACTTTTTAAGAAACTGTCTTCCAAAGTGGGTGTACTGAAGCAGTGTAGACCTTTTACATCCTTGTGAGAACGTGGCATGGTATTCTTTTTACAGCCTTTCTAGTAAGTGTTTAATGGTGTCTCATTGTGGTTATAATTTGCAGTTCTGTAAGGCCTAAGAATATTGAACATCTTTTCATGGTGAAGCATCTGTTCAAATACTTTGCCCATGTTTTTATTGGGTTGTTTTATCTACTTTCTGAGGACTTTTACAGAATCTTTTACATATTCTGGATTTAAGTCCCTTATGGATATATGTTTTGTCAAGGCTTTCTTCCAGCTTGTGGCTTATCTTTTTATTTCTTAAATGTCATTGAAGAGCAGAAGTTTTACATTTTGTTGAAGTTGTCAATTTGTTCTTTTATGGGCAGTGAGTCTGGTGTTGTAGTTAAGAAATCTTTGCCTAACCCAAGTTAACAAAAATCTTCTCTTATATTCCTTTTAAAAGTTGTATAGTTTTAGAATTTACATGTAAGTCTATGATTCATTTTGAATCAAATGCTGTATATATTGTGAGGCACGAATTAAAGTTCTTTTTTTTTATTTTAATTTCCAATTTTTCCAGCATAATTTGTTGGAAAGGCACTCCTTTCTCAGGTGTATTGCCTTCATCAAAAATCAATTGTCCATATATATGAGGGTTTATTTCTGAACTCTATATTCTGTTACATTGATCCATTTATCTAATTTGATGTCAGTATCATGTTCTTTTTATCACCGTAGCATTATAACTCCTAAAACCAGGTGGTATAAGTCCTTCAACTTTATTCTTTTTCAGAGTTGTTTTGCCTATTCTAGGTCCCATGAATCTCTATAGGAATTTTAGAATAAACTTATCAATTCTTATAAAAAAAATCCTACTGGTATTTTGTTTGAGATTGCCTCAATATAGATCAATTTTGGGAAAACTGGTATTTTAACAATATTGAATTTTCTGACCTATGAACAAAGTACATATTTCAATTTATTCATGTCATTAAAAATTTCTTTCAGTGTTTTGTGATCTTCAATGTACAGGTCTTTGATATTTTTTGTCAGATTTATCCCAGTGTAGTTCATATTTTTTGTTGCTATTATAGATGGTGCTTTTTAAATGTCAATTTCCCAATGCCCATTGCTAGTATAGAATTTTTTTTTTTTTTTTTTTTTTTTTTTTTTTGCATATTGATCTCATACCCTGCATCCCTGTCAAACTCACTCATTATTTCTAGTAGGCTTTTGGATAGATTTCCTAGATAGATGATCATGTCATCTATGAGTAACAGCAGGCTTACTTTTCCTTTCCAACTGAGATGCCTTTTCTTCCTTTTTCTGGCCTGAATGCACTGGCTAGAACCTTAAATACAATAATGAATAGAAGTTTTGAGAGTGAGCATCCTTTTCTAGCTCCTGATTTTAAGAAAAAATAATTCAGTATCTCATCACTAAATATAATGTTAGCTGTAGATTTTCCCTAGACGTCCTTTAAGCTCCCTTTTATTCCTTCTTTGCTGAGGTTTTTCTTCTTTTAATTAAGACATGGATGTTGGATTTTGTCAATTGCTGCTAGCTTACTAATATGATGAAATTACACTGATTGATTTACAAATGTTAAAGACAATTTTACATTCCTGGGATAAATCCCACTTGGTCATGATGAATTATGACCAGAATTATCCTTCGAAATACTGTTGGATTCGGTTTGTTAAAATTTTGTTTAGAATTTTTAAACCTGTATTTGTGAAGTATATTGGTCTATATAGAATTTTCTTGTAATGTATATCAATTTTTCATATCATGTTAATTGTAGCTTCTAGAATGAGTATGGAAGGATTTTTCCACTTTGAGTTTTGAGTTTTGTGTAGAACTGGTATTTTTTACTCCTAAAAATGTTGACAGAAATCACTAGTGAAGCCATCTGGGCCTGCAATTTTCTTCTCAATTATTCCAATAGATATTCTTCAGGTTATCTATTTTTGTTTTTTTTTTTTTTTTTTTTAGTGATCTTTGGTAATTTGTGTCTCTCCAGGAATTTGTCTGTTTCATCTAAGTTTTTGAGTTAATTGGCATAAAGTTGTTCATAATATTTATTACCCATTTTAATATTTGTAGAATATAGTAATGCCACTTCTCTCATTCTTGACACTGGTAATTTGTAACTTCTCTCTTAATAATCGACTGGCCTGAGATCAATTTTATTGGTTTTAGAGATCAAGTTTTAGTTTTATTGATGTTTTTCTACTGTTTCCTTGTTTCTACTTCTGTTTACTATTTTCCACTTGGATATTTATTATTTTCTTTCTTGTGCTTACTTTGGGTTTAAGTTGCTTTTCCTTTCCAGTTTCTTATAGTGGAAACTGAGGTCACTGATTTGATGTTTTTTTTGTTTTTTTGTTTTTTTTTTAATATAAGTGGTTTAGTGCTACAAATTTGTCAAGTTTAAATACTCAGTTGCTTTGGGGCACCTGGGTGGCTCAGTCGATTAAGTGTGTGACTTCGGCTCAGGTCATGATCTCATGGTTTGTGGGTTTGAGCCCGGCGTCGGGCTCTGTGCTGACTGCTTGCTCAAAGCCTGGAGGTTGCTTCGGATTCTGTGTCTCCTTCTCTCTTTTCCCCTCCCCTGCTCGCGTGCTTACTCTGTCTCTCAAAAATAAATAAATGTAAAAAAAAAAAAAAATTAAACACTCAGTTGTTTTTTCTACTGCTATGTTTTCAAGTTACTTAATCTTTTCTTCTGCATTGTCTAACCTGTTGTTAATCCCAACCAGTATATTTTTTCATCTCAAAAACTACAGTTTTCATCTCTAGAAGATTGATTTTGTCTTCTGTACCTTCCATGTTTCCACTTAACTTTTTGAATATGTGAAATATTATAACTGGTTTGATGCCCTTCTGTACTAATTCTAATGTTTGTGTCAGTTCTGGTTTGGTTTCTTTTAAAGATTGATTCTTCTCATGGATATTTTCTTATTGATTTGACTGGATGCCAGACCTTTTGATTTTTATCTTGTTAAGTACTAGATATCTTTCATTTCTCTAAGTCATCTTCAGCTTCATTCTGGGATACTAGGAAACATTTCGATCCTTTTGGGTTTTCCTTTTATGATTTGTTAGGCAGGTCTCAAGCAGTGATTATTTTAAGGCTAATTATTCTTCAAATAATGAGCCTGGACCACCCTGAGTACTCTACCTAATTGCTCACTGAAGTAGTCTGAATATAACGGCCATCTAAAATATCAGGTTCTAATCCTAGGGGCACCGCGGTGGCTGAGTAGGTTAAGTGTCTGACTTCGGCTCAGGTCAAGATCTCTCGGTTTGTGAGCTCAAGCCCCATGTTGGGCTCTGTCCTGACAACTCAGAACCTGGAGCCTGTTTCAAATTCTGTGTGTGTGTCTCTCTCTCTGCCCCTCACCTGCTAGCATGCTATGTCTCTCTCTCTCAAAAAATAAAATAAACATTAAACAAAATTAAAAAAATAAAAAAGAGTCCGACACTCAAAAGAAAAATGACCCTCTCTACACCTTGATGTTGGCTTAGTGAAAATTATTTCAGATTTCTGACTTCCCAAAGTGTGAGAGAATAAATTTATGTTGTTTTTGGCCACCAAGTTTGTGGTGATTTGTTATAGCAGCTCCGGGAAACTAACACATTCATGAATTATAAACTTTTATAGCTTGGCTGTTGAGAACGGACACTTGTTTCTGGCCCTGGGACCAGGCACAATTCCCTCTAATTCTCCCCTCCTTTCAGATGGTTCTTTCCCAGGCCGGAGAGTTTATCCACGTGCATGTGCTCGATAATACTCTACTGAGTACTCTCAGTGGACCAGGGTTCTCTCTATATACAGCTCTCTCCTCTCTGGTACTGTCTTCTAAGAACTCTTAACTTACTTGGTCTTCCCAGACTCTTGGTTCTGTCTCCTCTACATGGGAAGTTGTTCAGACTCCACCTCAGTACCTTCCCTCTATGCCATGCTCTGAAACCTCTATCAAGGCATTAAAGCTGGAGCACTTCTTTGTTTCTTGTTTCTCGCGGATTACTTTCCTCCACTGCTTAATGCCCAGGATTGTGAAAACTGTTGTTTCGTGTTTATGTCTGCTCTTTTTGGGTGGCTTTAGGCAGGAGGGTTATTACTCTGGTCCCTATTATTCCCTGTGGGCTGGAAACTCCATTAATGTTTGTAGGCATCTTCTTTATTTTTTTGGTTAAAGCAAAATGAATGCACAATGTATTAGGGCATTCTGGAAACCAAGGATTAGTGTTTATAAAGTTCATGGTATTTAAATCAGACTTTTACCAAAGCATTATTTTTAAGCACTGAAAACACAGAAGTAAATAAAATGTCAATAATGTCCAAAGAGAACATTCTATCACAAACTGCTTAGAGTTCATTTATTTCATTTATATCATGAAGGCAGACAGCAGATAGTTATTAAAATAAATTGAGTGTACTACTAAATGACCATTTCATTAAAAAGTAAATGGGTAAAGTTTACTGCAGCTGTTACTGATTTTTACTGAAATAAAACACTGACCAAAGAATAGATTTGATTCCCAAAAAGTGATGAAGTCTAAAATTTTGAATAGTTGAATTAAGGCCACACTTCAGATGAAAATGAATTAGGAATATATGCAATTGTCCATTGAATTAATATTGTACTTAATACTGTAACAATTTTACTAGTGAAAGAAAACTAAAGAAAAATTTTACCTATCCCAGGAAAAGCAAGAGTTTAGTTCAGAAACCGAGAAATCTTTATAAAAACAACTCCACCCAAATGTGAATGGAAATTTATATCTAAAATGTCATATATGTAATTCTATTTCACTCTCAAGGTTTATAATATCATTAGAAGGACATTTCCAGGACAGTCTAGCTTACTGAAAAATACTAACATCTGACAGCACCAACTCTTTATCAAGCACGATGCTAAGCCCTTTATGTGCACTGTCTTCTTTAACTCACCCCATATTCTTTGTAATCCTATTAAAAATTTTTTTGATGTTTTATTTATTTTTGAGACAGAGAGAGACAGAACATGAGCCCCTAGGGGAGGGGCAGAGAGAGAGGGAGACACAGAATCCGAAGCAGGCTTCAGGCTCTGAGCTGTCGGCACAGAGCCCGACATGGGGCGTGAACTCACAAACCGCGAGATCATGACCTGAGCCGAAGTCACACGCTTCACCAACTGAGCCATCCAGGCGCCCCTGTAATCCTATTTTTAAAGATGATGAGGCTTAGAGGCAGTAAGTAACCTGTCCAAGGTCATATAATTGTGTAATTATTATCAAGAATGGGACTTAAATTCAGTCTTGACTCTAAAGCTCATATTCGAAAAAAGCCACAAATTTAAACTTACAAATAAATAAAACAGGGCTAATTAATTGTAAAATCTTACATTATAAAGTTCCCTTAAAAAGAAAAGTTCCCTTATATAAGGGTTTCCTCTAAATATCAAATAATATTTTAGCTCAGTATTTCAATAGCATTTTTATTTTAAAATGTGAAACTAGATGGATCATTTTTAAAAATGTTTATTTTGAGAGAGTGCACCCATGAGTGTGCACAAATAGGGGAGGGACAGACAGAGAGGGAGAGAGAGAGAATCCCAAAAAAGGCTCTGTGCTGTCAGCGCAGAGCCAGATGTGGGGCTCAGTCTCATGAACAACGACGTCATGACCTGAGCTGAAATCACATGTTGGACACTTAACCATCTAAGCCCCCCAGGCGCCTCTAGACTGGTCATTTCTAATATACAGTTGACCCCTGAACAGTGTGAAGGATCAACTGCCAACTGCCACGTACAGTCAAAAATCCACGTAAAACTTTTGAATCCCCCAAAACTTTGCTAATAGTGTACTATGGACCAGAAGTTTTACTGACAACATCAACAGTGGGTTAGCACATATTTTACGTATTATATTACATACTATATCCTTAGACTGAAGTAAGCTAGAGGAAAGAAAATGTTAAAACCATGAGGCAAAGAAAATACATTTGCACTACTATACTGTATTTATCGAAAAAATCTGTGTATTTAAGTGGACCTGTGTGGTTCAAACACACCTTGTTCAAGGGTCAACTGTATATGCAAGCACATAAGGCATTTATTTTTTCTTTTACGTATATATATCCTTGTGAATAGAGTATATAAGAAGGGATGACACGATTAGCCATAAAACAGACATAATTATTTTCACATTAACCTACTTCCTTCAAAAAGATTTTCCTGCGTATAATAGATATTTATTATACGTGGAGAGTGTGTATAAAATGTATATAACATTTCATATTTCTTTGCCATCACTGGAGAGAAAAAATACCGATCAATGAGAGAAGTCCCTCTTGTAACAAGAATCTGATGAAGATACTTTATAACAAGTCTCAAAGCATATGGTCTGAAAGTCAGGCTTTGAATTTTCCTATGCAAGTTCATTTGTATACTCCTGAGAGTGTAAGAGATGAACAAAAATAAGGGACCTTACAGAGTATTTCACCTCTGAAGAGATTATAGCGATATTTTTGTTATTTACCTGAAGATTTTCACAGGTCTCTTGACTGTAAGTCAGTCTCTGGATCTCTGTAGGTGAAACAAGATATAATGCTTGTCCATTGTTGGTGAAGCAGAATGTTCTGGCTATCCGCATGTTGGTGAGGGGCAAGTAATACACATCCAGTAGAGGTCTTAAACTAGGCAAACTTGAGAAAAATATTGAAAAGTCATTAATAAGAAACAAGGTAGGTTTTGGAAAACAGTATGGAGGGTCCTCAAAAGGTTAAACTAGAACTACCTTATGATCCAGCAACTGCACAAGTGGGTATTTACCCAAAGAATAGGAGAACACCAATTCAAAGGGATACGTGCACCCCTATGTTTACAGTAGCATTATTTACAGCAGCAAGATATGGAGGCGGCCCATGTGTCTATTGACTGATGAATGGAATAAAGAAGATCCACATCTTCTTCCAAATATTCTACACACACACACACACACACAAATATTATTCAGCCATAAAAAAGAATCAAGACTTGTCATTTGCAAGGACATGGACAGAACTAGAGAGTACAATGCTAAGTGAAATAAGTCAGAGAAAGACAAATACCATATGATTTCACTCTCGTGTGGAATTTAAGAAACAAAACAAACAAGCAATAGGAAAAAATAAGAATGAGAGAGACCAATCAAGAAACAGACTCTTAATTACAGAGAACAAACTGATGGTTACCAGATGGGAGTGGGGTCAGGGGAAGGGTGAAATAGGTGACGGTGATGAAGAAGTACACTAGTCATGAGGAGTATCAGGTAACGTATGGAAGTGTTGAACTACCAGGGTGCACACCTGAAACTAACAGAACACTGTACGTTCACTAACTGGAATTCAAAAAAATAACAGAGTAGGTTTTCGACTTGAACAGAGTATTATAGAAGACAAAAATGGCAGGATCCTGCAAACCTGATGATTTAGTATACTTGAGAGGGAGATAAAATTGATTTGTATTCCTCATAAAGTTGTTCACAATTAAGTGAATAACAATAAATTCTCAGTGTATAAGACCGTAAACAAAAGCGTTTCATTTCAACAGAATATAACTCTGTAATGTTATGTTTTAAGGGTGTATATGCTCTATTTGTGTTTTAGGAAAATGTGTAACTCACCTAAAAGTCATAATATGTCCGTTGGCGCAAAAACAGGCAAGGCAGATACTGTTATTCAATGCTACGATGTCTCCACGAAGCACAAACGAGGTCTCTGTAATGTTTTGCTTGTAAGCGCAGTTCTGAGATGGCAGTGAGATGACTTTTGCTTGCTTTTCAGAACATATCACTGCGTACTGGTTTTCACAAATTTCCTGAGAAGAGGAGGGGGATACGGAGACAGGCCGTCGTTTCTTTGATTTCTCCTTTTCATCTTTTTCTTCAGGAACATTGTGTTCTCTCCAGGATTCATATGCAGGTGGTACTAAGCAGCCTGTGGTATCCAGGAATGCCATTCTCAGGATCGCTCCTTTCAACCTCAGTATAGTACCTAAAATACGTAAGTAACAACTACTTGAATCGCCACAGCAAATGTATTTACTCCAACTCTGACACACAGGAGACACTCAAAAACACACAGAATGGACATGAGACTGGAATTGTACACTGGCTTCCTGAAGGGATTCAATCTTCAAGCATGTAGCTGAATCTGGAAAATGATATCAGAACTACATGCCCCGAACAGACACACGGTATGTCTGGAGCTATGTCTTCTCTCCTATCTGGCAAGTGTACTACCAACTAGTGTGAGAGCAGGCAGGTGACACCTAGAGCTGCATTACTATGGCAGACACCGTGGCCACAAAGTCCTTGAAATGCGGCCTGTCCACACGGTGGCACACTCTGAGAATCAAACACACACGTGCCGGTTCTGAAGACTTAGTACAAAAAAAGTTAAAAGTAAAATACCTTAACAACTTAAAAATACTGATTACATGTTGAAATGATAGCATTTTGGATACATTAGGCTAAAGTGTTATGAAAATTAATTTCATTTTTTAAACGTTTTTAATATGACTACTAGAGTACTTAAAATTCTTTAAGTGGTTTCTCTTTCCAGGTTTTCTTCCTATACAGATATTTGTTGTTTACTAATAAGAAACAAGATTAGTAAGAAGATTATCATTATGGAACCTTTTCTAACAGTGAAGCATATAGAATATACTCAAATATTTATTGAGTTGAATGAGTAAATCAAACTATTTCTTTGGTATTTTACAAATTATCATTAAAATCAAAATTATGTTTTAAATTTCAAGTAATGTTAAAGTCCACTGTATAAACAAGGGATACACTAATGAGCTCAATCATGTTTTTTTCTATCTAAATCAGCATAAATTAGTAATAAAAACCAGGTTTCTCGGTTATTTCCAGGTCTTTCAGATTTCACATACATTTGATGAAATTCAATCTCATTTTCAACATATGAAGATCATAAATATTTTCTTCTTAAAATTTGCTATTAAGTCAGCTTTTCCTAATAGTTCAAAGGAGAAAAATAACCTATTTTAAGAGTTCACATTTAGAGATTAAAAATAGCCAACTGTATGATGTTTTAGAAAATGCTTTTTGCTTTTTCTCCTAACTACGGTACCATCCTTTTGCTTACAGAACACAGTATTTTAAGGTATCCTACAATGCATTAGAAGAACAGGTTTTTTTTGTTTTGTTTTGTTTTGTTTTTCATTTTCTTACATAGTAATCATTATAGACATGATTCTAGACTTAAGGGGAAAAAAAAAAGCAGCAAGACCAGAACGGCTGTATAAATACATGATTTTCTGGAACTTTATTCCATGTATTCTGTCGCTAAAAACACAAGACTAAATTTCTCCACTTAGAATTCTTAGATCAATCCCAAAACGAAGAACAAGGGCTTCTACTAAAAGTCTGATCTTTAACGTAAGTACAGCGTGAAAGCATACATACCACTTGGAGACACAATGACTGGCTGAAGAAGTCTTTGCTCTCCTCCAGGTGGAAGGTTCAGTGCAATGA
Source organism: Herpailurus yagouaroundi (assembly GCF_014898765.1). Taxonomy (NCBI): domain Eukaryota; kingdom Metazoa; phylum Chordata; class Mammalia; order Carnivora; family Felidae; genus Herpailurus; species Herpailurus yagouaroundi. The sequence goes on from NW_024412429.1 coordinate 19,507,167, forward strand.
CAAGCACTGTTCCCAGAGTAGTACCAACCCATAAACATGGGGAAGGAGATGAATCTGCCTTTCGAGTAAAAGTTTCACAGAAATGAAGAGCAGAGATGGCTTCTCGGGATTCTTTATCAATGCTGGTTACGCTAGAACTCCGTGATCGGCTGAAGGAATTATCTTTTATATCTGAAATGATTTAAAATGTTGTGAGATTGTCCAAGTTATAAAGTATCCTATTTTTTTATGTGGTATAAATTTGGCCAAAGAGTTAATCTGCAAAAAGACAAAACCTATAGCATGTTTTAATTAATTTAATTAATATTTAATTATTTAATTAGTCTCTTTTAATTAAAAAGAAAAACAATTCACTTCTATGCTAATAATTATTTTCCTTTGCTGAAATATAAAATACAAACAGATAAATTCACACTTCTTAGAAGCGAGCTGGGTGCAGTCCAGTGAATTTGTGGATGTGTGATCTGTACGGGTTTTGGTGCTGTGCTTTGTTGGTATCCTGGTTGTTTTTTGAATCTTGACCCTTACCAGCACCATCTTTTCTCTTGATGCTGTTTCTTCCTTTGGTGATACAGTGTCATGGTTTGGCAGAACTAGAAAAGCATGGTTACTTTCAACTATTTATAGTCGAAATTATAAATCCTGTTCTAGGGAGCAATGCTTAAGATGCGTTTCATTTTGGTTACTCCCTTTCACTTTACCTACATACATCTGGTGGGATGCCAAGTCCTAAGTTATTTTACCCCAGTGTTGTTCCCTTCTTTCCATTACCAATCGACTTCCATCACCCTTCATTCAGGCTTCCATTACCATTCATAGACTACCGCACAATTCCCAAGTAGTCTCCCCACCCTCACTCTTTCACTGCTCTAACATAACTCAATTGAGTTTTACAAGGTACAGTCATAATTCTATCACTTCTATTTAAAAACTCTTCGGTGGCTCCTCTTTATTTGAGCATGCTTAATATTTTACTCAGGTTTTTAAGACTCTCCACAAAATATTTCCAACTCTCCTTGGTGGCCCTATCTTCCAATGCTACCCTGCTTTCAGTACCTTGAGAGAACAAAATGAGTCATTCGTTGTTCTCCAGACCTACCTTGCACTCACCTACTTTAGACTTTTGCTTGTGATTTCTTTCTGACTGGTTCTTGTGTCTCACTCTTTTCTCTACCTATCAAGATCATGCTTATTTGCTATCTCAGGTACTGTCATCTTCATGAAGTTTATCTCGACCCCGAAAATTGTATATGGTTTTTCTCTTTTTTGAATCTCGATAGCTTTTTCTCTCCCATGGCACTAAGAGTACATTTGTTCTGTAGTTCTTTTGGGCTTGTCTTAGGCCTCACTCTCAAGTGACTCTGAGTTTCTTGAGTACAGGTGCTGTGTCATTTTGATGCCCTGTAGGATTTAGCATAGTGTCTGGCATATACTAATATCCAACAAATACTTGCTGAAGACAGATCTGTAGGTGAAGTATCTAAAATGGTATGTGCTGGTGCAACAACTTTGGGATATTAAAACTTCTAGTACTTTCTACTGTTCATATCTAATAAATATTTCCTCCAATCACATAGTTTCAGTGCTATCATGAAAGAAATGACTTCATATGTCATGAAAAATGAAAACACATTCAAGTCTTTTAAAATGTATTTTATTAAATAAAAAACGTATAAATGAATCCTAACTGTACCTCCTCTAAAAGCGTTTGTAATCAAATTTAGATTCATACATTGACAATATTTCCCAAAATGGTAATTATATACAACAGAATTTTGATTATCACTGGCCTCTGAAAATAATAAAGCTACTAGTTATGGCAACAGGATGGGCAATCTCTAACTATAGTTCCTAAACATGTCTCTTTTACCTGTATACCCTGTTTGACACAGTAAAAAAGAACTACTTCTTCCTGTAAATGTAACAACTTTCCATAAGCAAAAGCTCATTACTGGATGAGTGTGGTAATGTTAAATATATAAATTGATTCCAAATGTTAACTCTGAAGTTTTCAAAGTTATTTTAGTAAAATAGTAGAAATTTAATTATTTTATTTAAATTTTAAGTGACTGCTACATCCAATGTGGGGCCCAGACTTATAACTCCGAGATGAAGAGTCACATGCTCTACCAACTGAGCCAGCCAGGTGCCCCAAATAGTAGAAAATTTAAATTTAGTAGATGGCTGATAGATATTAAAGAGGGCACTTGTGATGAGCACTGGGTGTTGAATTTAAGTGATGAATCGGAATTCTACTCATGAAATCAATATTGCACTGTGTGTTAACTAAAATTTAAATAAAAATCAATCAATAAATAAAATATTTAACGAAACATACACATGCAAGGTGATTGGACATATATTTTCAGTTGTGACCTAGTGTAAAGACAGAAATCCATAAAAATTTGATAATATAAGAAAATCTAATATAAATATACATTTGATAAGAAAATTTGATAATATAAATTTCATTATCAATTAATCTGTGTAAAATTTCTTACTGTTATCTACTGTTAAAATTACAATAGGTGATTCACAACATTATCTATACTTCAAATGTTAATTACAGGACAAATAAACAGTGTTTTAATTTAATGGAATAATTTATATTAAATTCATAAGCTCCAACTGCATTTGTATTATGACTTCTCTATAAAAATTAGATCACCAAAGAAACTCTGAAAATGAAATGAATCAGAATCAATATTTAACTTACAAAATCCTTTTTTTCAAGGTTATTTATTTTGAGAGAGAGAAGAGTGCACGGGCACAAGAAAGAGTGGGGAAGGGGCAGACAGAGGAGAGAGGGAGAGGGAGAGGGAGAGAGAGAGAGAGAGAGAGAGAGAGAGAGAATGAATCCCAAGCAGGCCACACATGGTCAGTTCAGAGTCAATACTGGGCTCCAATCCACGAAGTGCAAGATCTTGACCTGAGCCGAAATCAAGAGTTGGATGCTTAACCTACTGAGCCCCCCAGGCATCCCTGAACTTACAAAATTCTATATGTCCAGAACTGTTTGAAAACCAGTTAGAATTTTTAGCAGTTCATGAATTATAATTTATACTACTGTTAAATCACATGTTGTCGATCTTTGTGGCTTGAATCTTAGAAATTGGGCAAGCTAAACAAACGGAATAGAAATTTTATTAAGAGCAGAAATGAAAATAGCTATCGCTAAGCAAGGCCTACCATAGGATACATACTCTCATTAACACTTTACATTTATCATTCTATTGAATCCACTTAACAACTGTGAAAAGTTTTATGACCACAATATAACAAATAATAAAACAGACACTTAGGCTAAATAACTTTCCCAGGATGACAAAGCTAATTAGTAGGAGTCAGGACTTGAGTCATGTCCAAGTCCAAAACTTTCTTAGGCAACTCCATATAAACAAGGGATTAGTCATACCACCAATATACAAAGGGAGGGTTTGGATTATTATTGAGAATTAAAGTTCAGTCTTTAAATACAAAAAATATATTTGAACATGGGGTGTTTCTGGAAGATCTAAACTCAGATAACATTTGTCATTAATGCCATCCAACTGTAGGTGTTACAAGCATGTCACAAAATTATTGCTTTCATGTTACTCTGGATGCTTAGAACATTCTACCTATGTATATTCCCCTCTCCTTCCCACAGAGCTTTATGTAATATTTTATTCCCTCCGTCAAAACATAATGCCAAGAGATGAGTTTGGTCAGGGTAAATTCTAGGACCTAAAACTAATTCACATCAAGGTATAAAAGTCTAATTTTTTCCTCCCCCTCTGGTGGTTGACACTTGAAAAGTAACATCAGAGGTCTAACAATATCACCCATGGTTCCTGAGACTGGGCCATAGAATATAGGATGGTGAAGATATAGTACAAGTGCAATGTTGCACAATTTCCTTATAAGCCAAAGTGAATTCTAGTCACAGAAGGTTCCAGAGCTGCAGGAATAGTCCCACCAGCTTCAGCTGCTTTGGGAACATCTGACAGTTTGAGCCTATCAATAGAGTTGTTGTTTCCCATTGACTCCCCAGCCAATATAAAACAATTACCAGCTAAGAATCTCTAAAAATAGTTTAGCAGCACAATGACACGAAGGGAAGTTACTTAGGTAGCACAGAGACTGTTCCAAGGTATGTAGCAATCAGTTATTGGCTTAGGGCAGTGAAATACATGGGCATGTAAGCTAAAACATGAACTTCATAAAGATGATCTACAAATAAGTATGGAGTATACCTGCTGATTACATTACTTACATAATTTATAAGTGTGAATATTCTTTTTAAAAATAATTATACTCTTTTTATGAATTTTAAAAGTACTTCTACATATGTTGTCTCATATTTTTAAGATACTAGAAGAGACAAAAACATTTTAACTCACAGTATTTAGTGTTAATGAAATTATGGGCCTCTTAGTCTGATGAAAACTGCCTCTCAGATTCACTTGGTTTCAAATTACATCTGTCATTTATATAGTGAAGGGAACTATTCCCTTCTCAAAACATACGTTATCCTACACTCTAGAATTAATTCTGGTTCCCTTAACATCAGTGTTAGTACAGGATTCTACTAAACTGTTTTTCCTTATGTTCAGGAATGGAACCTTGTACTCGGACAACGGAAGATATTATGCCTTCTCACTAATAATCACATGCTCTCTATCAGTACAACTGAGATAAGACTATGACGTGGAAATGCTAAAATTAGAATGGTGAAATGGGCCAATATCTAAGTTTGTATTACTTAAAAAGATAGTCAAGGAATCTAAGGAATAAATAGTGAAAAGATAATGGGTGTGAGCAAATGCAAGGGAGGAAATCTAGTTATTTCTATGACAAAGATGGGTGAAATCATCTTCAGCCAGTCTACTTTTTATTAAAAATAATTGCGATTTCTGAAATTAAAAAAAAGGTGAGTTATTTAAAAAGAAATGTTGCAAGTTTATTTTTATCTTTATTGGAATGTCATTTGTCCCTATTCTGTGATATCAGGGAGCTGTTTTTGAGCTGGTATAAAGCAAAAGGAATGTGTGAATGAATTCATTCTGTTTACCTAGTGCATTAGTTGTAAAGAAAGTGCTATAGAAAAAGGAATACTTCCCAATTTATTATCACCAAAATTAATAATGATTCTTGATACGAGAAATTCAATGTAATACAGAAAACTAATTTACTGTGAAAATGTTGTAAGTTTATAAAGTTCAAGTAAGTTTTCAGATAGTTAAATGGGACATAATAACTTTTAATAGAACTTAATCTGAAATTGCACAAATTTCAATCTTATACTAAATTTTGTTTAGAATAAAGTATGAGAACTGAGAAAATATATTATTTTGGTTTGCTTGAAATTATAATCTTTTATAATTTACAGATGACATTCTAGAGGCTATTAATCCTTAAACTTCTTACTCCTTTTAAACTTGATTTCTGATAAAAATCTAGTCTATCATAATTTTAAATCTTCTGATTTCCTGGTCTTCCCCTTGAAGGGAGTTTAACTACTGTGGATTTTATTCATTTATTTATTTTACTTACCTAAGTCAGGCTTTAGGTCAGTAGGCAAGCTTAACTTCCTTGACATCTTTGCTGAAAAATAAAACGCATTTTTAAAGTTCTGAAGAGTATATGATTCATATTTATTAATACCAACTGCTCTTCCAGATAGAAGTGAATACTTTTATTACTACATCTAGATGCTAAGATAATTAAAATATGATTAATAATATTATGGGTGGAAAGTAAATCTTATTTTCAATTTTTTAAGAAGTTTGTACTTACTTGGTACACTATCTTTGTGTGCGTGAAGCTCTTACTTCAAGAAAGCTTTTTAAATTCTAACTGTTAATTATTTCTCAGGCTCACAGGAAAGGGTTAGGCTTTTCTAAGAGAAGCAAAGTCATTTCTTAGTAGGAAGATGCAGATAAGGACAACAGAGGCAGAAGACTGAGTTTGGGTAATCGATATAATAAAACCTTTCCAGCTCATCTTCATAGCCACTGAGCTCATTATTTTTTAAGTTAATCTTTAGAACATAGGACAACCTCTATCTAAGATTAAATTTAAGTGTTTGACTATAAAACTATCTGGGTTCACCTATTCTGGATATACATTAACACCGCTATTTACATGTCAGTGAAAGACGAAAGTCATGCTCAATCTAAAATTATGGTATTTACAAAAATATAAACTCTGTGTATGTCAATTTCTAATTTAGCATCAGAATAATAAAAAAGCCTATTATAAACTTACTGGAATTCACTTTCCATCCTCAAAGTCAGTTATTGCCTTAATCTAGGAAGTGACTTAAAGTTAGGAGTTCTTTATATCTATTGTGTTAGTGGCAATGCATGCATAACAGAATAGTGCTTCCTATGTAAAATACCGAAAAAGCACTTGTTAATACATGAATGCATATATTGGGTTAAATTTTGGGCCGTTAAGAGATACTTAAAGCACAGACCCTGCTAGTCCATAAGGGCGCCATGTAAACAAAGAGAAATCCAGTCATAGTATATAACTTCCACATCTAAAAAAATGACAAATCCAGTATTAGGCAAGAGGCATTAGGCAAACTGGGAAGGGGTGGGGGAAATCAAGTTTTCATTTCCAAGTTTCATTAATCATCATCTTTTAAAAAATAAAAATGAGTCAAATATAAAATCAGTCCTATCCCATTTTCACCCAGATGTAATCAATGTCAGTTAAAAGATAAAATTTACTACAAAACTAGCCAGTGAAACCTACAGTTAGTTGATTTTATATAAATGGTTGCTGTTGTATTTAATATCCAATTCCCTAAAATTAGAAGATATTATACTCCCAAAACCATCTTCTAGAATATAGTATTAATACTTTCAAAAGAATTCAAAGGTTTTCACCAAATATCATAGGTACAATGTATATAGACTGATAAATAACATCTGTATAATAAACATGTTATCTGAAGTATTCAAAAAATCAGTCTGGTAGAGTATAAAGATATGACTCGGATGATGCCGATGCCTCTCTAGACTCCACTACTCTACTCTGACCCAGTTATTCTTTCAGGCCAGTGCTTATCCAAAACTTGAATGTACACACCAATCACCTGGCAAACTTGTTAAATCAGATTCGGATTCTATACTCTTGGACTAGGGCCTGAGATCTTACACTTCCAGCAAGTTCCCAGGAAATGCCAATGCTTCTGGTCTATGAACCACACTTTGAGGAACCAGATCCCTAGACCAAAAGAAACTTCAGGAGAGGAACCAAAACTAATTGAGCAAACCCAGTATGCATATATATGTGTTAGTTCACTGTAAACATCCCCAGGACAAGCTTCAATACTTAGTTTGTAAAATGTAGTGGTTAGGACTTGATTAAGCATCAGATCAAACCTGAGATGGAAGCCACTTCATCCAACTACCAAGTGTGTGTGACCTTAGGCCGATTACTTTGCCTCTCTAAACCTGAAATTTCCTCATTTGTTAAAAAAGGATAGATAATAATGCCAATTTCATAGCTGTGAAGATTATACAAGATGATGTAAGCAAAGCGCTGTGCGTGACACCTGACACACAATACGGATTTGATAAATGCTGGTTATTAATAATAAACAAATGCAATGATTTCTAAATAAATTGTAAAATGCTATCCTAATGGGCTACTAATATACTTGTAAACTACCCAACATTCCTTTAGTCTAATTCTGTGATAATGTTCCGAGTAACTAAAACAACAAAATGGAAAAAAACAAAACAAAACAAAACAAACAAAAAAAACACTTTAGGACATAAGTATGGAACAGTAATGCACCACTGAACTTCAACATCTTTTAAGTTTGTTTCAAAAACTAAATTCAATATATAGCTAAGCATAACAAAGATAAAGGACTTGAATAATTTACAAGCTATATCATTCGTCCTCATTAAATTAAAATGTATTAAGTAACTTTTGTCAATTAGAAATGTATCTGTTGAAGTTTTCACTCAATAACCATATACATATTTCTGCCAAAAAATTTCACTAGCATGAAATTTCTTTCTGAATTTCTTAAGTGTATGTTTTCAATCTCCCTCAGGATTTTCTACTAGAAATCCTTTTATGTAAAATTCTCAAATATTTAAAAACTTAAGTTACTCTTTCCCATAAAATACAATATTTTTTTGTCTAGCATTAATTTATCATGTAAAAAAAAATCTCTGAATATAACTAACCAACTTTCAAATAAATCTTCCGTTGGTCTAACTTTGACATTTTATTGAGGTTAGAACCACACAATAATGACAAGGCAGCTTTTTTTTTTTTTTTACTGTAGTAACTTTACTATAAATGTCACAAAATGATTTAATTATAGTGTCTAATATTTCCTCCTAAAACACTTTGCAACTGGAGACCCACAACCTGACCACAAACTCAATCATAGTTTTCAAAGACAGGTATTTAAGCCACACTACTGTAACATTTTGGTACAATTTTAAGCAAGCCCCTTGAACAAACAACTTGAAATAACAAATGTTAAAAGATTAACTTTGCTATTTTGTTAATTCCACTTACCAATTAATATTATAAAAAAAAAGATACAGAACTAATAATTGTAACGAATAGAATAGAGAAACATTTTTGTTACAGGTAAGAGGTGGGAACAAGGGCCGAGGGATACTTACTTATTAACCTATTAAATATTTATTGGGCACACGCCAGCTATGTGCCAGAAGGCAGGGATTTCCTGCCCTCCAAGAGTTCACAGTCCATTCGAGGTATGAAATAAGTCCAGTGCAATGTAGCAAGTATTAAGAGAAGCAAGCACGAGGTGCTAACTAGAGTACATTGAATTTATAACTATCTTATTACTCTGGAATACTTATCTAAGACCATAGGATATGAGGATAAAGCCAGCAAGGAGTAGACTTTGTACATTTTCACAAAACTATTTGTTCCCCACCTTTTTGTTGGCGGTATTTTTGTTATGTAAAATTTACATACAAATGAATAGATCTTAAATATATATTGAGTTTTGACAATGTACACACCTACATAACTCAAATCCTTAACAAGATATAGAAATTCATCATGATCCAAGAAAGACCGTGCATATTCTTCCCAATCAATTCCTGTCCTTGTCCCTAGAAATAACCATTGCTCTGACGTGTTTTCCCCACCACTGATCAGTTTTGCCTAGTCTAGAATTTCATATGCATGATATCATGGCATAAACTCTCGTGTAAGTCATCTTTCACTTGGGACAATGTTTTTTTATCTTTCCCCAAAATATTCTATTATTATTTTTTAAAACATGGAAGCTTCATAAATTTGTGTGTCATCCCTGTGCAGGGGGCCGTGCTTATCTTCTCTGTGTTGCTCCAATTTTAGTAACATGTGGTGCTAAAGTGAGCACCTTCCCAAAATATTTTAAAGGTTACATTCTTTCTTCCATGTTTATAATTAGAATTTTTAGATGAAAAAGTCTCAATTAATAGATTCACAGGCATTATCAGATTAATCTCTTCTAACTGTCCCCCTATACACACGGATCTAATTTTTTAAGGTTTGAATTATGTGTTCTTTACAGAAATTTTGGAAAATATACAAACAGAAAAATAAGGCCATCATGAATTCCCACAATCAAGAGACAAAATTTTCCATATTTCCTGCCACTTAATATAAATTTTTATTTAGTATACAAATCTGTATCTTGCTTTTTTCCTCACTATTAAAAAAAGCATTTCCTTACATCAGTTGTTAGTATATTTTAATGGTTGCATATTTACTTATATGAACACTTACTCAACAATAAGGTATTTTCCAATACATATGGCAAAAATGTACAAAAATATTTGCACATATTTTGATTATTTCCTTAGAAGAGAGTTCCATAAAGGACAATCATTTCTAGTACAACTGTCTCCACATCCCAAGGTCTTCTAAAGTATGTCTTTAAGTAGCAGCTTTTTTTTTTAAGTTTAAAAGAAAGGCATATAAACATAATCTTTTACAAACTTGTTAAAAAACATGAATCAGAGAAAATCCCAATTCACAACTCTACCTCCTCAAAACTCAAGTTGCTCCATTTTCTTACAGCTTTGCATGTAGCTACATAGCTAAGAAATCTAAAGCCAGATTATCGCCTACCTTTTAATGTAACTTGTCTATCTTTTGGCAAGGGGAAGAGCAAAAGGAGGGGGAAGGGATTTAAATCTTCAGCATTGCACACTGTGTTTGTATTTGTCATCAGGTTCCATAGCCTTTCTTCTACAGTCTCTATCCAGTGATACTGAACTCATCCAGGTAATTTTATGCATCAGATATCGAACTTTACAGTACTAGACTTCATTTTATTCATTATAAAGTTGTTATTTTCTCTGCTGATATTCTCTCTGTTCACTCTTTATGGACATTTTTTTTCTTCTCAATATTAAAACATACTTTAGCAGCTGCTTTAAAAATCCATAGCTGCTAATTTGTGCATCTAGTTCATCTTGAAGTCTGTTTCTAATTTCTTCTTTGCTTTCTTTCTTCCTTCCTTTCTTTCTCTCTCTCTCTCTCTCTCTTTCTTTCTTTCTTTCTTTCTTTCCATTTTTGAGAGAGCAGGGGAGGGACAGAGACAGAGAGGGCAAGAGAGAATCCAAAGGCTCCATGCTGTCAGAGCGGAGGTCTTGTAGGGCTTGAATGCATGAAACATGAGATCATCACCTGAGCCAAAATCAAGAGTCAGGTGTGCAACTAACAGAGCCACCCAGATGCCCCAACTTCTTTATTATGGGTCACAATTTCCTACTTTTGACTTTGAATCTTTATTTCACATGCCCAGGAACTTCTCATTGATTGAATGCTGGACAGAGTGGATAATATGTTGAAGGGAGTCTGTATTGTGTCATCCATCTTCACAGGTGGTGAGCTTTGCTCTACACCTTGCCATTAAACTACTGGAGAATCCTTTGGTTTGATCAGGCTTCACTTTATTCTTTGTTAGAGCAGGTCTATTTCAGTTTGAACTTAGTTCTAGGATATGGCTTTTATGCTAAGAAGTGATCCTTACTCTTATGGAGGGCCTTGTCGGGATATCAAGAGAATCACCAAGGTGCTCAGCAGGGTCTAATGTCAACAACTCCCAGAACTGGGTGACTGCCGGTATCCCTGTCAGCTCTCAGCCTTAGAGCAGGTGGCTGGTGCTAGGCCTTGTGACGTACGGTCTAGCTCAGGTACAGTGTTAGCCTGGAGCTGAACTGGAGGTGAACCCGCACACAGACCTCTAGGAGTCTCCCTCTGTGCGGTTCCTTCCTCTCTAGCACACTAACTCACACACTGCAGCCATGTTAGCAGCCCAGAACTCTAACCTCTGCCTCCCTAGCTGGATGGGACTGCACCTTAGCCTGAATTCTACCCACCCTGCACTGCAACAGGCAAGTGTTCCACGGCAGAAACCTGGAGAGGTTGTGGGGCTTGCTTCATACTTCCCCTTCTTTCAAGGGTGGCAGCCCTACGCTGCCTATTGCTCAACGCCTAGAAAGAAGAGCTCATCATCCAGTCTGACTAGCTTTACAGTTGTGGAAGGCGAAGTCCCAAACCTAAGGTCTAATGTTGAAATTTAGGCCAAATGTTTTTATCTTTGAATTTTTGTGACTTCCGGGAAATATACTTGTTTTCAGGTCTGTTTAGTCAACCTCCTTGATGGCAGGTCCACAAGCAGCAGATCCAATCCGAAGAACCTCTAGTCAGGCCACCCGGCCGACACTCTGTACCCTGGGATCATTCTGTGGATGAAGCAGTCACAGACTATCTAGGATTTTTTGATGATCACATTTTTACTTCTCAGGGGTCTCAGAAGCACTTGCCAACCCAGTTACCTTGTCAGCTGATTTCACTGCGTGTATACAGAAACTTCCACGCATGCTTTGAAGTTACTGAACTTCCATCGCAGCTTTCAAACTGAAGACATAATTTGAATGAGTTCTTGGAAGACAAGTTGTCTGCTCCTCTCATGTTCAACTGTGCATTCTTCAACTTTTGCTCTTTATACCCAATATCTTCCTTGCTTTGAAATCTTTTGTCACTGGAGAGTATAAACCAGATCTCTTTTTCTATACTTTTGTCCACAGAAGAAATGATAGGAATGACAATAAAGTTTCTTCAATCTGAAGAAAACTGGTATCAGAGCTGTGTCTTGGCAGGCTATAAACCTGAGTCTCTGCTCTCCTATGAGTGGAAACCACTCTTTTCAAGCAAAATGTTGAAATGTATGCAAATTAAATAAAAAAACCCCGTAACAATAAAGAAACTAAAACTCAACTTATAGGATATGGCAAAGAAGCCAAGGGAAAAAGGAGGACCAAGAAGTAGAGATTCTCACCACTTATCACACATTATTTTAATAGCCAACAGACCTAATAATATCAATGTCTATCTCCCATGTTGAAATCTAAATTCCATGAGTCTGGAAATAAAATCTATCTTGCAAAATACTGTCTCTGTGTATAGCACTTAATGTTTGGTCAATGAACATGGTGATGAATGAGTAAATAAATGAATAAACAAACTGTCACTGGAATTTTACTTCTACAGAAAGCAGCAGAATTTTCTCACAAATGAAATAAAGAGAAAAAGAGCGCAAATTAAATACGGGCCTATTCATCAAAAAGATGACGTTTGAAATTATTTCACTAATTTAACTTTAGCTTGGACTGATTTTATGTTATGAACCAAACAGGAAGTTACTTCTAGAAGATCATTTTACATTCTTCCAATGTAAGGAAAAGACAGTTCTATGGAGAAAGAAATGCATACACAGGAAATACTGACAGAGAAAAGACAAACAGACTTTGCTGAGATTTTATTATGAAGTTTGACAGAAAATACATTCGGAAACAAAATGAAAACCCAATACACACTATGCCATACTCTTCAGATTTTAGTCATCCTGAAAAAGAAAAAGAACTCATTAGAAAAACTCAGACATGTATAATAGTTTCAAAGTACCTAACTGTAAACAATTTAGTTCTTCACAAACTGAGGAAGAGTAATCTTACCTGCACACTTGACTCGTCTTTCATCTTCTCTTTCAAGATGAGCTTCTCGTCTTCTAAAAGCCACATGAGGGATTAACTATAAAGATGAACTTCTACAGAAGTAACAGCCACACATTTGAGATTCAATATTGGGGAATATAATGTAGAACTATCAGTACTAATTTGAGTTTTATCATGAATTAGAATAACTTTGTAACTTAAAATTCTACTTCATTAAGTTGGTGCATACCTTCGTATTCACATGGCAAACTCCAAATGGGCCTCTGAGAATTTATTTTTCAATGTAAATATAAAAGAATTCGGAAAATAGCACAAGAAAAAGAGGCCAGAAAGCATACGAGTGAAGACACGCTATAGGTAAAACAAGAGTTCAAGAGACCTGGATTCTGGTCCTGACTAGGTCATTACTATGGGACATGACTTTGGATATGCAACTTAACTTCTTTGAGGCCCAATCTCTCTTCTTGAAAAATAAGGGAGCTTGAGCAGATTCAAAATTATAGAATTTAATGAGTTAGTGATTTAGAATATAATGATTATGAATCCATTTAAGTTGGCTTAGAACACTTTTAAAGAAGGAATCACTGGGACTCATGTAAAAGAGAACTAATGAAAACAATACTTGGACTAATGATCATTATTTTCATTGATCAATTGACTTCAAAAATTAGTTTTTGCTAAAAAAGAAAATCACTCAGGGGCGCCTGGGTGGCTCAGTCGGTTGAGCGTCCGACTTCGGCTCAGGGCGTGATCTCGCGGTCCGTGAGTTCGAGCCCCGCATCGGGCTCTGTGCTAACCACTCAGAGCCTGGAGCCTGTTTCGGATTCTGTGTCTCCCTCTCTCTGACCCTCCCCCGTTCATGCTCTGTCTCTCTCTGTCTCAAAAATAAATAAACATTAAAAAAAAAAAAAAAGAAAATCATTCATTACCCAAAAAACTGCTAACCTAGAATCCGAGAGATTAAAAAGAGGTACAATCCTCCCTAGGTTAACAAATACAACCTGAAAAATATCTATAGTGTCTGGAACGGTGCTCATTAAATGGAGCTTTGATTTCTATCTGTTTTGGCACAGCACTCATTAAGTCACTACACTTTTGTATCTTTATATTTTAATCTCTAGTTATTATTTCCCCCTCACAGTTTCATGTAATCATTCCTTCTGTATGAAAATTAGTAATAATAGGGAACATGGACAGGATCCAGCTAGAAATCTATCTTTCACAATGAAAGAGAATCATAATGAAATAGAACTAATAATCTTTAGAAAAGGTTGATCATGTAGTTTCAAAATCTACCAAACAATGCTAGCATCTGGACCATATTTTATTCATAAGGTACCACGAAAAATTTGATTAACACTTTAACAAAGACATACATTTTAGGACTTTTTATACAAACGTAAGATAACAAAAAGTTTTACAGAATTTTGCATTTCCAAAGCTTTGTAAAATATAAATAATAAGCAAATAATAAATTGATAACCACTCTTATTTTCTAAATGATTTACAGAAATGGTTACCACTACAGGAAAGACTGATTTTGGAAATACTGATCATTAAGATTTTACTAACAAAAATTAATCATCAAGTATGAACAGGCAAAACAAATCACTATCTGTGTATTACATACATGTAACCTTTCTTTAGGGATGCTGCAATTGCATTATATTCTGCTGTATTTTTGCTGTTGAACTCCTAAGGCTAAAGTTATGCCTTTTTAGGCTGCTGTTCTTATGCATGAATAAGGAAGTCACTGTCAGTATCATTTACCTGAGTTAGCTGTCAGCCAGGAAACAAAGAAGCTGGGCATTGGGTAGATGGGTTACGAGACTCTACTGTTTGCTGTAGTTACTCTCCTTGAGTCTGAATTTTGAGAAAGGTAAACTTCCAGGCACTGTATATTACGTTTGGGTGAGAGGCACCAAGATGACAACCGTGATCCGGTACGAGGGCATAAGTTAGCATGAGTCATCCTTTTTTCTAGGTTACTATGTGGATAGAACAGGGTCATAACCAGAATATCTAGTTACAAACCACATAACAGATCTGTTTTTGAATCCTTCCAGACTCCAGTAAATTGTCTTAAGAGGTAATACAGCACAGTGTTGAAAGGACAGATAGTGAAGTCAGACTACCTGGGTGTAAACCCTGGTCCCATCATTCACTAGATATGTAACCAACAGATACATTACTTACACTCTATCTCTCAGTTTCCCCTTCTGTGAAACAGGGAAATAGTAAGTAGCTCAATGCAGTTACACTGAATGGGTTAAATAAGAAATATTATTTATAAAGGGCTGGCACAGTGTCAGAAAAATTGTAATTTTTAAGTATATATATATATGTATACACATACACACACACACACACACACACACACACACACATATTTAAAATACTGTTATCATCTCAGCTAACTCTGCTGTTCTGTTGGGCAGTAAAAAAAAAAAAAAAAAGGGGGGTTGATTTTCCAAGCTTGGGTTAGATTGTTTAAGAATGACATTTTGCTCCCTACTCCTCCAATATCGGCAGCAGTTACTTTCAAAGAAAAGGTAAAGCTTCAGAAACAAAGTATCAGAGCCAAGACATTCAGTCAGTCTCCCACGCAAGGAGGGTTTTTTGTTTGTTTTGTTTTGTTTTTTTTAACCAGTGTCAATCTTAGGGGTCTAGACTTAATTCTTAATGCCTTCTTTTATGAGGCCACTTCATAACTTCCTAAAGTTGAAGCTATAAATGTCTGTAGACTGAGGAAGAAAGAGGTGGTAATTTGATGAGGCCCAGGGAACTTCAGAGCAAGTACAGGACTGCATGATAGGGAACACAGTGAGCTCAGAATGCTCAAGGAATCTTAGCACTTTTGACACCATAAACTTTACGCAGAAAATATGTCTTGACAGAGAGGTCTTCAGGAGATTGTAGGAGTTTCTCCAACCCCCCCCTCCGCAATGTTTCACTGACATTTTATTGTGCTTTCAATAGCATATTTTATGTTAACTCTTATTACAAAACTAGACACTAATGTAGGAAGATAAACTCCTTTTTTTTTTTTAACTGTAAAAACTTTACAGTCTAAAATGGAGCAGTCTCCATTTGAACAAAGGAAAAATTGAGAAGAGAGCTTTTCTTGTAAATCTGTTGGGATTAAAACCTATATTGGAAGATTACCAAACAAAATTACATATAAAACAGGAGCAGTAGTTTCTGAAGATGTAAAATAATTATGTATAACTGTAACTAACCTAACCGTTGAAATGGTGAATAAAGTCAATGTGTTTCCCAAAAAATGTAAAAACTGGCATGACAAAAACAAAAACTTGCCAACAACATAAAAAGCAAGAACATTACCAAAGAACTATCCTTCCTTCTAGTAATGTTCTTAATCCTAAGAAATTTGTTAATTGAAAACTTTCAAATATTCAAACTCAGATATTCCATGTCATGTGTTCTATTCACAACAGAAAAAAAACAGAGGAGCTAGTCAACACATAGTTAACAAAGCAAATACAGGATCAAAATTCAGACAGAGAAATTATTCAAAAAAATGTAATCATATACAAAGTTCCTTTTATGTAAGGTAAAATTCCTAGATAATTGATAGATCATAAAAATTCTTTGCAAAAGTGTATGTAGGAAGGTCTCTTACAACTTTTTACATTATATGACAGTAAGTACTATTAAGACAAAATATAGTATAAAAAATTTGGTTGAAAAGTATTATGCGATAGTGCTAGTACATAATTAAAGCAATTTAACTATTACCAACTGATTCACTATAAAACCACAAAGAGATAATCAATTCCCCATATATGAAGAGCCCTTTGCCCAAGAATAAACCATCTTATTTAAAAAATGACCAGACGTGCTAACAGTCAGCCAACGTTAACATGACTAAACAGGGTTCAATTTACAATATGCAGACAATATAGACGCTACTTCTGAGAATTTTGGCAATTTAATTTTACTATATATTAAACTTTATCAGTTGACCAAAGGTAAATCTATTTCAGCTGCCTAGAAATGCTCCTCATTTAATATAATTCAAGGAACACGTGATACGCATTTCAGAGGAAATAAATAACAAAAAACAGTATAATAAAAATTGTGGGTTTAAATCGAAGATTAAATTTATTCTTTTTGTAAAACAGTACTTCTCAAGCCTTTAAAAATCTTCAGTGAATACTCAAATTTTTATGACGAACTAAAAATCCTAGAGTTTGATTATATCCCCAAAGTTTGATTATGTATTTTGTTTTCTAATTTTAAACTTTGAAAACCTTAGACTGGGTAATTCAATTCAAAGTATACTCATAAAAACAGCCGAAGAGATTAATATAAAATACTCTCCATCACTTAGTTTTACTTGTGGGGCTTGGGGGGAGAGTCTTAAGAAAATTCCCATTTAACTCCAGGGCAGTGCAGATTACAGAGTCAATATTTTAGAGAACCATTGAAATTGGGGATTGTAAAAATTTGAGAAGGATGGGAAAAAGGTAGGAGAAAATACAAATAAAAACTATAAAGGAAAAATCTCAAAATTTGGTATAAAACTGTACTATTTACGACATAAATTGAACCCTGCTTTATTTTAAATAAAGCCAAAATAAAAACAGAATAATTCACATTGTAAGTCAGGAAAAAACTGCAACACCAATTTAACTGATTTTCAATAATTATTGCCCCAATGAGTTTAGAAGAAACAGCCCAAGAGATTATTGCTTAGCATAGAAATAACAAATTAATATATACAAAATGCAATGCATTAGATCATTTTCTGGTGTTGAGTAACACTGCATATAGCAAGGATTAGAAACAAAAGAGAAATTTCTATTTCCTACCTATATCACTGGCTACCATCTTGGAAAACTTTCTGCTTTTGGTCTTCACTGAAAATAATATTTTGATATAAAATGTCAAAATCTATTCAAAGTAAACTAAAATTAAACATAATTAAAAGAAAATGCTTTAAAATAAAGATACTATACCCTTTTCTATAAAATTATTCATTTTTTGTTCATCATCTGAATTGTGTGGTGATGAAGAACCTACACGAATCAAGACAATGGAAGGAACAAGCACATAGTCAGTCACAAACACGAGTTGTCACAGGGAAAAGTACAACCAAAATAATCTGGTAACCTCTAAGGTAAGTTTCCATACTATTAGCCACGAGGAGATGTCATGCATATAATCAATAACAATTTTCATAATATTAAAGTAAGAAAAGTAATCAGTAGTTCATTATCTTTCAAGGTAGAGAATTCCTTAATATATGTAAATATTAACTCTATAATGATTTCTCCATAAATTACAACCATTTGGAAAAATCTTGGTATACATTATACGTTAGAGAACAGGTAAAGAACAATATAAGCAGCAATAAACAGTTTCTGAACGAAAATGCAAAACTTCTTCGATATTAGTTAACTGAATAAGGTTGGTTCATCTAGAACTAAGAATCTCGGGCAAGAAGTATACTGACAAAATTTACTTCAGAGTTAGCTTTCCAGATACCAATGTTAAAATCATATATAAATTCTACTATTACCATAGAGATCTTTTAAAAACTGAGGATCATACTTATAATTTTAGGTATGTTCAAATACTTACTTATGTTTAATGAGGTAAGAAATAGTTAATTTTATTCCAGCTGCGACTTCTAATATAAGTTTATCTAATATTTTTACTGTTAAGATTTTATTTGCCTTTTCCTTAAAAAAAGTGTTTCTAGCTTTTTATATTTGATTTCTGACATTAATGTTTCATTTATAAATGTACTACTAAGTAGCACTCTAGTTGACAACTTCTATTATTAAATGATCTATTCTTCATAATAGCACATTTCAAATGATATCTCATCCATAAATTTCCAGTCTCCTCGATATAAATCACTTCCCCCCTTTTGAATTTCAACAACCCTTTGTATACTTCACCTATGATGTGTACTTCACTTAATACCTCATATTTTAAGTTCACACACACGTCTTTTTCCCACTGCACTGCACTTCTAAAACACTGAGCCGTTTTTCTTTACTTTTTTTTCTTTTTTATCCCAGTGAAAGTACTGAACCTTAATAAATAAGGTCAAACTGATGCTTTCTTTGGCCAAGTGGAAAATATCTTTGAAGTCTCTCCAAGGACCAAGTAAAACCTGTCAACATTGGCAGTATCCAATTACTTCTATAATAGTCTTAAAAGATTATTCTTAAAAACCATGTTATTTTTGTTAAATAGCACTTATGGATCCTTATAAATCCTATATCAAAAAATATCACATAAGTAACAATGAACTCGATGGAACATTTTCAGGAGTAGAGATGGATATACTTGTTTTTCAAAGAAGATAATGGTTATAAGAGGTTAGCCACAGGAATGTAAAAAAAAATTATTAATACTTATTTTATGTGATATATTTCATTTTAGAGCAATAGCTAGGTAACATATCAAACATGAATATCAAATCATAAAAATGTTTTTTAGTTATTTCCAATGTAACAGGCAACAGAAGCCATAAATGTAAAGCAAACGGATTTATTTTTCCCCTAACTGAAAATGCCTATCATTGGTTGTCAGAATTTTTGTCAAAGTTCCAAAAATGTTTTCAGCATATCTCACTTGAATATATTTACCAAATAACTGTGATAAAATAAACACTGAACTTATCTACAGGTTTTTTTTTTTTTTTTTAGGGTACATGGAAACTCCTGAAGGCACTGTTTATATCATGGTTAATGTGGCCCTGAGCCTTCTTCAACCTGAAATAACCTAACAGATGTTTTTATCATTTTCACATATGTGTAGACACCACACACACACACACACACACACACTCAAACACACACACACATACTCTTTTGATGCAGTACTAAAACAAAATTCCATGATTAAAGTGCTCAGTAAAGAAAAGAAATCTGAGTTCTTTGAAATAGAGATCAAGTGGAAATGGAAGAAGTGATTTCTTATGTTAATTCAAGATGACAGAATTAATATTCTACTTCAGAGAGACTCCTGGTTTATTTAAAAATAAGTGGAAAAGGCAAACTATATTCATAACTTGGATATTCTCAGTATGCTTTTTGAATAGAGCTTTGATATTGACCAGCCAAATTGTTGGGATCACCCATTTTGATCATGGATTGAAATGTTTTTCAAAAAAGTTTTTCCTCATCTATATTATTATTTTGAGTAAACACACTGATTTTGCTAAAGGACATATGGCTACTTTTCACTTCTATAATAGTGGTTCTCCTAGTATTTATGAGAGACTCACTAACTTCCAACCCACTTTCATGCATTTCTTTTTCTCTCATAGATACACTATTTTCTATTAACTATATTGGTTTTAATAGTCTATATTATATCACTTAACTATAGATAGATAGATAGATAGATAGATAGATAGATAGATAGATATACACAGATAGATATCCTATCACAATGCAGGAAGTATTTGAGGCTAGTAATTTAATTACTACTTTCCATGGTTTTAATAACACGATTGCCTTGTGGTTCCTCTGATTCACCTCAAACTTACCCCAACCATTTTTTTCTTTTTTGACCATTCTAAACTAAAAGAATTTTCATGTACTGGGGAGAGGAAGGATACTAAATTATTCCTTTATTGGGGTTCTAAAAGCAACGAAGGCAAAAAAGTTACAAATGTGCAAAGAATAAGACAACTGGCCCAACATGGGTAGCAAAAATTACTATTAGCTATTTTAAAATGGACAAGTAGTGAAAGACACAGCTGTAAGAAAAAGTGTCAAAGGGTTAGTTTTCCAGAATTTTATTCTAGTTTCTACTGTATGTTTTAGTATGTATGCATGAGGGAGATCTATTTCCTGCTCTATGAAACACGTTTCAGGCACAACTACTATCTACTAAAATTTGATATGTTTTTTTGTGAAAGCAGTCTTGCCTCATATGCAGGAATGGATATAATTCTTCAGAAGTTCTTATATCTTTCAGAGCATAGTCAAAGACTAAACTAAATAAATTAAGTTTTATATCTAAGATAAGAATTTGTGATTTATCAATGATTTTTTCAGTCACAATGTTTACTTTGCAGTTCAAACTCACTCGAAACAATACCCAGTATCATATCATCTGTATGTTAAAACTACACTGTCCTGGGGCGCCTGGGTGGCGCAGTCGGTTAAGCGTCCGACTTCAGCCAAGTCACGATCTCGCGGTCAGTGAGTTCGAGCCCCGCGTCAGGCTCTGGGCTGATGGCTCGGAGCCTGGAGCCTGTTTCGGATTCTGTGTCTCCCTCTCTCTCTGCCCCTCCCCCGTTCGTGCTCTGTCTCTCTCTGTCCCAAAAATAAATAAAAAACGTTGAAAAAAAATTAAAAAACAAAAACAAAAACAAAAACAACTATACTGTCCTTTCACATGGACAAAAAAGCATAATATATTTGAAAATGTTCAACAATGTTTGAGTTCCTCAGGTACAAAAGGAGCTATTTGGAGAGTTTTTACTTTTATGCACTTTTTATATTTATATACTTATGAGATTTTAGTATACTTAAATACTTATAAATACCTCTTTTTGGTTATTCCGAACTGATACACACACACACACACACACACACACACACACACACACACATATACACACACCTGTACACCTGTTGAAAATTTGGCTTAGGATAATGAGGAATATTAGTTTACTTGGGTTCTATATTACATATCCAAATCATCCAATTTGGCTTACAGCCTTAACACATTGACAATGGCATTCACATGGTCTTTGGAGAGAGAGGTGAGAAGACCAGAACAGTATTGTAGGTAGATGGACACAGAACAGCAGTAATGAAAAGATATTATAATTCTAAATTCCAAATTCAGAAATCACTCTAGGTCTGTCAGATCAGAAATAGAATTACTTGCTCCATATCATTCAAAGTTTACTGTACCAATGTCCAGACTTAGCAGTAGGTGCTAACTATGTAATTCTGATGGCTCCATGTTTCAATAATGAGTGAATTTAATTATGAAATTTAAAGATTAAGAAAACCAGAAGGTGGATATATCTTAAGAAAAGCTATAACTTATGTAGTATTAGGAAAAGGAATTTCAAAAAGAAAATTATCACAAAACTTTTACAGTTCTAGGTCTAATAAAATGCTAAACTGAAACATGAGGGAGTGAAGTAAAATGCACTTCTCAATATTTCCCATGCTTAAAATGATTTCTGATGTAGGAGAACCAGCTATGGAAGGATCCAAATCTATCTAAGAACTGTATTACTTTATGCTAAGAACAATCTTTCCAGTACAAAGCTGACAAATATTCCCAGCCATAATGATTTAATATGGTAGTTAAAATTGTGAAGTTGATCTTAGTAAAGACTGGCAAAGTTTCTTTTTTTTTTTTTTTTTAATTTTTTTTTTCAACGTTTATTTATTTTTGGGACAGAGAGAGACAGAGCATGAACGGGGGAGGGGCAGAGAGAGAGGGAGACACAGAATCGGAAGCAGGCTCCAGGCTCTGAGCCATCAGCCCAGAGCCCGACGCAGGCTCGAACTCACGGACCGCGAGATCGTGACCTGGCTGAAGTCGGACGCTTAACCGACTGCGCCACCCAGGCGCCCCAAGACTGGCAAAGTTTCTACCCACTGAAAATAATAATAATTCAGGATCCTCTTAATCTTAAGGAGACTGAAAAGGTACCAAAAATTATGTTGCACTGAAATATTTATATATACATAGATCACATAAAAACCTATATAATATGGACAAAAAGCTATAATATAGCTATAAAATTATATCAAATATCACTTTGACCAAAACCAAAAACACATATGGCCTACAATTATTTTGTCTACAGTCACCACTGGATTATAAATGTTAAAAATCTTTGGTAATATTTAAGTGCACATTTTTCAAGAATTAGGGCACTATTCTACCAGATGATACCAGGCATGCCTAGAGCAGAGACAAGGTTGCAGATTAACCCATCTGCTCCAATGGTGAGGAGTAAAATATATTTTCTCTAAAAAAGTGTAAATATTAGAAAGCCAGTGAACAGCTATAGGACTCTTAGCAGGTAAGAGCTGTGGATTTTTGTCTAGTACATTTCTTTTCACTTAATGAGAATGCAAAGAAAAGTTATGATTTTTAGAATAAATATGTAACACAAAAGTTTCTTATAGGTGTTATTTTAAATACTTATCTGTAAAAGGAATTTTGATACACTACAATGGTTTCTGTAGATTATAATTCTTAATAAAATAAAAAAACAAATTACCAGAAGTTGGAGATTTGCAGCGATCCTCTGGGACTGCAGTCCCTTCACTAATATCACATAGACCTGCTAAAAAAACAAAACCAAAACCCAAATCACAATACAAATTTATGTAAGAGCAGTTTCATCCCTATTTACAGCACACATTTAACGACTGACCATTTTTAAAAAAGCAGATGGCTGGAGCGTACTGGCCTTGATACCATTGTGCCTGTTAATCTTGAGACAGGAAATAGGAACATTTGATATTAAATCACCTCAAAATAATAGAGTAGTCATCAGTTAAGCAAAAAGAAAACTTCCAAGATACAATTTGCTATTCTTCAAGGACATTAGACATAAAGTAGAACGTTGTTGAAAAACAGTAATTTGAGGGGCACCTGGGTGGCTCAGTCGGTTAAGCGTCCGACTTTGGTTCAGGTCATGATCTCACAGTTCATGAGCTCGAGCCCCGCATCAGGCTCTGGGCTGACAGCTTAGAGCCTGGAGCCTACTTCTCATTCTGTGTCTCCCTCTCTCTCTGCTCCTCCCTCGCTCATGCTCTGTCTCTCTCTCTCCTTCAAAAATAAATACCACATTAAAAAAAAATTAAAACAAAAAAACTAATTTGAGAGTATATGATGGACTTATTGGACTTCTCTTGAGGGAAAATAAGTACTTGGTAATAAATTTGGTAATTTTTTATATCATAGGAACTCTCAACTCAAACTTCAAAGTGGTTTCCACTCAGTATGTCTCAAAACACATGCCTTGAATATTTATGAATAATTAAGAAAATATTTTGTACCTCCACATTTACAATATTTAAAATATTGTACATTACTCCTCTTATAGGACTATACCTCTTAATAATTAAGCCATACATTTTTAAAAGGAGCTCTAAAGAAATACTTTCTTTTCATAGATGTATATGAATTACATAGAACTTATCTTAGGGGATGGCCTAAATTCTTAGGAGAAACTGTAACAAGGTATTTTATGCTGTGGACAAGAATTAAAAGACATGGTAACATGCAGAGTAAACAATCAGTATGGACAGTAAGTTGTTTAGTGATTGGAATGAAAAGAATTTCTGAAAATTCTTTGAAAATTACAAACAAACACATGTCAAGAGTTGGGATGGCTGGGCAACACACAAGGGGCTACATATCTAGACCTCAGAAATCAGGTATCATGTCAACATATGTACATGTGTGGCCAGTATCTACTTTGCCAATCTTTTGGTAAAAGACATAATGTCACAATCCAGTCACTAAGAAACCTTTTGCAATAACATTTTCAGAGAACACAGAGTACTGAATTGGGTTTATAAAAATGTTTTCTATTTTGAATTATGTATTTTTCTTCATTAAGTAGGAACTTTTTGAATGATAACCAGTTTTTTTTTTCTTTTTACACTTATTACACTAATTGTTCTGGAAAAACAAAACAAAACAAACAAAAACCCAAAACTAGTTTTTATACTTCAAAGATGATGGATGTAATAGGTATGAATTTAATCTTTCACAAAATATTCGTTTATATAAATGAACTCCTTTAAAAATGTTTTTAATATTTATGGGGACACGAAATCTGAAGCAGGCTTGAGGCTCTGAGCTGTCAGCACAGAGCCCTATGTGGGGTTTGAAGTCACGAACCACGAGATCATGACCTGAGCCGAAGTTGGATGCTTAAATGACTGAGCCACCTAGGCAGCACTTTTCAAAAATTTTTAAATGTTTTATTTATTTTTGAGAGAGAGAGAGAGAGAGAGAGAGACAGAGAGAGAGAGAGAGAGAAAGAGAGTATAAGCGGGGGAGGGGTGGAGAAAGAAGGAAACACAGAATCTGAAGCAGGCCCCAGGTTCTGAGCTGTGAGCACAGAGCCCGAATGAACTCTTTTTGATAAACACTAAAACAGCAGGTCTTTAAATAGTAGTGATATACAGAAACAATCTAAGTGTCCATCTATGGATGAATGGATAAAGAAAATGTAGGCTTTATAAAAAATGTGGGGGATACACACACACACATATACATTCGCACACACAATAGTTCTATTCAGTCATAAAATAAAATTTTGCCATTTGTGACATGGATGGATGTCAAGGATATTATGTTAAATAAGACAGAAAGACAAAACTACTGTATGATATCACTTGTATGATATAGTGGGATCTAATCCTGCAGCCCCCAAAATCCCCCAAAACAACAATAAAAAACAAGCCTATATATACAGAGAAGAGACTGGTGATTGCCAGAAGCAGGGTATGGAGGGTGGGAAAGGCAGTCAAAGGTACAAACTTGCAGTTACAGAATAAGTAAGAGATATAATATACAGCATAACTACAGTTAGTGATACTATACTGGATATCTGAATGCTGCTTAAGAGTAGATCTTAGGGGCGCCTGGGTGGCTTGGTCGGTTAAGCGTCTGACTTTAGCTCAGGTCATGATCTCACAGTTCGTGGGTTCGAGCCCTGAGTCGGGCTCTTTGCTGACAGCTGAGCCTGGAACCTGCTTCAGATTCTGTGTCTCCCTCTCTCTCTGTTCCTCCCCCACTCATGGTCTGTCTCTCTCTCTCAAAAATAAATAAACATTAAACAAAATTAAAAAAAAAAGAGATCTTAAAAGTCCTCATTACAAGGGAAAAAATATTTTGTAACTATGCAAGGTGATGAATGTTAACTAGACTTACTGTGATCATTCTGCAATGCGTACAAATATCAAATTGGTATGTTGCATGCCTGAAACTAAAATAATGTTATGTGCCAATTTTACCTCAATAATAAATAGTGGTGATAGTAAACTCTAATATACTCTAGCACTACAGTGAGCCTAATACTGAATCAAAATAATCCATTTTGAAATTTTAAGCCTTCCATTCCATCTGGCTTAGGGTAAAAGTCAAAGTCCAACCCTACATTAATTGATATATGTGATCCTATGGCATATACTATGTGACTATGGTATATCATTTAGGTTTATGATTTCTACCTACCAATATCTTTATGGGTATTTACTCTGCTATCAGATGTAGTAGTTATCCTTTAAGGACAACAAGCATAATCATGTTATTCAGCATTCTATATCTACTGAAGCACACCACAGAAATTAGTAGTAGGCTATAAATTGACCCACTAAATAGATACCACGGTTTAGTCCATGGATTGGCAAATGTGAAGGCCTAGATTGGTTTTAGGGCCAGCTAAGCAAGGATGATGTTCTAATTAGCAAAAATAGCAGTGGAAGAGATTTGGCCCATGGGCCATAGTTTGCTGACTCTGGTTTAATCAATCTTGCAATTGTTGGGGCGCCTGGGTGGCGCAGTCGGTTAAGCGTCTGACTTCAGCCAGATCACGATCTTGCGGTCCGTGAGTTCGAGCCCCGCGTCGGGCTCTGGGCTGATGGCTCAGAGCCTGGAGCCTGTTTCCGATTCTGTGTCTCCCTCTCTCTCTGCCCCTCCCCCGTTCATGCTCTGTCTCTCTCTGTCCCAAAAATAAATAAACGTTGAAAAAAAAATTTTTTTTTTAATCAATCTTGCAATTGTCAAACTGAACTAGGTTTCTTCCATCTGCTCGGTTCATAAAAAATATACATGGAATTCTTTATCAAATATCTGATTAACTTCAGGAAACATTAGGTCAACAGGCTGCCATAAACCATTAACGTAGTTACGAGATTAAAAAAGTAACACTGATTTTTCGTACTGTTAGTGAATTCCTGTTGATTTCAATTGACAGTTCTATTTTCAATATGCACACAAGGCATTTCAATATGCACACAAATCATTTGAGAATTCTGACTGATTTGTACATCAAATGTAATGACTTATAAAATATCTGACCTTTGAAAACTTGGAAACTGTTTACAAATTTTCTTCACAAATTCTCTTGAGATCTTTTTATTACCTTATTACTGTTTATTACCAAGGTATGTTTTGCATACATAATGTAGCTTAGATTTTCATTTCTCTTCATTATTTTTCACTTTCCAGAAACATAAATAATTTCTCATTAAGAGAGTGTTGAGAAACAAAGTTATTTAGCTCTACATTCTGCTTTTCAACTATCATTTCAACTGATCCCTAGAGTCCTAATCCTTCCTTAATTATATTTTCATTGAAACCAAACATTTTGCTATTTCCCATTTTTTGAAAACCTGCCTATATTCAACACAGTAGTTACTGATTTATGCAACACTTATTATGCATCCTTGATTATATCCCTCATTTCTTATATAGTGTTTTGTTTCTTACAACACACACATGCACAAAAATAACAACTAGTATTACTAGGCTCCATAGCTATTTCTCTTTTTCTATCCTACTGAGAATATTGAAGACTTGAAATTAACTACAACTTTGTAGCCCAAATCTTCATTTTCAGAGACACTTCTCCAAAACTTTTGAAAATATGTTTCCTAAAGTCAGGAACAGCTTCGTCCCTCTAATTCCCTTCTTTATAATTATCAGCTTCCAAGACTAAGTAACTTATTTCTCATGGGTCTATCATGTTCACATCACTATGCAGATCTTTTTAGGGTTTAAAATTATATTCAGAACAGAAATTTCCCTTTTTTATCCTTCACGGAGTCAAAAAGTGGTCAGCAAAACATGACACATACTAGCCTGTCTCACTTTTGTTATAATTAAGACTTTCAGCAGACATACACAGGTGGTTGAAATACTTTATCACTACTTGCCCCTGTAACAGCCTCATAATTTTTATTATGAAAACACTGTACATATTTTAGTTATGGGTTCAACTATATTTTAATACAGCTGTAAAACCCTTAGACAGTAATGCCTATAAAATAATTTCATCAGTGACACCTTACTTGTTATGAAAACGTATTAGAATCTACTAGTATTAAAACATTTTTCCAAACTAATCTTTAAAAAAAATAGAAGAACCTGGTGGCATTTGGGCTATACTTCCAGAATATATTGTAAAACACACCTTTTTTGCAAGAATATAATTTTTATCAATGCAATTAAAGATTTTTAGTATCAATTATCTCACATTTAATTTTATTTGAAATATAAATAATTACAGTATTTTAGAATTAAGGCATAAATATCCTTAAAATGTTAAATCACATTCTAAAATAACTTTCTTTTAATTTTATTTAATACATAATCCTCAGTGTTATTACTGCTGAGCATAAGTATCTTAAGATGACAAAAGAAAAATTCAAATTGTTCTCCTGTGCCTAAACATCAAATAATAATATAAATAATATTACAAGATTTACTCTAGAATAAAATAAGATGCCATAGAATTTAAGAAAGAAATATTTTTGAAATCAGATGGTAAAACTGGTTTCTATCCTTGGATTAGTTTAGGTATTTAATTTCTGGAAATTTTATGAAACTATGATGAGGTATCAGGAATAAGATAAATGAATTTTAGGAGCAAGTTTTTACTTGCTCTGTGGTAAAACTGCCAAAAGTACTTGTCTTCTCTACCATGACAATGTTTTAACTTTCTAACATTATAAATATATATTAGTCTAAACTAAATATTAGTTTCTTTTGCTTTATTAAAAAACTGGATTCGGATGCAAACATTTCAATGGCTATTTTCACATTCATATTATAGATGAATTCAAGTAACGAGGACAAACATTTAGATATGTAATTTAGAAATATAATGCTGTTAAAAGCTCTTTTAAAAATAAATGAGAAAAAATGATTTTACATACAACAAACAAACATGCTGTGACTTAACGGATATGGAATAAATAACTTACTTAAGGAAGAACGGAGTTTTTTCACAGACTCAGAATATAAGCTAGAAAGGCCGCACATGCAAGAAGTCACAATCAGCCCACCTTAGTGAAGCAATGAAAAGCGAAGAAGAAAAAAAAAAGGAGACAAAGATACTAGAATGGTATGGTTGGGAAAATTTCTGCTGAAGATAACGTGAGACAAAATGATCACACACAAAAACAAAAATGGAAAAGAAAGTTCAACCATCAAGCTAAAGTGACAGTAAGGTCTATATCCCACCACCTTTTTCTTCTTCTGTCACGAACTGTGATAAAGGTAGCACTAGCTAATTATGTCATGAGAGCAAATGAGAAATGAATCTCAGGGAGAATTTTAATTCGGAGAGGCTGAGTTGTAAGTATATACGTGAGCTTCCCAGTGTTCCACTGCACACTGGCATTCTGCAAACGGGCTAAGTCAGCCAGAGATACGGCTCCCCTTAATCCCTGGTCCAGTGGAACAGGTCCTGAGGAGACTGGAACCTGTAGGCCAGTAATTGCTGCAGGCCTCACTAATATACCCCAAGCGCCAGAGATCCAATACTATGGGGGTAAAAAAAAGTGGGGGGTGAGGAGTACTGGTATAGATAACCAACCAGACATATGAAAACATTTAAAATTAGATTACTTATGCAGAAAACACAAAAGAGTCCTACAAAGAGAATTCTTAATGGGTTTGGGTTTGCATTGAATCAAGGCTACCTAAAACACTGTATTTTCATAGAATTCAAATTCACTTTTGCATTTACATTTTTTTCACATAGGAAATGCTCCCTCTAAATTAAATAGTTGGAACAATGAATTTTTGGTCTCACAATACCAAGTAATAAAAGGGGCAAAACTTTGAAATTAACTTTTGTTTCACAATAATGAGACAAATTTTCATCTCATAATTTAGATGAAGAAGCTTGCCACTGTGGTTCTTTCCCAACATTAATTAAAATCCTAAAACAAAAGCAAAATCTAATAATAATACAAAACAAAGAAGGCTCTAAACTTTTACTAGTTTTTGACAGTTTATATATATAGACTAAGTCAGACAAGCTATTTATCTCACTGAAGTACTTATATTCACAGAAGTAGCTTTAGTATTTATAGAAATCCTAAAACTCAGGACTTTTTCTTTATACCTCCTGAAGGTTGTCGAGATTTACGAGGAGACCGGGGTTCTCTCCGATAAGGATCATTGGAGCCATATAATTCAATAGTGCCCAGGTTGAGGAGTACTGCTTTCTGGAGGTAGTCTACCATAGCAATGCCATTACAATTGCCAAAAACTACCCTGGGAATAGGAAAAGAGCAAATACTTTAGCATAAACAAGTATAAGGATACGTACTTATAGTCTTGAAGGCTGAAAAAGAAGAAGGATGGGTTTTTCACAAAATTCCTCTCTGAAACTGCAGACTATCAGAGGCATGGAAACACAGGTTACACATTACGTATGCCTTCTCATGGAACTGTACAGATCTTCTGCAGACATTAATGATTACAAATCAATATCATTAAAAAAGAAGTTGGCATAGGAAGTGAAACATGATCATAGTCATAAACCCCTATCCTAGGAAATGTGACATGTATTTTTTTTTTTTTTTTTTGACTTAAGGGCATTTTGAGCAGCTCAAAAGTTGCAGTAATCTCTACAGTCAAGAATAAAACTAGAAAACATTAAATCTTGGAGGTCTCCCTTTGGAGTATTCCAAATACCTTCCCTATTATAAGTCAGGAGCTACAAACCAAACAATTATGAATAAAGAAATTTTACTCTTTTAAGATGTCTTAAACCAGGAGTTGAAAACTGAAATGTATAGAGGGAGGGGCTCTGTAAGTAATACGAACGGGCCAGACAAGGGCTAGAGTGAACTGGAGAGTGTATGACCCATCTAAAGAGAAAAAGCTTCAACTCCATTTCTGCTGACGACTGTTAAGGAGGAATGGAGACATGGGCCAGATGATCAGGTTTTTCAGTTGAAGTTCTAAATATGGATTGCATAGTAAATTATCTTGGCAAGTAGTTCAAATGTGAAAAATATACAAAAAAGGGCTAAATGCAATGTTAACTGTGAGCCCAATGAGCCTGTGATCAACTGATGTGCAACTTCCTTTAAAACTTCCTACTAGTTATTTTTCTTATTCCCTCCTTCCTTTATGGTTGTGGGCAGTGAAATATTAACAAGGAGAGGTTTGTGTTCTTATATTGTGGGGCAGCAACCAAAGACATGAGAGAAAACCAGCTCAGACTATAGCCAATTTTAGCTAGGTATACATCTGCAAGAGACAGACTGAGTGATGACAGAGGAGGAAGAAGAAAGATCAATGAGTCCCTAGGACTACATCAAGGAGACCCACATACCAGTAAATGGCCCTGGGACTGCACAGTGAGTGTGTGGCTTCTCTGATACCACAGTGCTGATTTTTAAAAAAACAAAAATACTCTATGAGTCTACCAAATTATAGTAAAAAGTAAGTCTAATTAATACTAAATACCTGAAGGCATGAATTGATAATACACCTGCAGTATAAATACTTCAATAAACTATTACTATGCTTTTACAATTTATACAAGTGAACTTTGAAAGTAGCAAGAAGACATTATATAGGTTTGATTCAACATTTACAGAATCAGCTTAGCACAAAGTCTTCTGAGTTCATGTTGTCAGACCTCCATTATACTGAGTATTAATAAGGAAATCATTTCTGAGAGTAGAGCCAGGAGATGGTATATTGACTTCAAACCTTTATCCCAATTCATTAGGAAGCAGTATAAGCATACTCAGAGTAAATTATCTGAAAGAGAATTATATTCCAGACAAATGCTGAATTTGATCTGAAATTAAAGTTATACAACTTTTTAATTGATGCTATAATGAAGATCACCTTTTCTATTTTTAAAAATAAAAGAATGTATGAGAAACACATAAATTATACTCACAATCCATAGGAAGAATTGACTGCCAGGCTGGTTATTTGTTGTGGTGGTTCTCCACTCACCCACACCAACTGAATAACTAGTTCTGTCTGATAACCTGGAGACTGTTTAAGTGGTGAATTTTTAACTCTGTAATAAAGGATAATATATTACCTTTTAACCCATCTTCAAGGATCTTATTAGCTCATGTAGCTATAAAGTCATGCATAAATAACTATACAAAACATAACTTTATATATGAAATTGTACTAAACACATGAAAAAAAAAAAAAAAAAAACAAACGAATCCTGTTCTCTAGAGGCATTTAATGTGGTTAGAAACAAAACCCGTATGTGAAAACAAAAATAAGAAATCATATGTAAGTTCCCATTATAAATTCAGGGCTTAGAAGTGGGGATGGAGAAAACGAGAATGAGTAGGAAGGGGAAGGAGAAATGGGGAGAAGAATGAGGAGAACGAGAAGTCCAAGAATTAACAAGAGGGGGAAAAAATCCAGTTAGAAAGAAAAAATGGAAGTTAGAAAAGTGCCTAAAAAAACGGTGGCGGGGGGGGAGGAAAAGTATACTTAAATATATAGGGCACCTGGGTGGAACAGTTGGTTAAGCGTCTGACTCTTGATTTCAGCTCAGGTTATGATTTCACAGTTTGTGGGATTAAGCCCTAAATCAAGCTCTGCACTGACAGCAGGGAACCCGCTTGGGATTCTCTCTCTCCCTCTCTCTCTCTGCCCCTCCCTTGCGTGCTTTCTCTCTCTCAAAATAAATAAACACTTAAAAAAACATAAAATCAAGCTGTAAATATATGGCTTAATTAAAAGTGGCCAAAACAGGGGCGCCTGGGTGGCGCAGTCGGTTAAGCGTCTGACTTCAGCCAGATCACGATCTTGCGGCCCGTGAGTTCGAGCCCCGCGTCGGGCTCTGGGCTGATGGCTCAGAGCCTGGAGCCTGTTTCCGATTCTGTGTCTCCCTCTCTCTCTGCCCCTCCCCCGTTCATGCTCTGTCTCTCTCTGTCCCAAAAATAAATAAACGTTGAAAAAAAAATTAAAAAAAAAAAAAATTGCCAAAAAAAAATTAGTTTAAATAAGTAAAAAAAAAAAAAAAAAATTGTGAGAAATTTATTTTGTGTGCATGACACTTTAACGATTAAAAAAAAATGTACTCTGAGGTTTGATCGCAGACTCTTTCCCCAATAGTTACTGAATAGGTGTTCAAAATATATTGCTTTTGCAAACATATGCAAACAAGGAGGAAACCCTTAGTCAAAGATTAACAAGTGTGGAAGTCTGTCCACAGTGGAAGTGTGTGTAGTAACAGTGAGAAATCAGTACAGCAGGATAGGCCAGGGTGAGAAGTTAGAGGGTCTTCAGCGCCTCACCGCAAAAGTCTGATATTGGTACAAAGAACTGAGGGCTTTTGAAAAGCTAGCATTTAAGTCCTGGCTCTGCCATTTTCCAACTATCTTCTTATCTAAAAAGTGGGAATATTACTACCTAATCACAGTACGGAGACATTTTGAGTGGCTATGAAAGAGCTGTCAATGGTCAAATTACACAAAAATAATAAATTTTTATTATTTTAAGGAATTAAAAGCCAAATGAAGGTTTATAAGAAATACTCTGGGAAGATTAATTTGGTGGAGATTTACAAGATGAAGTAGGATCGGAGAACAACTAGGAAGTACCTGTAATTCTGAAGTAAAACAGTAAGAAATAGGTAGATTTGGAACATATGAAGTAAGAATTGAAAAATGCTTCTAAACTCCATGAAGGCAAAAACCCTGCAGTTACTTTTAATACTAGCACAGAAGAGGCACTCAATATTTACTGAGTGAATGAATGAGCTGAAGGTTCACCAGAGGTAGATCACGGGAGAAAAAGAATACAGAGTGACTGTAAGTTAAGGAAAGGAAGGAAGGCATGAAGGAAAGAAGGAAGGAAAGAAGGAAGGAAAGAAGAGGAGAGAAGGAAAGAAAAAGAAAAGAGAGAAAAAGAAAATAAAATGTCAGAATGAAGAGCTAGTTTTACAGGAATATGCGCTAAGTTTGAGGTGATGGTAGGATTTTCAAGTGAACTACTAGTAAAAAAACAAATGTATTCCCAAGCCTCACTTTATTGAGTAAATTCACAGAAAAATTTTTACAGTACTTGTTACACACATGTCAGGGGGAGTGAGGGAGTGGTTTATGAGTCGGAGACTTTCTAAGGCACACAGTTACTTAAATACCATACCTTTAATACGCGTACCAGGAAACTTCAAGTGGATTTGGAAGATAACATTTTTTTTTTCTTTAATGTAAGTAATTTATTTTTGTGGGTGATTACTATTTAAAAAAAAATCTACTTTGACTTTAAGGTGAGAACATTTTTTGATTGCTAAGACTCCTCCAATAAGTGCTCTTGTGAAACTTAAGCAAAGCCTGGTTACTTCAGCAATTTTTGAGGCTTCTGCCTTGGAGGGACAGTCTCATGGAAGAAGGAAGGGCAGAAAGAAAACTACGCAATGTTAAATCTCCTAATACCAATCTCAGAGGTAAGGATGCCTTTGAGTCATTTAATTGATACTTGTAGTGAAGAAGACTGTCACCCCCGGTCTTTAGGGTGTGTTAGCCAAATTTTAGGGTAAACATGAATCACTGAGGGTCCTCCAAATATGAACCAAGTTACACTTGCTTTTCCCTATGCAAAGTCTGTAAGGCAATACGCTCGGAACTGTATGCTGGCCGAGGCAGAAGTTCTGGCTTTTCTCAGGGACGTACCCCCTAATCAGTGGCGGCTGTCCATCTCGAGATAGAAATGAAGACAGAGTATTTTTCTGAATAGAAGATTCTGAGTGTGTTATTTTCTCCTTATATGAATTAGGTAAGCTTCAAAGAAGTCGAACCTAATTACCTCATGCCGGCATATTTAATATGCACATTAAATCAGAACCTCAAGAGCAGAGCAAGCATTCACGGATAATATTACAAGTGCGTATATGGGCACATTTAAAAGTTCAGTGATAAAGACACACAGAATTCATGGAATTCTTAAATTACTTACAAGAGACCAAAAAAAAAAAAGTTATTAAGCAAAAATAAGCCATGCAAGCCTGCTACAAAATCCCTAGTTGGTAAAAAAATTGGAAATTGGATCAAGTAATGACAGGATAGGTTAGATTTAAAAATGCAAAATGAGGGGTGCCTGGGTGGCTCAGTTGTTTAAGTGTCCAACTTCAGCTCAGGTCAAGATCTCACGGTTCGTGGGTTTGAGCCCCACTTTGGGCTCTGTGATGACAGCTCAGAGCCTGGAGCCTGCTTCAGATTCTGTGTCTCCCTCTCTCTCTGCTCCTCCCCCACTCACGCTCTCTCTCTCAAAAATAAACAAACATTAAAAAAAAAATTCAAAATGAGGGAAAAAAATGCAAAATGGGGATGGGTGGGTGTAACATTTTATGTCTATAATGATTACATGCAAGTTATTTTAATGATTTTAGTATATGTAAATTAAGGTTTACTTTTTAAAGACAAGGGGTTGAACCTTTGTGAAAAGCTCCATAATTTGTACAAATGTATTTTAAATGTCAAAATAATGTTTGGAGGCTTTGCAGTTTCAATTGTTTATCTGCTTTGACAAACAAACCGCAAAAGCACAATTAAAATACTAAAAACATAAATTTTATTGGTAAAGGGAATAAATCAAATAGCTTTTAAAATGATTCTTCAAAGGAACAAGTACATACAAAAACATTTTGTATAAAAGACAAACAAAAAACTCGGGGCACCTGAGTAGGCTCAGGATAGCTCAGTGGGTTAAGTGTCCAACTCTTGGTTTCAGCTTGGGTCATGATCTCACAGTTGTGAGTTCAAGTCCTACCTGGGGCTCTGTGCTGACAGTGTGGAGCCTGCTTGGGACTCACACACACACACTCTCTCTCTCCCTCTCTCTCTCTCTCTTTCATGCTCTCTTTCTCAAAAATAAATAAACTTTAAAAAGCAAAACGAAACTCAGTATTAGTTATTTTAGTATCAGTTTAGTTAGATCTCTGACATTTAAAAACCAAATTTTGGGACTGTGGACTAAAACAACGTGAAGTTACCAGAAAACTATTAAAAAGAAAAAATGAGGTAGAACTCAAATTGCCTCCAAAAGCAGTAGTGAATATGTCGATTTTAGACAAAAATCTCAAAACTCTGCCACCAAAAAGGTTACCAAAATAAACGTCAAAGACAAATTGTACTATACAGGCTTATAAGACTTACATTTAATAAAAGGCTGGAGAAATACACATTAAAATCAGAAGAGCATTAATAGAAATTTTACAAGTTTAAGTTTAAAGCAAAATAGTACTGAAAAAGTAAAAGGGAAGAATGTAGAATTCTGTATTTCCAAGTCTCATTCTAGCTAAACATGTGCCAGAACTGGAATTGTGTGCATGTATGTACATGAGAAAGAGAAAAAACGTGAGGCCTTTCTAAGAAATGCAGTTGCTTAACCTCGATGCTTGTATGTTTTCGATCAGATCAGCATTTCTCATTGCTGGCATCAGCAGCCTTCTGAGCTGGAAAGTTCTTTGTTGGGGGCACTGTTCTGCGCACTTGAGCATCACCCCTGGCCTGCATGCACTAGATGCAACAGCACCCTGTTCCTACTGTTGTGACAAGTAATAACGGCTCCGGATATTGCCAAACGCGTGCAGAGGAGCAAAATCATCCCTTTTGAGGATCGTTAACACAAAACACATAATCTAAAATTTATATAAACACATAAAGGTATAATTTTTAAAAAGTCTATACATTTTAAATGATGATGATATAAAAAAATCTGCCCTATGTTTGGGGTGAGCGCATTTTTGGGTACCAAGACCTTCTCCATAGTAATTCCTTCACGAAGCGAGGAGATGCTGGCAGATCTAAAACAAAACCAGGACAAACCTGGTTCTTTCAACTGACGTAAATGATCTCTCAGCAGCCATCTCTACCTTGAATCTACTAATCTGGGCTTTTGCTCAACTCTTACACTGAATTTTTGTTTACATTTTCCACAATGACAGTCATTACCCTAACGGACTTCTCTGTAAATGTAATTAATCATAGTCTTCATAAAATTTTTCAGTGGTCTTAACTCTTTCCTCATTGTTTTATTTCTCTGCCATATTTAAGGCCCATACCCTTGAAAAAGTTAATACTCAGTAATATAAATTACATAGAAGAAAAGAATGTTTTATCTAATTTATTCCTATATGAAAGCAAAATGTATTCAAATCTGGAATGCCACAATAAAGGCATTTAAATAATGATACTGTTGTGCTAGACAAGATTCAGAAATACAAGAAAATGATCACAAAAAAACTGAATCTCTAAATATCAAAAAAACAGAATTTTCAGAGTGGTGGAAAGCACTCTAAATACACATTTGAGGGGCGCCTGGGTGGCTCAGTCGGTTAAGCGTCCGACTTCGGCTCAGGTCATGATCTCGCGGTTCTTGAGTTCAAGCCCCACATCAGGCTCTGTGCTGACAGCCCAGAGCCTGGAGCCTACTGCAGATTCTGTGTCTCCCTCACTTTCTGACCCTCCCCCACTCATACTGTCTCTCTCTCTCGAAAATAAATAAGCATTAAAAAAATTTTTTTAAATATACATTTGATCCATCTATGAATCCAAACTAGAAAACATCCAAGGATTTGGAGGATTGAGCTGCATACACAGGAAAGATCCATGCTGTCCTACCAGTATTGTTTACAGATCAAATCTTGGCACTTCAAAGACAAAATCACAGAATTCAATCATATTCCTCTTGTTGCCACAGAAAAATAAATTGGATTAACCACAGCAAAACAAAGAAAGAAATGTTATGTCATTTTTCTCTATCACAGGAAAATATTATTCTAGTAATGTTTATAATTTACTTAAACGAAAAAACAGTTTCCAAAACATCTGCATTTTTTATAACTTACTTTAAACAAGGG
Organism: Herpailurus yagouaroundi; assembly: GCF_014898765.1. Classification (NCBI taxonomy): domain Eukaryota; kingdom Metazoa; phylum Chordata; class Mammalia; order Carnivora; family Felidae; genus Herpailurus; species Herpailurus yagouaroundi. The sequence goes on from NW_024412429.1 coordinate 19,545,033, forward strand.
ACATTATCACGAAGTCCGTCAGATGAACTGCTACTGGTAGAAGGATGAGACTGAGGAGGAATGGGCTGAGGAGTGGCGCCCCCTACAGGTGTCGGCAAAGGTGGTGCCTGTTCACCCTCGGGGGATTCCACATCACTTATCTCATATAACAATCGAACTTCAAGCATCTGTTATAAAAGAAAGACAGTTCACCTACTACTAACAATTATTCACTTTATTACGATTCACACTCATACACACATACACTTCAGTGGAAACATGTTGTAAGGGTAAAAATTTAGCCACGATTTCTAAAGGTAAAGATTTAGGAAAGAAAAAAAAATGTTTCTGACTCAGCGTTTCAAAAATGATTGTGTGTGTGTGTGTGTGTGTGTGTGCGCGCGCGCAAGAACACACGATGATTTTAGAATTCACAGCATGCCTGTTAGTACCAAATTAGAGTATGCTCATATTCATATTAACTTTCCTTAAATGAAACATATAATATACATAAGGATTTAAATGCTCACTAAAAAGATATAGATTAAAATACACTATTTTCCACAAAAGACAGATGGCAATGTAAACACTTAAGTGTTTTTAAAAATTCTAGAAAAAAACGACTGCAAATAATCTCCTAAATAATTAAAAAAAATTTAAATGTTAGACATCTGACACTGAAAATAATTAAGAGACTATTACCGGAATGACTTCTGTAATCACTTCTTGTTTGCTGAATCTATAAATAATGACATGAGCTGAAACTCCAGCTATGCACAGCATTCTACTTTCCGGACACCAGGAGATGATCTGAATGGCATATGGATCTTCATCTACAATATCTGTGTTTGGCCTGTCATCTTTATTTCTTGACTTTTCAAATACTTTAGATGTCTTTAGTTTATATAATACTTGCAGAGTTACTAGAAAAAAAGATAATATGTGTTAAACATTTTAATATAAAAAGAACAAATATAAAGTAATATTCAATCACTCATATTATCTAAGGAAAAGAGCCAATATTTATTCGAACCATATTTTTATTCCCAGGTCTACATTTCTCTATTATTCTTTTAGATAATGCATTGGACCTACTGACCAGAAGAAAGGTGTACCTGTATTCACTAAAAACAAAAACAAAAAAACTCATCATGATGATGAATTTAGATAACCTGAAAAAAAACAATGACAAAAATATTTTGTGAAAAGAAAAAAGTATAAATATAATGAAAATAAAAAACATTTTTGCTTTCTAAAATGATTTTCTACTTTCACTACAAACGGTGCTAGTACATCTCATATTTCTATATGATGAAACACAAAATATCCTGAGTTAACTGGAGTCTCACTGCTTGCTATGTGTATTTTGCAAACATTGATGATTCAAAGCATTCTTTCCTTTTTTGCTATTGTGTAACCAACATGTATATTCCACAAAGAGAATACAAATTACTGTTAGCCGAGCATCAGGCATTATTCACAAATTTCTGTTGATTTGAAACACAATCTCACTTTTCCTAATTCTGAGTTAAAAAGAGAAGGTTTGAAGAAATTTTGAAGAAAGGATCTGATTATTTCTGCTGAGAATTTTTCTTGACTGACTAGACAGTATCCTTAAAAATATCTTACGTCTATCAAGAATTCTAAACTCATATACTTGATAAATCAGTTATTAAACCAATAGCTTCCAAATTTTATACTAAATGTTGATTATGCAATTATTATAAAACAGGTTATATAAAAGCAATGATTATATAACAAACATATAATAAATAATATTCAAAATACTTACTTGCAGAAGCATCCCAGAACTTAACTGATCCATCAGCATGCCTATGAAAAGGAAACGAGTTAAAACTGTGATGATACAAAGGAAAAAATATTACATTTTTTCTTTCTTTGAAGTATACTGTTATTTGCATATGATCTTAGCCAAAAGGCCGAGAAGCGATGAAGTATACTGTTATTTGAAAAGTTAGCCACCAAACGAGGAAAGGTAAAAAATTCAGGGTAAGTTGGCAGGTTCCAGACAATAACATTTTTTAATACGCTACAGCATAAAGGAAAGCACTACCTGCCCAATTAATTAACGTCCATGTAGTCTTTGTATTTAGCCATTATTGGTTTAGTGGTGAAAACAGGCTTTTACTTACCCTGTAATAATTATTTCTGGGTAACTTTGAACACCTAAGCCCCAATTACCTCCATTAATGGGCCATTCCTATAAGAAAAGATTATAGTATAAAGCAACTTTCAAGCATCTTCATATATATATTTCTATGATAACAGTAAACAACGCATTTTGCTCCAAAAAAGGATTTTCTATATATTTTCTCTAGAAAAGGTATACATTATCAAATATTCCAAGGTGATAAATATAAAATACCGAAATGCAACATTAAATACTAAAACTCATGTTCAATACCTTTTTGCTGTAACCTTGACGTTTCTGTCTAGCTCCAACAGAATAAAGTGCGGGAATGAGGTCCACAGGACAATCAGCAAAATATTCGCAACATGTGACAGGGGATTCGTGTATACTCAAAGGGTAGGGATTTTCAAATATAGGATATCTTTAACAATAGGAAAAGAAAAATATTTATGTATTTAATAAAATTAACACAACAATGAAAACTTTTAAAAATTATTTACATCTTTGGAACAAAAACAATATTTAAAATTTGATTAAAGATAACATTCTCTGAAGGCCCATATAACATATTATCTAAATTTATATTTTAAATTTTGGAATACAGTGCTCTTCTCCATATTTTTGGAAATTACATACATTCTGTCACAGAGATTTAGTAGATTTAATTTATGCAAATATGTAAAAAATGGCATCTTCTATAATGCAACTTGCTCAGTTAGACTAGTAAAGAGAAAAGCTGCAGCTGGAATTACATACCATGTGGCACACACTGGACTAAGTGCTTTATATAGACATTTATCTTCTTTACTTCTCACACCACACGTACGATGTAGAAATTTTATGGAGGAACGAAAACTTAGAGTAATGTGCCAAAGGCATGCCAGCCGGCAAGGAGAAGCCAAATTTAAACTATGCTCTTAACTGTAAAGTTCTCAATCAACAGATTCCTCGTTTTTATGTCAAATAACACAAATTTGCAGTTCTCTTCTCCATCAATGTAATGCCGAGTGCAATATTTAATCTAGAGATGCTCTCTTGTTTTAGTGATAATCTAAATAAAAGTCTACCTTAAAGGTTTCCTAGATAGGAAATTATTTCATTAAATAAAGCAAAAAATGCTTTCAAAAATCTTAAAGTAAAATCCTAACTAAATGTACAATGATATTTCTTTTCTGGTTTGAATTCCTTGAGAATGGTTACTTAAAAATATCTAGAAAACCAGCAACTGGCCCTAAAAAGTCTCAGAAGTTTAGAATGGCTCATCTGCAAAAATTGTATGTATTCATCAGTCTACCACTGACAATAATTTAAAAATTAGAAAAGAATAAATTCAGAAAAGCCCTTTCTAGATTTCAAAATGAAGCGAACTGTCATCACTCCTTCCTCGAACACACATAAAAACACAGCAGAAAAATTCAAACAAAAACATGAATTAAAAAAAATGGCAGGTAACTTTTTTCTCTTTATAAACATACTTTATAATCCTTAGGCACAATGACTCTACTATTACCATACATTTAACTGATACGTTTGCTAAATAAAATGCCTAGTCACAGGTTATTTGGACAATATTTTCTTTAACTTAAATACATATCAGTATAGACCACAGGCAAAAAGTCCCACTATTTGAAAACTTAGCTAATGAAAAAAAAGTCATATTTAAAACAAATTTTTTTAATGTTATTTATTTTTGAGAGAGAGAGACAGAGACAGAGCATAAGCGAGGGAGGGGCAGAGAGAAAGGGAGACACAGAATCGGAAGCAGGCTCCAGGCTTTGTGCTGACAGCTCAAGCCCACAGACCATGAATGAGATCATGACCTAAGCCAAAGTTGGGAGCCTAATGGACTGAGCCACCCCAGGTGCCCCCAAAAATAAAATCATATTAAGAATAAGTTATTCCAAGACTGCCCTTTAGAAATACTGTTTTCAAATTCCTTTCCACTATAGTCTTGTAATTTTCAAAAAGGAAAAAAAATGATTATTACAGGTAGTACATATTAAGTTGATACGAATCTAGTAGTACCTTAAAATAAGGTAAATAATACTGTTGACTTATACTTCCGGGTTTCCCAATCCAGGTACTATTCACATTTTGGATCAGATAATTCTTTATTATAAGGGACTGTCCTGTTCATTGTGGATGTTTAGCAGCAACCCTGTCCATCACTAGATGCCAATATCATCTAGAAAAGATGTTTACACAGATACAATCAAGTATCTTCTGGGGGGGGGGGGGGGATTGCCCATAATTGAGAAACACTGAGATCCTAAATGGGTAAACACAATTAAATTTTCATGATTATTTCAAGAGACACAAATAAATAATGTAATATTCTTGCATTCAAAGAATTTATCATCTATGTTGGAAAAAGGAGAATATGGCAAATACCACAAAAAGTTGCAAAGGAGCTATGGTGGCAATTTATACACCAGGTATGATATATCTGGTTAAGAGAGAGGAGAAAAAGTTTAAATATTTAATTTTGAGAGAGAGAGAGCAAGAGCACAAGCAGGAGAGGGGCAGAGAAAGAGGGAGACACAGAATCCGAAGCAGGCTCCAGGTTCTGAGCTGTCAGCACAGAGCCCACATGGGCTCAAACCCACAAACCACGAGATCATGACCTGAGCCAAAGTCAGACACGCAACCCACTGAGCCACCCAGGGGCCCCTAGAAGAGGAAGCTGAATGAGGAAAAGAGGACTGACTTTGAAAGTTATATGGAGTTTTGATGGCAGTGAAGCAAGTGGAGTTTGCAGCCACTGGGAACTATATAAGAAAAGACATTGAAGTATGTTTGTTTAATACACAGTTCAGTTTTTCTAGGGAATAAGGCACCTGTAGGAAGACAGTGAGAAATCAAGTCAGAAAGGTATCCTCAATTCCTACTGTGTGGAGAAGCAGGCTGAGAAGGTGCTTTCAAATAATAAAACAGTAGAGATCATAGTGGTTTAAAGAGGAGAATAACAGGGCACCGGTTGGCTCAGTCAGTAGAGTATGGGATCCTTGAAAGAGAAGAGTGACAAGCTAGGTGCTGCATGTAAAATTACTCTGACAACGGTATTCATGACAGTGCCACAGAGAGTGCATGTGGGTGGGGAGGCCACAGAGCTTATCTGGAGGTAAACTGTGATGGGATGAATTCTGCACTTATTTATTTTGTGTGCCCCCACAGTGTCCAAGTATTAGGTTGAATTATATGAAATTTCAGAAATTCAAGAAATTCTGACTTAAAAAATAGAAATTCTGTGTGAGCAACATACTAGCGAAATCTGGCAGGTAATTAGAAATGTGTGTCTGAAACTCTAAAAGAGGCCACCATTATGTATATAAATATAGAGTTTTCAAAAAAAAAAAAAAAGAAAGAAATAGCCAACCCTATGCTAAAAAGAGTCTTTTCTACCATATACTAAAATAATCTCTCACCAAATTTTATTCTTACCCATTCTGTGCAAGGTCTATAAGTACTAAATCCTTTTCGAGAAGAACCACCACAGCATATGGTTCCTGAAAATCTGGAATAGGAAAACAATGCATAAATAACAGTTTTAAATATGGAATAAGACAGCAAATTAGATAATACACATTTGCTTTTTAAAAATTTTTGTTCCATTCTCTCAAGTATGTAACAATCTGATCTTGCACTTCATGTAATTTAAGACTACTTGGTTTTAAATGAGATAAATCTATATAACTCATACAAAATTACTTCAATTTTGTAAAGACGAATAAAACAAGAAGTTCACAGTAACTTCTATGGTATTGCAAAATCCAAGGCAGGACATGGGCAACAAACCCAAAATTTAAATCTGAATATCCATAAGAACAATTCTTATTCTTGTCTCTCATAGGAACTCAGTAGAGTATTACTACAATATTATAATCTCTTTCTTAGATATTTTGTATGCACTTGTTAATTATATAATGTGTTATAGCTTTACATTTCAATTAGCTTCAAATGAAACAAAAAAGATCCAGATTTAAATTCCTCTTGAAAGGATACACGCTAGCTGTTACCGTTAATTTTATGTGTCACTAGTCTCTGATTTGGTGCCCACTTGTTTGGTTAAACACCAATTTAGATGTTGCTGGGAAGGTATTTTTTAGATGTGATAAACGTTTAAATCAGCAGACTCCCAGTAAAGGAGATTATCAGGTATAATGTGGGTGGCATTCATCCAATCAGTTGAAGGCCTGAAGAGAGAAAACAGGCTTTCTAAAAAGGAAGCAATTCTGCCCCAAGACAGCAACATCAACTCCCAAATTTCAGCCTGCCATGGTGCTTGATCAATTTGATTTATCACCCTCAATTGTGTGAACCAATTTCTTAAAATAAATTCCTTATTTCTCTCTCCTCTCCTTATGTGCTATCAGTTCTGTTTCTCTGGAGAACCTTGATCAATTAATACACTAGTGTTTTATAGAGTTTTAAAATGTTGCTTAATGTGGGCAGTTCTGTTTATCCTTCAGTAGCACTAACTACTACTATGTCATATTAAACAGATAAAGCTTATTAAACAAAATTAACTTCTGAAATAAAACTTACAAAGTTATGAAGACAGAATCTCTCCCCCAGAAGAGTGACAGCATACTAGGATAAGGAAACTATTTAGAAAACAAACAGGTCTTTGTTCTGAATAGCAGATACCCACAGAGAATATGTTTTAAAGATGCAAAGCTTATTACCATTTGGGTATGGTGTTTCACATAGCGTTAGAAAATCCACAATTGAATAGTCCATTTCCAGCACAGCAGTACTTTTCCCATGCATAACTGTTAAGCAGGGTCTTCTTCCTACAGTATCATAGGACAAACCTCCTGATAAAATAATAAAAGGTTCCCTGGAAGTAAAATACATAGGTGGAATTATAAATACCATAATGAAGACTACTTTCTTGCTGTGTTATACATTTTTTACTTAGTGACATAATGAAATCTTAAATTCTAACATTTTTATGTGTGATTTAATTGAATAATCACAGGTTATTTTGAATTTTATTTGAATATTTGAATATTTATGTGTGATTTAATTGAATAATCACAGGGGTTTTTTTTTTTTAATTTTTTTTTTTCCAACGTTTATTCATTTTTGGGACAGAGAGAGACAGAGCATGAACGGGGGAGGGGCAGAGAGAGAGGGAGACACAGAATCGGAAACAGGCTCCAGGCTCTGAGCCATCAGCCCAGAGCCCGACGCGGGGCTCGAACTCACGGACCGCGAGATCGTGACCTGGCTGAAGTCGGACGCCCAACCGACTGCGCCACCCAGGCGCCCCACAGGTGGGTTTTTTAATTGCATTAGGTAAGACCCAGGTGAATTCATGAAAATTAACTTACAGTAAGAATGAACATTGACCATATATGACGCTCTCATACCTCCCCTTGATCCCTAAAAATTTTTCCTTTACCTTCTTTATATAATTGTCAAAAAATTCTCTCTGGGTTTCTATTGGTGAAGTGTCTTGAATGCACTGCTTTTATTTTCAATCCTGATAACCAGGCCTTCTCAACAGAAGGTCTAAAAGAGAATGTTAATGACCCATGGCATCCACTGTATGTAATGAATTAACTTCTCATTGATGTATCAGGAATATACTAGCTATAAGTCACCCTTGAGAAAACAGTCACTCAAAATCATTTTCTGTAGGGCTCCCTTCTGGAATTTTGGCTGGTATGCTCCCAAACCACAGTGCCCGTGTACATCACCAGCTGTCAGCCTGCCACTCCTAATCAGCTCTACAACTCTGTCTCCCTATCAGTCATTACTTCATGATTTATCTAGACCCACTTTTTAAAACTCCTAAATATGCAAAACACAAAACATCTTTTTGTATGTTTTGACCTGTGTGTATTTATCTTTGTCTTGCTTATTCATGTTTTTTGTCCATGTTTTCATTGGATTAGTAATCCTCTTCTAATGGTTTACTAAGAGTTCCTTGCATTCTAAGGGATTAGCTCTTGATCTGCCACATGTCTCACCATTTATAGGTGGGGAAGTTATTTACATTAACAGAGGATTTCAAAAATTTGATACAAGATTTTCTTGAATCTTTTCATGTATGATTTTTAGGTAGTTTCTGAATGTTTCCTCTAAGGTCAGTAGATCTATCTTCCTCCTCTTTACATCTGGTATAAACAGTATATACTAACATGTAGTGGTTAAAGTGCTAGTTCTTATATTGAACTAGAAGCTTGTTTGTTGTTATATGGCTGTGAATAATGAGACAATAAGATTAAGCAATATTTTATTACTTAAAACAAAAAAGTGCTAGTTCTGGAACTAAACTACCTAAGTTAAATCTCAGCTCTGGCTTTACTTTCTGTGTGATGTTGGACAAGCTGCTTAACCTCTTTGTGCCTAGCTTTTGCATCTATAAGATGGAATCTGAGTGGTAAGTATCTACCCTCAATCACTGAATTAATATACACAAAGCACTGGGGTCAATGTCTGTAACACAGTACACCTTTGGTAACAGTTATGTATTATTATTACTAGTAACCGTTATCTATTACTATTATCATCAAATCACCATTATCATCCATTGTGAAAGTTTTCCTTCTTTTGATATGTGCAAAGAAACATTAAAATTTGTAAATTATATTTATTTTTATCAAAACAAGAATAAACTCCACTAATAGAGTAGGAGCACAAGTGTGTAATCTATAACTAAATATAAAAAATATAAAATATAACTAAATATATATAGTTAAATATATATTAAATATATACTAAATATACTAATATATAGTAATATAGTAATTTAGTAAATATACTAAATATAACTAAATATAAAAATATTAAAAAAAAACAGTATTAATAACATAAGAACCAGGAAAAAGGGAGATGCTCTGCTACATTACAGAATAAAATTTCCATGGAAACCTGGCTAGGTTTCCATTAATGACCAGGTAAATCACCAGTTTATTAGATACACTGTTAATATGGCATTAAATAACACCATGGCAACTAGGTAGGTTTATCCTCAAAGGCAACTAAGTGTGTATTCAATGGCCTTGTCAGTTGTCTGTACTTCTTTTCTAAACTTAGGAGAAAAAAATATACAATGAAAAAAATAAGAATAAAAACATATGAACAAAAAAATATGAGTAAGAAATAGTTTCAAAGACATACCAAGGTAATATTCTTTTTCATAATAATAAAAGTTTCCCAAGTCTAACAATAAATGCGCATATATATATATATATATATTTAAAGATGTATTTTTCCTTTTTTATTTTATGTGCTGTTTAAAAAAATCATCTAAGTTTGCAGGTTATATTTTTTTCCATTATAATGAACCAAACTTTGAAGAATAAATATTAATGAGATGAATGTTTTATAAGAAAGTAGTCATAAATACAATGATAAAACAGGTTAAATATTTTAACACAAGATAGTGAAAATTATATAAATACAGAGTCTTGTTGGCATTTGGAATTACATAAAAACTTCTACAAATCTGTATTATTTCTAGGTAAAGTAAGAATTATGGAGGTGGAGAATACTGTTGTTTTTAAACAAAAGGTTAGCTTTTTTGATGTTATAATAAGGCTTGGAGATAATATAATTTTTATCTCGTAACTTTAAGATTTGAATTTGAGTAGAATTTCTTTCAATGATGTTGGGTTCTCTTCAAGACCATTTTTGAAGACATGCACATTTGAAAGGTGTCTGGACATTTTATAATTTTGATTGAAAATTTTAAGAGCCTAGACACTTCTAACTCCTTTATCCTTCTGATTAACCTCCCCCAGGCTGGCCTTGAAAGGGTTTGGCTCAAGTTGGTTTCCATATGAACCATGCTTTATTTAAGGAGGTATTTCTATCTAAAACTCCATTTGTATAACTAGTTTGCTCATCTCAGTTCTATAACATTCCCCATTTTCTTTGAGCACCTGTATTCCTGTGCTCTCACATCCAGTCTACATGAACAAGCACACTGCAACAATGTTCCAAAGAAAAGAAAACAAAGTGAAATGGTGGGCTGGCTGTGAGGAAGGGGATAGGGCAGTTACTGTAAGAGTGGTCAGAAAAGATCCCTAAGTAATGACAGATGAGCGGGGCCAGAACAGTGAAGAGCCAGCCACTCAAAGAGCCTGGGGTTGGGGGAAAGGATGTACATTCCAGGCAGTAGGAATGACCATTGCAAAGACCCCGGGTCAGGAATGAGGTTGGTATACCTGAGGAACCAAATGGCCAGTGGGGCCACAGCAGAGTAAAGCAATCCATGGTAATAGAGGACATGGCTCCAAATCTTGTACAACACATCCTGTTTTCTCTATTAGGATCTCAAGAACTTGTCTCCTCCATTTCATCCCCATAATTACTTTTGTTCTGACCCTAGTAACCTATCGCTGAAATTATTACAATAGCATTTGCACTTGTTTATTGCCTGAGATATACTTCCCCTAACTTTCTGTTGACTCTAAAAATTTTTAAATTTGAGTAGAATTTCTTTCAATGATGTTGGGTGCTCTTCAAGACCATCATTTTTGAAGACCTCCACAAGAGAAAGGTGTCTGGACATTTTATAATTTTGCATCATTATCTCCTCAGAAAAACCTTCCCTGACCCACTCACCCTGATTGAGCTGGGTGCCTTTCCTGTGTTCCTAAGCATCCTGCGCCTACTTCCCTTCAGCACTTACCACACGGAATTGTCATTATGTTTATTTATCTAAGCTCCTTCAGGACACATAGTGTATAATTTACCTCTGCATTCCCAGGCCCTATCTAGACCAAAAAGTGACTGCCAAATACATATTTAAATACCACGAAATCTATTGCTCAGTTGATCACCAGTCCTAGGACTTAACAATGAGAAATGCTATAGGAGGAGCCCATGGCCAGATACGGTAATAAACACTGTCTAAAGAAGTTTGAAATTTAACTGTTATGCTATTCTGATAATCTTTCTATATGATTAGTACTACCTGGGGCGCCTGGGTGGCGCAGTCGGTTAAGCGTCCGACTTCAGCCAGGTCACGATCTCGCGGTCCGTGAGTTCGAGCCCCGCGTCAGGCTCTGGGCTGATGGCCCAGAGCCTGGAGCCTGTTTCTGATTCTGTGTCTCCCTCTCTCTCTGCCCCTCCCCCGTTCATGCTCTGTCTCTCTCTGTCCCAAAAATAAATAAACGTTTGAAAAAAAAAAAAATTAAAAAAAAAAATTAGTACTACCAATTGTATTATTCACTACTAAATATATTTTTACAATTGAAATTTAAGCTCTAACTTATCCCATATGTAATTGTACATTACTAACCTTATCGATTTCTCCAACTTTTTTCAAATGGAGATATGCCATTCTATTTCAGAGAAAACAATTAACTATATATTTGGTAAGCAGAATTATACCTTAGCTCTTGAAAGCTAACTAATACCTTATCTTTACCACTCTAACCCCAGTGCTTAACTTTCTGTTGAATGAACACGATTTAAGAAAAAAAAAAAATTATGTTTACTTATTTGAGAGAGAGAGAGGGAGAGAAAGAGACAGAGTGTGGGCAAGGGAGGGGCAGAGAGAGAGGGAGATACAGAATCCAAAGCAGGCTCCAGGCTCCGAGCTGTCAGCACAGAGCTCAATGAAGGGCCTGAACCCACAAGCCGTGAGATCGTGACCTGAACCGAAGTTGGATGCTCAACTGACTAAGGTACCCAAGTGCCCCATGAACGTATGATTTTCATGAGACCCCTACATCAAATTTCTAAGACTCTCAGTTCAAATTTCAAATGTAAATTCTAATTATCTAATTTGAATAGTTTAATAGCAACCTATATAACTTGATCTCATATTTGGTGTCAAATTGTTGACTTTTCACATAAAAGCTTAAAGTTTAGATTTTGCTGATTATGTGCTAATTATTATAATAGGTTCATCTGCATACATGGTTAGAGTGGAAAACAAACTGTGAAGCACACTCAAAAAGTAATAATGAGTTCTTAGTTCTACTAAGTTTTTTGAGCTATCAAATCAAAATGGAATAATCAAGAACAAGGTTTGAAAAACTTAAATGTTGAAGGGCTGGGAAATAAAAAATATATAAAATTTAAAACATAGGGAGTTGAATTAAAAGTACCCTTCTAATCTTTTAATGTTAGTTTCAAACAACGCTTCTTGAACTATCTATGGTCAAGAACTAATTAAAAAAGTTTTCGAGTCATTGAAAATCTGTGCTTTTGTAAGAAAAACAATTAAATGTGTGCACAGATGTTGTAGTAATGTCAAATGATATTCAAATTTCCATACTCTTACTTTTGATTTCTGTACGTATTTTGTCTCAGAGAGTTAGCACACTGGAACCATTCATGCATCATACTCTGAGTAGCACTAGTCTAGAAGACAAAAAGTTGAGCCACCTAAGGATACCATTTAACCTACCCTATCATCATCAGGGGGAAATGTGAAGATGTCATTGAAGATCTCACTTCAAGGCCCCATACATACCCCCTGACACTCTAAAGTTAAATCAGAAACCACAGAACTCTTTAGTGGGGCATGTCTGAGTAGAGAGGCAGATCTCCAAAACAACTCTTTAATAAGAGAACTACTGCTTAGTTATAACAAGTTTTCACCAGGGACCTTTTAGAGTAAACAGGAAGATAATATGGTAGACTAACAATAACTCATTATGATACTGAAGGGTATACAGAGATGCATAATGGGTCATAACCCAAGTTTTGGAAGAAGACATCTATGTTCAAATCCTAACTCTATTACTTTGTATCTATAAGGACTGAACAACTTACTTCAATTTTGATTATCTGAGCCTCAGTTTTGTCTTCTGTAATAGACACCTCACAGAGTTATTGTAAAGATTAAGTAACACAATATACACGTTGCTTATTACAGTGCCTGGTACAAAATACATTCTCAGAAAGTGACTATTACTTTAGCATCATGATGGTGATATTCCAGTGCCTTTCTAATTCAGATATTACCTTTGCCAATTTTAAGACGACTCTCTGAGAATCAGAGTAGCCATCTCCAGACCATATTTCACTAGTGACTAACCCTAATACTCTCTTTTGCTAACACGGAGAGATAGAAGTTTGGGGAAAAATAAAGGAGCATAATATATTTAGACAAGTTCCTGTTCACTTAATGATCAAGGTAACAATGATACAGCTTTAGTAGAGTAGGTCTGCATATCACAGTATTTGAGTAAAGTGTTAAGATTTTAATATAATTTGGTTATTTTTATTGATATAATTTTTATGTAAAGTTGTTATAGTAATCAGACTTAATACATATCCTTTTAGTTATCAAAAATGTGGAATCTCAAAACATTTCCATAAATTGCCTTACAGTATACAACAGTGATACTCAGAGGGTGGTCTGTGAACCCCTAGGGGTTTTCAGGATCCTTTACTGTGAAGATAAAGCCATTTTCATCATGATATTAAGACATTATTTGCCTTACACTGTGCTGATATTTGCACCGATGGCACAAGGTAATAGTAGGTGGATTAAACTCCTGACATCTCAGCATGAATCGAAGCAGTGGCGCCAAACTGGACCTATTCATTTTAGTCCTCATTTCCATACATGGAAAGAATTTTTCTCCTGCCACTTCATGTCTTTGTTGAAGCAATAATATGACTAACTTTAAATCTTGACCCTTAATATGTCTTTTTTTAAAAAATTTTTAAAATGTATTTATTTTTGAGAGAGAGAGAGAGAGAGAGAGAGAGAGCGAGCACAAGTGGGGGAGGGGCAGAAAGACAGGGAGACACAGAATCCGAAGCAGGCTCCAGACTCCCAGCTGTCAGCACAGAGCCTGATGCGGGGCTCAAAGCCACAAACTGTGAGAGCGTGACCTGAGTCAAAGTCAGACGCTCAACCAACTGAGTCACGCAGGTGCCCCAATATGTCTTTTTAATGTTAAGAAAATAAAAAGCATACACAAAGCACTTCTGTATACTGAAATGGACATTTATTTCCAGAAAACCACTTGTACAATTGTTTGAATTGTGAGCTAAACTATTTGCTATTACTTTTGCTGAGGGGATGACTAACAAGCTATAATTTAGGCTGAGGTAACTGAGTCATTTTCTCAAAAATGAATGAATCTGTTACTTTAAGAAAAACAACGGACAATATTTGTTTACAATGATAAAATCTGACCTTTCAAGTGAAAATCAAGAGGTTGGGAACTTCTATCTGCCATCCTGGATTTCACAGTTTCCCAATACTTAAAAACTTTCCTGATGACATCAGTGGTGGTATCAGTGATTTGAAAATATATAATGAAATGTGTCAGCATTACAAGATACAAATGACTCACTCAATCAATGTTTTCCAATTTACCAGTGTCGTGATGTTATAAAAGCATGCAAGAGGAAAAGAGGCACTGAAAGTGCTGACACCCCAAAGGATTTTCAAGAAAACAGAATAGGAACGCTTTTCTGAAAAGGGATTCAGCTCTCACACTGCTGAATCTACCACTTGGTAAGTTTTGGTATAGTATCAAGGAATATTTATCATTATTTTAAAAGTCAAACTACAAGGGTGCCTGGGTGGCTCAGTCAGTTAAGTCTCAGTCCGACTCTTGCTTCTGGCTCAGGTCATGATCTCACGGTTCATGAGTTTGAGCCCCACGCATCGAGCTCCATGCTAAGAGCGCAGAGCCTGCTTGGATTCCTGGTTTCCTTCTTTCTCTACCTCTCTCCCCTGCCTGCATATTCTCTCTCTCAAAATAAATTATAAACATTTTTTAAAAATCTATTTTAAAAAAGTCAAACTACATATTTGTGCAAAACTGAATTTTCTTCATATGCCTCATTAAGAGGACATATCACAAAAGATGTAGAAGCAGATATGAGACTCCAGCTGTAGTCTTTTATACTCAACTTGAAAGAAATTTCCAAAATAAACAATTCCGCTAGGATGTATTTTTAGAAAGAAAGTTATTTAAGACCTATCCTAGCCATACAAATTTCAGAAAAATTATGCTTTGGGATTTCAGCGTATTATAGTTTCATAATACAAGCTAGTTAGGATATAGAGGATTAACTATAAGGTCCCACAGCAACTCATACTAGCCCCTTACTTTTTTTTTTCCTAGTACCAATACAAATGAAAGAATTTATGTAACAGGCATTATTTTCAAACAAGAAATCTAAAACCTTCAATGCAATCTTTGTCATGTGATTTTTGTGATTAAATAAACTATATATGAAGTTCATAGTGTTACAAGTATGATTTCTAAGCTTATCTATGAAAGAACACTGCAAAGTTTTCAAAATAATTTACTGCAGACAAGGTCTTAAATGGATTTGATCTCTGTCCTCTAGAAAAACATAATCAAAGCATATAAGCTGTCATCGGTGTATAAGCAGTCAAGTAAAAGTACCAGAACAATCAGTGAACCATCACTAAGATAAGACATTTAATCTATGTACACATCAGAAATGGAAACATTTTAGAGATGGAAAAAAAAACAACAACATACATTAGGATGAATAACGATGGAAAATCTATCCTTAGATTAATTCGAACAAGCCGTAAAGCTTTAAGGATTAACAGAGAATCAATTTAGATGATGAAGAAGGGACAGCTCTAAAAGAAAAAACTCTAGAAAGCTCAGAATGAACTTCAGCAGTAAAAAAAGTAGATCAATAAACTAGAGGCAGTATAAGAAATATCTGAATAGCCTCAACAAGTAAC
The DNA here is from genome assembly GCF_014898765.1 of Herpailurus yagouaroundi. Lineage (NCBI taxonomy): Eukaryota > Metazoa > Chordata > Mammalia > Carnivora > Felidae > Herpailurus > Herpailurus yagouaroundi. Next base: position 19,560,827 of record NW_024412429.1, read on the forward strand.
AATTTTGAAAACAATTAGGTGTGAAATGAAACTGTGCCTTTTTTTTTTTTTTTTTTTTTTTTTTTACAAATAAACACATCACAAACTACAAGGTTAAAAAAAAAAGTACAAGATTTTAAATTCTACTTTAGGATTTCAGAAATGGAAGAACTGTTACCAAATGAATATCAACCACTAATATACTAACTTTTGTTAAATTTATCAGATAGTTTCTAGATAAAGGGGCATGGATAAGCATATAAATAATTTTGGTCCCTGCCAAAACATAAAAGCTCAGCTGGATGACTGCTTGCAAAAAATTAAGTTATAAAGTTTTTATGAAACATCACTTTGTATGCAGATGAAAACAAATTTGACTTCAGGTCCCTATTATCACAGCAGGTTGCCTTTTCTGTCATAACAGCACTCATTTAGGAGTTCACATTTGTGGTTACAGTATTTAAGATGATTCAAAAGCATAAATGCTTACTTTTAAGGTAGGAAACTAATAACATAAAAGCATCTCACATTAATGAGACTGGTGACACTGTTGTATTTTATACTCAGTTCTTTAAAAGGATACACAGATACTTCCAAGAAGCCATGTGGGAATTTATCAAGATTCATAAAAATCTGGGGCGCCTGGGTGGCGCAGTCGGTTAAGCGTCCGACTTCAGCCAGGTCACGATCTCGCGGTCCGTGAGTTCGAGCCCTGCGTCGGGCTCTGGGCTGATGGCTCAGAGCCTGGAGCCTGTTTCCGATTCTGTGTCTCCCTCTCTCTCTGCCCCTCCCCCGTTCATGCTCTGTCTCTCTCTGTCCCAAAAATAAATAAACGTTGGAAAAAAAAATGTATAAAAAAAAAAAAGATTCATAAAAATCTTTTATCTTCAAAATTTCACCACTGGAAATTTGTTGTAAAGAAATAGTACAACAGTAAAAACTCTGTTGAGTTATCTACAACATCAAAAAAGAGAATCTGTTCACTACTATATTTTTACTTCTAATATGAAGAACCTGATAATATCAAAAACTAAATGTTCAGCAAAAGGAACAATAGTCTGAGTGAAGTGCATAGCCTTTACGATGAATTATTTTAAAAAGCTGATAAAAACCAGTAAGACTTTAGACATGTTAAGCAGAAAAAAAAAAAATATCAGACTGAATATGCTCTAAGAATACAATTAAGGAATGTATCTGAAAAAAGACTGAAGGAAAATGAAAAGAAAAAAATTGTTTTAGAATAGTGGAATTATAGGTTAATATGCTTTTGTGAAGATTTTATTTAATGTTATAATTAAAATAGGTACTTCCAAAAACACTTCAGAGAAGAAGATAGTAATAGTGGTTAAAAATGAAACTAATACAGGTGCCTGGATGGCTCAGTCGGAAATGCATGTTGACTCCTGATCTCGGGGTTGTGAGTTTGAGCACCATGTTGGGTGTAGAGATTACTTAAAAATAAAATCTTAAAAAAAATTAAATTAATACAACAATTGTGACCAATTATACTTTTTTAAAAAAACTGCACTTTTCCTATGAAATACCATAAAAATATTTTATCGATTTTTCATGTCATTTCTGTTATCTGTCACTACACTTCGTATTAAAGTACTATAAAACGTAGCTTATGCTGAAGAATTTTCTGCTCATAGGCCACTCAAGAGTAACTACACAAATTAAGTTAGAATATTACTATGATTCATCCACTCAGCAAGCATTTACCAAGTGCTTAACCGCACTACTCCCTGCAGGAGGGGCCGAAGAGTCTCCCATCATTTGATCCTTCCAGCCTCACTCGTCTTTGCCCGGCATACCCCTCTCTACTACTTTGCTTTTGATCCTGGCTTTCTACTTTGCCAATTTCAGTGGTCTATTTCAGGACTCCAAACTTATTTTAATCCTAAGACTTTTGGCTCTGTGGCCAAAAATTTTTTTCATCTCAGTTTTTTCAAGGTAGTTTAGCCAAGCAATTGTTGCTGGCAGATCTGCAGGTATAGCTATAATCTTGGGGACTGTGGTTAATGTGAACAGAGAGAAGGTTTAATTAAAAAGGAAATACAGTGTGGTTAAGAGTACAGACTTCATTAAATCTGGGGTCTTCTGCTTATGATTTGTATGACTTTGGGCAAGTTACTCAACCTCTCTGTAACAGTCTCCTCATCTGTCATACCTGCCTCATAAAGTGGTTGCTAAAATTAAAGAAAATATGTGTAAAGCACTTAGAACAATGTCTGGCCACAGTAAGCACAGCATGTGATTATGGATACTTTATATACAGTTAAAAACAATCTACAGTTGAGAAGGAAAAAACATACCAGAGTGAGCCTGTGTTCTGGGGATAACAATCTTTTTGCACGAGGGAGTTTGTTTTGGGGCTTCAGAGAGCTGGGATTCTCTCATTGGATACAGTTCTAGCAGCTGTGGGGGAAACTCAGTGGTAGCAAGTTGTGGGTGTTACTGAAATAGACTTTTAGATATTTTCAGGACCAGAATATCACAAATGTACCCTGAGTTTTTATTACAATCTGTGTTTTTTTCATATTCCCACACAGGCAATCATCCTACAACTTTTAGTGCACATATAAAAAAAATTCTTTTTTAAGAGAGACAAAGCACACAAGCACAAGTGGGGAGAGGAAGAGAGAGACAATTCCAAGCAGGCTCCACGCTCAGCATGGAGTTCGACATGGGGGATCTCACAACCCTCTGATCATGACCTAAGCCAAAAGCAAGAGTCAAATGCTCAACTGACTGGGCCACCCAGGTGCCCCCCACCACTTTTTTTTTTTTTTTAATTACAGAAATCATCAGGGCTACTGGGTAGCTCAATTGGTTAAACACCCGGCTCTTGATCTAGGCTCAGGTCATGAGCTAATGGTTCCTGAGATCAAGCCTTGGGTCAGGCTCTGTGCTGATAGCCAGACAGCGTGGAACCTGCTTAGGATTCTCTCTCTCTCCCTCTCTCTCTGCCCCTTCCCCAATAGCGCTCTCTTTCTCTTTCAAAATAAATAAATTTAAAAAATAAAAAAAAATTAAAAATGTTTATTTTTGACAGAGAGCGTGAGGGAGGGAAGGCAGGGTAGAGAGCAAGGGAGACAGAGGATCTGAAGTGGGCTCTGCGCTGAGAGCAGAGCCCCATGGGGGCTCCAACTAACAAACCACGAGACCATGACCTGAGCTGAAGTCGGATGCTTAACTGACTGACCCACCCAGGTGCCCCCCAAAATAAAAATAAATTAAAGAAATCATCTACTAAGCTACTTGAAAACGAATTCAGGCACCACTGGGTGGGGGGCAACATTTGCTTATAGACAAACTTAAATACGTTATATGTATGTACATGTGTGCATATCAAGGGAGTTAGCAAACTATAACCTCTTGTCTGTTTTTGTATGGCCTACAAACTAAAAATGATTTTTACATTCTTAAATAGTTGGAAACAAATACACAAAAGAATATATCATGACACATGAAAATTAAAGGAAATGTAAATTTCAGTGTCTGTACATAAAGTTTTATGGAACACAGCTGCATTCATTCATTTATGAGTTGTCTATGGCTGCTTTTGGGCTACAACAGCAGAGTTGGATAGCTGCCAGTTGAGACCTATCCAGCTTGCAAAGCCTAAAATATTCCCTCTGGCCCTATACACAAAGGGTTTGCCATAGTACGTGTTAGAGGAAAGGGAGTAAATTAATCTCTTAGATGTGGTTCTCCAAATGTGACTAAACTGCCATTTTTAACTATGATAACATTCACTTCTAGGATACTGAACAGAGATGCTTCTCCCCCAAACTGGTGATTCTTTGAGTGGTAGCATATTCCTTAAAAGACACTAACTCCTGCGGTGCCTGGGTGGCTCAGCCGGTTAAACATCTGACTTTGGCTCAGGTCACGGTCTCACGGTTTGTGAGTTCAAGCCCCGCATCGGGCTCTGTGCTAACAGCTTGGAGCCTAGAGCCTGCTTCTGATTCTGTGTCTCCCTCTCTCTCTGTCCCTCCACAGCTTGCACTCTGTCTCTCAAAAAATAAATAAACCTGTTTGAAAACTTGAACCTATCCAGAGTTCATTGTTGTTGAAAATTTGGCCCTGCCTGTAACTTGTTATGCAGTCTATTAGCAAAACAAAGAATGCAGACGTAAAGGAGAAAAGGAACTACAATTTACCAAACATGTACCATGGGCCAAACACATATTATTTCTTTCAGGTCTCTACAGCACTTTTATTAAGTGGGAACTACTGTCCCTATTTTACCAAGGTAAGGACAGAGGTTCAGTGATGTTAAGCAACTTGCCAAAGATTATACCGTCACTTGAGTGGCAGAACTGGGCTTGGAACCTAAGTCTAAAAATCCGAAGCCTCAGTTATTTCCCCTAAATCAGGGGCTCTCAAACATGATGATCTTGGGTCATAGTACAAAGTGCATTTTAGTTCACGATACAGTATACAGATACGTAAGTACATACAGTTGAACAAGTTTCATGTGAACCAATACTTAACCTGAAACCTGCAGTGCACTCTATATCTTATTCTAGTCCATAAGTTAAAAATTGATGTCACAACCAACAAAAGTATTGTCGTAACCCACTAGTAGATCACCCTTATCTAATATTTAAAAACAAAAAAAATCAGGGGTGAGGGGGGATGGGCAAAATGGGTGAAGGGGAATGGGAGATACAGGTTTCCAGTTACAGAATGAAGAAGTTGCAGGGATGCAAGTTACTGCATATGGAACAGTCAATGGTACTGTAATAGTGTTGTACGGTGACAGACGGTAGCTGCCCTTGTGGCCAGCACAGCATAATGCACAGAGTTGTTGAATCACTACACTGTACAACCAAAACTAATGTAATATTGTGTGTCAAACAAACAAACAAACAAATAATGTAATGTCATAATGTTTCTCAGAGTGGAATTCTCAATCCAGGGAAGAATATCAGTGAGGCTCCTTACTTATTATAGTTTTGCCAACCTTACAACTTGTACATCTGCTCTGAGAAAGCAAAATCAGAGATGCCCGTCAGGGCTTATCAAATGCTGTTCTGAGACGAGAGGTATGCGAGACAACCGGTTGAAAGGGTATGTTCCAAGTGCTTCATGTATTTGATCTTCGTAACAACTCTATAAGGCAGATACTATTATTGTTCCTGCCTTACAGATGAAGATACAAGCACAGGGAGCTTAGCTATGTGCCCAAGATGGCAGGGCTCTGAGGAAGCAGTGGACCCAGGTGGGCCGGCTCCAGAGCTCACACCCTTAATCGCTTTGCTCGAGCACCATCTGCTGTAGCACTACACACCTGGGTCACGCCAGTGTTTCAAAAAACCAACTTCAACAGAATTGACTTCACATTTAACTTTGGATTAAGAACTGGCCATGTAAAGAATAGTTCCATATTTTTAATAAAAGTGCTATTAAAATGTTCTATTAATTATACTGTCACCATTCACTATGTTAGGGAAAAAATCTGCTCCCTCCTGGTGCAACATATGCTTTTATTTTACTAGGAAACAAAAGTCAGATACAACATCGTGATTCCATTTTTTGTCAGAGTGTACCTTTGCTTCAGAAACAAATTATATGTTATTACTGATCTATAACAGTTAATTCTTCACGGATACACTTTTCGAAACACCGGCTTATGTTCTTCTTCCTCATATTCAGTAACACTATGCTAGGGCAATTAGAACTGAGACAGGTATGTCCCATGCTTTCACTGAGCTGAATATTTAAGAGGGAACACATGCATTAAACTGATAATTTCATCATTAATGACAAGTAAAAATTCTAGAAGGGAAAAATATAGCATGCTTTGAGAATATATTACTGCGGTCCTAATCTAGGCAACATGGCCAAGACATCCACAAAGCAGTGATATTATTGTTGAGTTATAGCGGATGAAAGAGAATCTTTCTCCTCAAATGATTTCTAGGCAAAAAGAAGAAAATGCAGATCTTGAGGAGGGAAGGATGACTCTTCTAATAAAATCTGGTAATTTGCCAATATTACTTGTTGCCAACCTGACAAACAACTTCAGGTAGTACCTGCTCAAGACACTTGCTAGGAACAGGAAAAGGGGAGAGCTGACTGGCTTACTTAAAGGAGGGTGATTCTGGTGTAGGTGGAATAGGGGTGCAGTTCTCAATGCTGGTTGCACACTGGAATTCTAAGGAACTATCTCAAGTTTCCAAAGAGGCCATGCACTGTGAAAAAAAGAACCTGTTTAATTTACCCAATGTCCTATGCCAGGTGAAAAAAGAAATTGTAAAGCTGGTGAAGATCATTATCAGAGGGTGATCCTATTGATCAATTTACAGGTATCTACAAATGCATACAAAGGAATGAGACTTTTTTTTTTCATTTCTGATCTTAAGAAAAAGTATGGCTGCCATCCTGAAGAAACTGGAAACATAAACATTATCATTATAAAAGAATTGAAAAAAGGTGGGGCACCTGGGTGGCTCAGTTGGTTAAACGTCTGAGTCTTGATTTTGGCTCAGGTAATGATCTCACAGTTTGTGAGTTCGAGCCCCGCATCGGGCTCCTTGCTGACGATGTGAAACCTGCTTGGGATTCTCTCCCTACCACTCTCTCTGCCCTTCCCCTGTTTGTGTTCTCTCTCTCTCTCTCTCTCTCTCTCTCTCTCTCCCTCCCTCCCTCCCTCCCTCCCTCTTCTCTCTCTCTCTCAAAATAGATAAGCTTAAAAAAAATTGAAAACAGTAAAGCACAAATAGAAAAAAAAAAAAATCCTCCCTGGACATTTGCCTTTGTTTCCAATCAGTAGACAACAGGCATGGTTAATTTAAATGTGTAGACAATTCATTTGGTGTTGTATTGTAAACTATAAACACAGGTTTTTTTCTGGCTCACCCCACACACTTTGTTTTTGTTTTTGCTGTCATTGCCTTTCCTTACATTCCTTTGCCATAGGACAAATTATGCAAACAATTTGGTAGTAGGCAGTAGGACAGTTGGTAGTAGGAAGTTTTCTAGTAACAATAAGAGCAACTATTCATAGGAAGTTTGTTATGTACCAGGCACTCTGTGAAATGCTTTCAATACATGACTGTCTCTCACTTAATTCATCACAACCACCTTTTGACCTATTATCATATTCATGTAATAAATGAGAAAACTGAAGTTCCAAGAAGTCAAAAAACTCTATGCCAAAGGTCACACAGTGAGGGATGCCACAGTCAATTAAACAGATGCCATTCCTTTTGGAGTTCATTCAACCTCTTGTTGGAACCAGTGTATCTTCCGAATCCCACAGGAAGGCTGATGAGTATCAAGGACAAGTAACAGCAACCTTATGATTCTTCAGCCACCGTCTTTCTCAAATGAGAATAGGGCTAAAATGAATACGATTAGAAGACGAGTAAATCGAGGTAAGTGGACCACAGTTATAACAACCAGTGGTTATAAGCTGGTATTTAAAAACTGGGGCACCGGGGTGGCGTAGGCAGTTAAGCATCCAACTCTTGATCTCGGCTCAGGTCATCATCTCGGCTCAGGTCATGATGTCACGGTTTGTGAGATCAAGCCCCACACTGGACTCTGTGCTGATGGTGCAGAGCCTGCTTGGGATTCTGTCTCTCTTTCTCTCTGCCCCTACCCCTGTGTGCTCTTTCTCTCTCTCAAAATACATAAACTTAAAAAAGAAAACATATGCCAGGGTTCTAAATTTCCATGCATCAGAATCTCCTCTCAGTCTAATTAAAATACAGATTGGTTGGCTCCACCCACAGATAGTTTCTGATCCAGAAGGTGTGGGGAAGAGTCTGAGAATTTGCATTTCTAACAAGGTCTCAGCTAATACTGCTTTTCCAAGGACCACAATTTGAGAACCAATGCTCTGTATACACTACATAAATTCACTCCCTTACATGCTAGTATCCAAAACCTATAAAGAGCTCACCAAATTCCACACCCGAAAAACAAATAACCCAGTGAACAAATGGGCAGAAAACATGAATAGACACTTCTCTAAAGAAGACATCCGGATGGCCAACAGGCACATGAAAAGATGTTCAGCGTCGCTCCTTATCAGGGAAATACAAATCAAAACCACACTCAGGTATCACCTCACGCCGGTCAGAGTGGCCAAAATGAACAAATCAGGAGACTATAGATGCTGGAGAGGATGTGGAGAAACGGGAACCCTCTTGCACTGTTGGTGGGACTGCAAATTGGTGCAGCCGCTCTGGAAAGTAGTGTGGAGGTTCCTCAGAAAATTAAAAACAGACCTACCCTATGACCCAGGAATAGCACTGCTAGGAATTTACCCAAAGGATACAGGAGTGCTGATGCATAGGGGCACTTGTACCCCAATGTTTATACCAGCACTCTCAACAATAGCCAAATTGGGGAAAGAGCCTAAATGTCCATCAACTGATGAATGGATAAAGAAATTGTGGTTTATATACACAATGGAGTACTACATTGCAATGAGAAAGAACGAAATATGGCCTTTTGTAGCAACGTGGATGGAACTGGAGAGTGTGATGCTAAGTGAAATAAGTCATACAGAGAAAGACAGATACCATATGTTTTCACTCTTATGTGGATCTTGAGAAACTTAACAGAAACCCATGGGGGAGGGGAAGAAAAAAAAAAAGAGGTTAGAGTGGGAGAGAGCCAAAGCATAAGAGACTGTTAAAAACTGAGAACAAACCGAGGGTTGATGGGGGGTGGGAGGGAGGGGAGGGTGGGTGATGGGTATTGAGGAGGGCACCTTTTGGGATGAGCACTGGGTGTTGTATGGAAACCAATTTGACAATAAATTTCATATATTGAAAAAAAAAATTCACTCCCTTACATAGCTATGATAAATAAAACCACACACTCTTCCTGGGAACTAGAACGTAAATAAAAGGCTTCTTTCAGGGGTTAATGAGGTGGAATTTTCTAGCAAACATTTATAATTTTTCCCTTTATTATACATTTAAACATCTGGTACATATAAGAAATACAAAATACAACTGACAAATTTCCTTTAATATTTAAACCGTATGTGTTTTTGTATTTGCCAAATATTCTCATGATGAGATTTGTGAAAAACACACATAACTTTCATAATTAACATATATAGTATAAATAGGTTAAGTTTTAAATATTTTTTCACTGCTTGTTCCAGTTTTCAGTAGTGAACACTACTGTGAATAGTAGTGAATAGTAACAACCATTGTTGCTAAAGAGTAACTGAACTGAATGTATAATGTTTAACAAGAAAGATTATTCAAACTTTCCAAGATACATTACAAAACTACCGAAGACAAAGAGAATACAAAGAAATACTTTATCCTAAATTTACCAATTTTAGTTATTTCATTAAATAAAGCATGCATAAAATTTAAGACTGGGCTAGAACATTCTAAAGTAGGCTTTAAAACATAATGATAAAATAGCCTTTAGTGCTATTTTAGTAATTATATACAATGAATATTGGCAATGAAGTAAAATCTTACCCAGATCTAGTCGTTTTGAATTCCACCTTGAGGATAGGTTTGCATGGTTCTGGCTTCTTCCCATCCTTTAACTGTTTTCCTAAAATATATTTTCCTGCATTAAATTCTAAAATTCTAAATTACTCTAAATTCTTAAATTGATAGTTAATATATAAAATGAAAGTAAAGTATAATGAAATCAACCATGAAACATTTTTAAACAATTTTGAAAGAAGTTTTCAATATAAAATATTTAAAATGATCAAGTAATTTTTACTGTTTGAAATTCAGTGCCGCAAAGTAAATGAGTAACTTAGTACATTTATGTGACAAAATTCTTCAAAAGAGACATTGATAGCCTTTCCAATGTTCTTAATTACAGATAAGCAAACGGAATTTCAATTTTGTAAATGAATTCAAGTTTTAAAATAGCTAGATTTAACAAAATAAATTAAGCCATATTTTACCCAAGGGTGACAGGTTGCAAAATTAAACCCTATGCTAATAACTTCATTTATATTTATTCTAAAGTAGGATCCATCCACTGTAATGTCTGAAGAGACTGCTAAAATAAACCAAGCTCTATAAAATGTCAGAAACTCATACTGTGAAAGAATTTTATTATTTTAAAAAAAGTTTTATTTCTGCTATTTCTACATATTCATTGTAGAAACAACACACAAAAATATAAAGCAAATAAAACATATTCCCCTTCTTAGAGATTAATCATTCTCAACATTATTGTAATATTCTTGGGAGATCCCAAACACATGCCTCTACCCCATACTTCTCTCCCACCTTCCCCCTGCCTCTTGGCACACCTGCTCATTCTAAGAAACTTTGTTTAAATTTTATTCTTGTTTGCCTCACCGACAAGAATGTAAATGCCATGAAGGCAAAGGTTTTAAGTGTGTATGTGTTTCTGTTGATGTATTCCTGGTGACAAACATTATTTGGCATAAAGTGGGCACTCAGTTACTATTTAATGAGTGTGTAAATTGATGATTTTTCCTAAGGATTAATTCTTAGGAAAAGGGATATGTGGGTCAAACTGTCTTCCAAACAGGTTATACCAATTCATACATCCAACAGCAGTGTAAGAACAATAGTTTGCCACACTCTTCGCAAACAATGTTTTCTTTTGTTTTGTTTTTGTTAAGTGGAAAGGGTATCTCATTTTAATCTGTGTTGTTTTAATCTCTAACTGGGTATTCTTTGCCTTTCTGGTCATCTGTATATCTTCTTTGAAAAATACCTTATGTCCTTTACCTATGCTTATATCTTACCTTCTTTACATTTAAAAATGCTAATCAAAGGTCATTAACACTATATCCATCATATATTACAGGTATTTTTCCTAGACTCATTTACGACTGAATTCTTAGAAAATTTAAAAAACTGCACAAAAGTATACATTTAAATAATCAAGTCTATCAGTCTTAATCACGTGTCCAGTTAAGAAAACGAAAAATCTTAAAATGCCAATTCTTCCAAAATTAATTCACAAATTTAATGTAATTAGAATTCCAACAGCTTTTCTTAGATTTGCACAAAATGACCTCAAAGTTCACATGGTCGGCTTACTACCTATGAATAAGCTAAGGAAAACTAGGAAAGGAAGGTGACTTCCAGAATGACAAAGTAAGGACCTCTGTGAACTCGCTCTCCCACAAAAATTGAAATACTAGCAACTAAAGTTAACCACTTCAGAACTGTGAAGTCACAAAACAAGTGGAACATTGTCTACCCAACAGAATGATGGAACCTCGGGGTGGAAGGGGGGGGGGGGGATGTTCTGATGAAAGGTTATTCCCATCCTCCTCACTCCCCAGCTCAGTGACTGGGCAAACAGGAAAAAGCAATAATACATGCCATCACAGAGGGTTGAAATTTCACAATTCCATCAAAACCAGCTTTGTTAGACCACAATCATTGATATTTTGTCCCAACTCACAGCTCCCTGGAAACTATTCCCAAGATATCGTGGCAATTTCATTTGACACAGACATCAGCTTAGGGAGACAGAAGGTCTCATACCTGCAGGGCAGCACAGATATAATAACAATTTGCTGGTGGTATCACAGTTGCCTAAGGCTGTGGTTTCAGGTGTGTCAAGTAAGAGCCTGGGCAAGAATTTAAAGAAAATCCTGAAAAACTAGACATATGCTAGGACTAAAAGGTTGTATACAGGTGCAAGGTCATGTGCATGCTCAGAAAATTCCTAGGAAAGAAGGAAGTCACTCTTGGATTGATTTTGAAACCTTGAGCAAAGAGGAAGTTAAAAAAAAAAAGGAAAATGCAGAAGTAAAATGGGCTATAATGTCTACTGTTAGCAGGAATGTTGTAAAAGAAGTACTCATACATGGCTGAAAGAAATGTGTAATGGATATAGTCTCTTTGAAAGGCAGCCTGAGAACATTAATTAAAAGTAGAAATACTTATAGGGCGCCTGGGTGGCTCAGTTGGTTAAGCGGCTGACTTCAGCTCAGGTCATGACCTCGCGGTTAGGGAGTTTGAGCCCCACATCGGGCTCTGTGCTGACAGCTCAGAGCCTGGAGCCTGCTTCAGATTCTGTGTCTCCCTCTCTCTCTGCCCTCCCTGACTCTTGCTCTCTCTCCCTCTCTCTCTTTCAAAAATAAACATTCAAAAATTTTTTTAAAAAATACTTAAAACTCTAACCCTTAGGAACAGCAATTCTACTCCTAAGCATTTATTCCATAAAAACAAAAGGACCAATACCCACCAAATATGTACAAGATGGTAATAACAACATAACTTGTAGCGTATTTTCAAGAACTGAAAATAAAGTGAACGTCCATTATTTTGGAATGGCTGAACACTGGGAAAAACTGGGACACAAACAATTGGCTATTACATGACTATTAAGATGAAGGAATTAGAACTTTGCCAGATGACACGAAGAGACTTTCCTCAAGTATGCTGGATTCGGAAAACATACAAAAAAGACTAATACAATTCTGTTTTTTGCAAAACAATGCCCAAACCCTCATATTTACGTATATACATGTACTAATATATATAATTTTAGAAGTATATTTATTTTGGAAGAACACCTGTAAGATTTTTGACAGTGTACCTAGTAGGACAGGAAAGGGGACTGGGTTGCTAACATGGGGAAAGGCTGAGGGAGAAGGGACTGGCAAGATCCGATCACATTTATGGGATCCTTGGTTTCCCTTCCTTGGTTTCATGCTTATTAGGAAGTTCTTCCCTGCCCCCACATCATTTAATTTCTTTTTGCAGTATCTTATAATTGCTTTACAGTCTCACTCATTACATTTCATTATTTTATGAAGTTTATTTTGGCACAGGGAAAGTATTTTTCCTCTAACAATTTCAGAGCTATTTTTATAGTTCTATTGAGCTGTAATTGCCAGACAGCAAAGTGCACAGATTTAAAGTGTACAATTTGAAGAGTTGTGATAGAGGTATGCACCTACCAGCACTATTTATTGAACCATCATAGCTTTCCCACGGATTCAAAATGTCACCCTTATTACATTAAATTTTTATAAATACACACCTGCCAACTGGTATCAGAGCATCTAATCCTGCCTCAAGATCCCAGGGAATCATCTCTTCCCCTCTTTGTATGAAATGACAATGTAATGAAACTTGAACCTCTGGCATCCTAATTTACAAAAACCAAGTGGCCGGTGACAAAGTAAGCAGAACACCAGACCGAGGGACTGGAAAGGACTGCTAGGAGAGAAGACTGGTTTACTGAGTGGGGAAGGGAAATTGAGGAAAAAAGAAAGGTAGAAAAAAAAGACACCTAAATCTGAAAATTAGTCCCTCACACTGTACAAGGAACACAGAATTTTAACCACTATTTCAGTATGTTCAGAAATATAGGGCCTTTCAGTAAGTTAAATGTCTGCTCTGACAGCCAGCATCAGGCCTTTATTCTCCTTCTACCCCCCAAAGTTCTAATGAAAGTGTCAGACTGATAAAACTTGAGAATGCGGACATAAATTTTATATTTATTTTCTCAAAGGTTACTTTTGTATACATTTTGCTTCATGAAGTAAACAATTATTGAACTGTAACTCAATTTAATTTATTTCAATATTCACCACCACTCTTTCAGTGGCTAGGATGAGTTTTAAAGAAGGACATTGGGTGGTGTATCTACTGAATCCTTACAAGTTGGAGCTTTTATATGTCATGCACAAAACATGGCTAGGTACAAAGTTCTTAGCTTTTGTCTTGCTCAATAGTCTTCCATGTTGTTCCACCAAGTCCAGCATTTAAACTTATAATGAAGTTTTGGAGCGCCTGGGTGGCGCAGTCGGTTAAGCGTCCGACTTCAGCCAGGTCACGATCTCGCGGTCCGTGAGTTCGAGCCCCACATCGGGCTCTGGGTGGATGGCTCAGAGCCACGAGCCTGTTTCCGATTCTGTGTCTCCCTCTCTCTGCCCCTCCCCCGTTCATGCTCTGTCTCTCTCTGTCCCAAAAATAAATAAATGTTGAAAAATAAAAAATAAAAAAATAAACTTATAATGAAGTTTAAAGCCAGTCTGATTTTTATTTCTTTACAAGTAAACTTTTTTCCCACCCCCTATAAGGATGCTACAGAGTAGTTTCATTATCTCCCTAAGTCAAAAATGTTGCAGTTTTTATAGTCACCTTTCTTCATTAATCTTGTGTGGACATTAATGAGTCCTTTTGATCAGCATAGTCTGTTTTTTTTTTTTTTTCCAACTCAGATTTTAAAAATTATGTCAAAAATCATTGCTTCATTACAGAAAAAATTATTCATCTGTAATCCTAGATTAACCATTTTCTAAATCAAGTAAGTAACAAGGCATAAGATTTAATACAGCACATATACAGGATGTTTAGAGGATCACCTGATTCCACCACTAGGTGTCATTTTACTTCTTACTTGCTATGTCACGTGAGCAGCAAAAATCTGTGCTTATTTAGCTTGTACTTGTTCAAATACCTGTGAACTGCCTTGATAAGTTGTTGAAAAGAGCTGGTTAATTATAAAACAACTTAATAAATCATATAAACCTCCTTGTCACATCTGATTTCTTATCTCTTACTATGCCCTGCTCCCCATTCCTGTAAACCACCCAGCCACAAAGAATTGGCCTAAGCCCTGTAGATTAAATTCCAGAATTGTATTCACGTATGTCCATTTCTTCCCATTTGTTGTCACAATTGAAATCTTCATTATTTATTGTTTATAAAAGCTTCTTAATTGGTCTCCCTCTTCTGCCGCCAGCTCAACTGATGCACTACCATCAAAGTAGTATTTCCAAAATATAGATTTTGTTTCTCATTGTAAAATCATTTAGGTCTCCATCACAAAGTCCACCGTGGTAGCCACCACTCATACACGGCTACTGAACACCTAAAATGTGGCTAGTCCAAGATGTGGTATAATTGTAAAGTACATATATTTCAAAGAGTATAAAAAAAGAATGTGAAATATCTCAAGTTTGTATAAAAAAAGAATGTGAAATATCTCAAACATTATTAAAACTAATTTGACCTTTTTCAACAGTTACTGGTATAGTTACTAATAAATTTAAAACTACACATGCAGCTTGCATTACATTTCTATTGGATGGTGATGTTCTAGAAAATAAAATGATTCCAATTGGAGAATCACACCGTTAACAATACTAGTCTGAAATGGGGAGGGTGTTCTTTCTTTAATGAGTGTGAAGACACCCCAGCTGGACTGGAGATATCTGAATATGTAGTTTGACTCTTGGCCTAGGGCAATGGGAGTTATGATATGCTTGTTCAAGTTCCAAAAACCCCAAAACTCCCCTGGTAATCCCGAGTGTAACAGTTTTACTGATGGCTGGCAATGGGCCTAATTGGTTTGGCAAGACTGGCTTGATCACTGAAAGGGTAAATTGAGTTCCTCAGAAGTCAGATGGTGGTTGGAGGGAGACTCAGCACGATCCTTGTGTACATGTAAGTGCCTGTGGGAGCTTGGATATGGGACGTCTCTCAGAATGCTTACCTGCATTATGTTTCTCCTGCTGCAGGATGATATCCTTTGCCTTGAAATAAAAGCTTTATTTGCATATGCTCTGTGGAGTCTGGTAAGTCCTTTCAAATTCATAAACTGAGCAAAACTTTGTAATGAACTATATAATGAACTGCAGTATGGTTTTATTATTTATTGAATGTTTTATGCTTCAGGTGAATCTTAAAGGTAGACTAATACAATTTTTTGCATGTCATATCTTTAAGATACTGTATTGACTTTTACTTATGTAAGATTTTATTTTCTCTTCAGTGACACTTAACAGAATTAAAGTTTCCCAACCTTGGTTTATTTCTTAATAAGTAGATTAGACTGTACCAATTAATAAGCTTTAGGAAATAAATTTTAAAATATCATGTCCTTTAATGGACATCTATTGATTTTAACCATCTATCACATCTATCTCCTTTGAGAATCATCTGATTTTGATGAAGGTGACAATCAGAAAAATCTCACTCTGATTGACACACACATACCCAGGATTAGAGGGGAGATCCTGTGGTGCCCTGAACCAGCAAATCACAGAATCATTATGATTGCTTCAGGGTAAATATGTGAGCCATTCCAGGACTATCAAGTTCTTCCCTCCTAAATTATGAAAGCTTGTCTGTCCTAGGAGACAGACAGGTAAAAAGAGAAAAGCAGAACTCACCCTTAGGCTTACCATATGAAATACAGCATTTATAGCCCACCAAGATGAAATGACTTTGCAGTCAGTAGATGGAACAAATACTGCTTTATTTCCACAGATTCACAAAACTTTACACCTTAAAAATCACCTTGTTCACCTTAGATGACACTAAGTCCCAGAGAATAGTAATTACCTCCACAAAGTTATTTCACACATAGCAAAGCTAGAGTTACATTCCAGGTTGTCTGATTGCCAAAGAAATGTTCTCTGCAATTCATAAAAACTAGATTAAAGGGAGCTATCACTGTTTTAGTCAAAAATCACCTGTTAAGTATTTCAGACACACGAATGAAAACTTTCTGAAAAAATGTAACTATCAACCATCTTTATATGCATTGTAAAGTTATCCAACATTATATCAAAAAATTATCTTAAATGAATTCAAATTATTTTCCTTTACTGGACATCTGATCGTTACTATCTAGATAACTGCTGTGCCCCTCAGAAGAAGAGTCCGGCAAACAACTTTAGCTATGAAAGATATCATCCAAGGGTAACTGGAACATAATAGCTAACACATTTGGCGAACTATCTTACGATTCAGTTATAGTTCAAGCCCATCATTCCCCAAAGTGTATTTCATAGAACACTAGAGAACCACAAGATGTCCTCCAAATAAAAGATACTAAAGTCAAAGAAGTTTGTGTAAAGCCACATAAAATAAATGCATTTGTAAACCGTATAAATAATATATATAGGGATGTACCTATATGTGTGTACGTGTATATACATATATACTCTCAGAAATTCATAGCACACATTAAAGGTTATGAAGTATTACAGTGAAGAAAATGCTCAATTTTAATTCAGCATTTCCTAATCTTCAACTATAACATGCTTTTTCACCAAAAAATTCATTAACGTAAGAAAAATTTGTATTGTGAAATATATTTTGGGGAACAATACTCTAATCTAAAAATCTTTTGGTACTATCCTATCAAATAAATACCAGACCCAGATTTATAATTATTATAATCACATATGTATAGCACATCACAGTTTTCAGGTACTTTCACTTATATTTTGTTTATTTGATCCAGGATATAGAACAGTGCCTATCACATGGTAGCCCCAATATTTGCTGAATTTAAGTAAAAATAATCCCCACAACAACCATGTCAGAAGGCTAAATTCATTTATTATCCCCATTTATAATTGAGGATGTTGAGGTTCAGAAATATTAACTGACTTCCCAAAGGCCACAGACCTAGAAACTAGGGAACCAGGGCTTGACCACAAATCTTCTGACTTTAAAACCCCATGTTAGATTGATTACGTCTTCTGAACAAATTCTTCAAGGACATCTCAAGCTATTCCTTACCTTGAACATCATGTAATCAAAGTACTGGCAGAAGTCTTAAAGTACAATCATTTCCTGACTATCAAGGTAATGCTTACAAATGCTTTTTAAGAAGAAGATACCCAACCATTAAATGAGTTTAAATATAAAAAAAATCAAAATGGACAAAATTTTAAGTCTAGTATATTTAAAGTAATTTACCATAACTGTTAGAAAGTAAAAGCAAGAGACCACAACAGAAGACACTAATGAGAAAATAACCCTAAATTTCAATCCATCAAAGCAGACATTTAGTACACCCAAATTATACACCACAAGTATGGTTATATATGGAATATATGACACCTTGTTACGGCATGAAAAACACATTTTTCTAGTTTAATGTATAAAAATGTATTTAGTTTTGTCACTGAAATCAGTTATTAACATAAACTTAACTCTGGTAGGTTACCTACCCTTAGCAATAAGCAGTAAACATTATTACTATTGAAAATAATTCATATTTTATTGAGAGTACTTCTGATCATATACATTTTTAGACTGCTATTATATGCAATAAATGCCATCCTACTTTTTCACACCTGCCACAGAAAAAACTTATTTACACTTTATTTGGATTCTAATTTTGAAAAGAACATATTACTACAAATATTCTGTCTTATTCATTTAAAAATAATTTTAGCTAGTGACTTTGCTAAGATACTACAAACTCTATAGAAACTTTATGCCACTTCTGAAAATCTGCTCTCAAAGAGCTAAGATTTTGGCATAAAAAGGGATCAAGATTAAACAAGAAAGTCAACATTTGGCAATTATCACAGTAAAGTTAATCCAGCCAAGAAACAACAATGGGTGCTAAAAACAGAGGGTATAATTTTGAGGAGGAAGAGTATGTTGATACAGTCTCAAAGTACTGCCTTCAAATCAAAATATTTACTGATTACAAATACAAGTTAAAATAGTTATCAATTTCAAAGGGAAAACGAATGCTGTAATAGAGAGCTCTAACAGAAGTTTAATCAAGGGACCACGGTATAAGATACCATCAATGTGGACAAATCAAACACAACTTCCACTTGGAAGGCAGCAAAAAGAAAGCAAACCTTTTGAGAGAGTGCAATCTGAATCTAAGCATGAAAAAACATCAGACAAAACTAAATGCAGGCATGTTCTATAAAATAACTAACCTATAATATTCAAAATTTGTCAGTTATGAAAATCAAGAAAAGGCTCAAGAACTGTTCCAGTTGGAAAGACACTGAAGAAACATGACAACTAAATGTAATCTGCATATAGACCCTTTTGATAAAAGGCAAAAGGTGGTGATACAGGAGAATGTTCTTATTTGTAAGAAATAGATACTGGAATATTTGGGGGTGACTGAGCAGTATGTCAACTACTTACTCTCAAACAGTTAAAAAGAAAAAAAAGTACCATTCTTACATAAAAAGATAAAAATTTAGATAAACTTAAAACTGCAAAACCAATGTCGTATATTTCTATCATCTTTGATACTAGTTTCATTTTCTCCTGGATTTGAAATGAAAGGTTTGAAACTAATCATCTACTTTTTGGTTTTCAGGATTCTTAGGATGTAGAGGTCTTAGGAGATCCTAAAATTTAAGGGAATTCCTAGGAGTATCACCAAGTCTAGAGAACTAGGCACTAATAAAAAATGAAAATATGTTATGAAAAACTGGAACCTTAATCATTAAGGGCTATCCTCTGGATGCACACATAAATAGACCTGTTGCAAATTTAAAATAGTTTTCCTGGAAGACTGCTACACAAAGCAATGGTAAAGTATATCACAATGTGTGGCTTTAAGAATTACTATTTTTTTCTAGAAAACAACTCTAAAAACCCATCCTGACACAGGTAGATAAACCGTTAATTTTACTGGTTCTTTAATTTCTATGTTGCAATAATTTAGATTAATATTTTTTTAAAATAAAAAATATTTTTTAAACTGATCATTTTGAAGCAAACAATAAAATATTAGCAATACTACAGGGTATTCTTCAATATACTACCAAAAAAGAACAATTCCTTTAATCTCCCTAAATTCACTGGTTAAGAATCTCTTAGGGTGGTTGGAGAATGCAGATTAATAAAGAAATACAAATTCCTAAGCTTCATTCAAAACTCAAAGAAGGCCTTCATAATCTCTTCATAAACACCCTAATAAAACCTTCTTAAGAGGTTCTGTCAATAGAGCTTGCACAGAAAAGAATTAACACAGCAAGCTTGAGACTGCTATCCCTAGAAAGGTTGGCTTGCAGGGTTAGCTCTTGGTTGGCATCTGGTAACTGGCTTTTGAGATGGTTTCCACAATTCCGATTCTGATAAGGGTGACACAGTGTGCCTAAGCTGTCTGTATGAACAAAACAATTTATGACGAATCCCTGCTTTCTTTCTGGGCATCTGAAATTTTGGTATGCGCTAAAGCAGAAAGTGTTGGTGGAGAGACTCCAATAAAAACTCCGAACCCCTGGGCTCATATGAGGCTCCATGTTAGACAACATTTCACATATCTGGTAACAACTCATTGCTAGAGCAAGTAAACCTGTCCTGTGTCACTTCACTGGGAGAGGGCTATTGGAAGCTTCCTCCAGACTTTACCTCATGTACCTTTTCCCTTTGTTGATTTTACTCTTCATCCCTTTGCTGAGTCCTGGGAGGCTCACTAGTAAATCATCAAACTTGGGGTGACCTTGGGAACCTTTGACATAATTCTTCAATGCATAAAATTACCTTATGTAGAGTTCAAAGTGTTTCAGTACACACACACACACACACACACACACACACACACAACACACACACACAAGCTGCACACACACAAGCTGCATGCAACTTGCAAGTGATAACTTTAAGATGAGAAAGGCTTAAAGTAAGTCCTATATCTTTCACAAAATTATTCACTTTTTGGACTACTGGACAAACAATATTCAGAAGACAATGTGCCATTCATTTTCTCAAAGTTCAAATTTGAAGTATCAACTGTAAATACACTTAGAGAGTTTATTAGCTGGTTGTTACATTTATTTCCATATGTGTATATATTTTTAATTTCCTTAAAAAAACCCTCACCCTTATCCTCAAAAACAAAACAAAAAATCCAAATTCAAAACAGTTTAATGTACACAATTTTTGTAGCGTTCAAAGGGATACATTCTTACCATGTGGAGTGATTGTCTGTACAGGTTTAGCTGGGGACCTCACATTCCATATAGTCAAGGTGCCGTCTGAATGACTGCAAATAAACTGTTTTCCCTCATGATGCCAAGCAACAGAGTGAATAGCCTATAGAAGAGGGGTGAAGAATTCCATTTTTAGAAACAAAATCTCAACACCAAGCTATACACAATCAATATTATAATTTTCAACTTTAACCTTTTCCTATTTTCCAAGCTAAAGTCAACATGTTACAACCTTCACATTCTCATTAGCCCTCTTATAATGCAAATGAAATTTAATACGGTATTGACACTGTTTTAATTCTTTTTATTCCTTAAGCCAGCATGAGGATGATATAGTAGTGATATATGTATTAGCGACACATTCATGAAAACTATGTATTCGTATAGTTTCTCAGAATAAACTATAGCTAAACTTAAATTATCAAGTAGTTACAATCAATATCCCATCAGAAAAAAACTGGTTGCATTAGATTAGAACAGATTTTTTTTTTAAAACAGATTCTTTTTTTTTTTAATTTTTTAACGTTTTTTATTTATTTTTGAGACAGAGAGAGACAGAGCATGAATGGGGGAGGGTCAGAGAGAGAGGGAGACACAGAATCCGAAGCAGGCTCCAGGCTCTGAGCTGTCAGCACAGAGCCTGATGCGGGGCTCCAACTCACGGACCGGGAGATCGTGACCTGAGCCGAAGTCGGCCGCTTAACCGACTGAGCCACCCAGGTGCCCCTAGAACAGATTTTTTAAATCAACTAAAACTCTAAGACAGAAACACAGATTTGGAACAAAGATCAACTAAAAAAAAACAACCTCAGACCGAGCTCCAACATGTTACCCATCTCTCACAGTAATGAGGTGATTTTTAAAATCTGGAGAGACCCTTTTTTGATTAGAAAGTTATTTTATACCTCTGAGCCACTTAAAAACTATCTGAGAAATATTTTTATATGACCAAAGTATGTAACCTTTCAATTTTTGTTCTAATATTATTCTGCCTGCAAAAAAAAAAAAAAAAAAAATTAAAATCACTCTCCTAGGTCCTCTTTAAATAACTTCTCAACTCAAGTTGATAACACTCCTAGTTCTTAATGGTCAATTGACTTTAAAAGCTGCCCTACTGGAATATGGCAGAACTGCTGAGTGCAGCACAAAACCACATAACTGAAACTTAAGAGCTCCACTCATATACAGGTCAACGTTTACTATTATCTCATTCAATTTAATCTTGAACTATTTTAAACTATCAATGTTTACTATCATCTCATTCAATTTAGTTTTTAAAATCTGCTCTGACTTTAATGTAGAAAATAGATTTACAGGTCAAAACTTTCAAAGAAATTATAGGAACCTTCTATTAAAAATATTTTTTTTTATACTTTCAACAAGATCTTGATTGAGCCACACGCTGCTTATAAATAAAAACTTAAAAAACTATGAAAAAAATAGACACAAAGGATGCTGCTATGAAAACAAAGGAAATTCTCTTTTAGTTCTGCTTACAAAGATACCATGCAAATATTAATAAAGTATTCCAAGTATTACTATAGTTTCTCAATGTCATCTGCTATTTAAGTAACTGAAAGCATCAATACGAAGACATGACATATTTTATCTTAAAAACAAGAAAAACCACTTATACACCTCCTAGCTCTAGTCATTGAATTAGAAATCATGACCCTTGCTAATCCCCAGATTACAGTTACTGGATACCATTTCACACTGACTGAGCCACATTTCATAAGAAAAAAATCCTAAGTTTGAAACAAAAATATGCAAAATTAATAGTTACACTTTGTTATAATAATGGCAGGGAAGCTATCCATGGCTATTATCACCAAAGAATTCAGGAACCAAAAAGGAGGAGGCTCACTGACCAAAAATGGAACAATCTGAAAATCAGTAAGAATAGTAACTTCAACGCGTCAAAGGAGAGCAAACATGTTTAAATCCTTTTTTTTTTTTTTTTTAATTTTTTAAAATTTTTTTTAACGTTTATTTATTTTTTTGGGACAGAGAGAGACAGAGCATGAACGGGGGAGGGGCAGAGAGAGAGGGAGACACAGGATCGGAAACAGGCTCCAGGCTCTGAGCCATCAGCCCAGAGCCCGACGCGGGGCTCGAACTCACGGACCGCGAGATCGTGACCTGGCTGAAGTCGGACGCTTAACCGACTGCGCCACCCAGGCGCCCCCATGTTTAAATCCTTAAGTACAGAGTGAAACTAGAAGCAAGAACAAATTGGTCATCATTGAGATTATTAGAGAACAACCCCTTTAGAGTAAATATCGAAGTAAAATGAGAGAATCATTGATGCTTTTCTTAAGAACTGTACTACTATTAACCAAACAGTAGATGAGAAGAAGTTTCTCTTTACACTCAAGTGTCTGAGTTAATAGGTAGAGGAGGAATTACAGAATTACACCTTCGTTTTGCAACCTCTATCCATTAATAAATCTAGGCCTTGAGCAACACTGCCTGCTCACCTCACAGACACTAAAACTCCACCTAACAGAAAAGCATCAGCATCATTTATGAAGAAGTCTCGCTAAAAATGAAAAATGAATCTGAATTCGATAAAGCCTCAGCATACTATCCATTTTATAGGCAATCTAAGGGCAAAAAAAAAAAAAAAAAAAAAAGTTAAACACAAGAGGGACGGAGCCAGAAAAATCTAGTCTTTGGGAGACTCTACCTTTACCAAATAAATGGCCATAAAGAAGGAATGCAGGGGCGCCTGGGTGGCTCGGTCGGTTAAGCGTCCGACTTCGGCTCAGGTCATGATCTCACAGTCCGTGAGTTCGAGCCCCGCGTCCAGCTCTGTGCTGACCGCTCAGAGCCTGGAGCCTGTTTCCGATTCTGTGTCTCCCTCTCTCTCTGCCCCTCCCTTGCTCATGCTCTGTCTCTGTCTCAAAAATAAATAAACGTTAAAAAAAATTAAAAAAAAAAAAAGAAGGAATGCAGTAAGGAGGGAAGGCAAAAGGTGAGGAGAGGCCTACAGTTTGTGAGACTTAAAAGACATTGGTCAACCACAATCAATCTTTATTTGGATCTTTTTTTTTTAATTTTTTTTTTTAACGTTTATTTATTTTTGAGACAGAGAGAGACAGAGCATGAACGGGGGAGGGTCAGAGAGAGAGGGAGACACAGAATCTGAAACAAGCTCCAGGCTCTGAGTGGTCAGCACAGAGCCTGACGCGGGACTTGAACTCACGGACAGTGACATCGTGACCTGAGCCGAAGTCAGACGCTTAACTGACTGAGCCACCCAGGCGCCCTTCTTTGGATCTTAAAACAAGTGAAACTATACTTGTCTACAGTTTACTATGACTTGTATACAATAAAAAAAAAATAGGATACATTTATTAATTTGCTGGTAAATGACAGAATACTTCTAGGAGAACCAAGGAGATAAACGGCTGATACTAGTCCCAGGGGTAAAGGGATTAGAAGGCCAAAAGACAGGGGTGGAGAAGAGATTTTTTTGTTTTTTAAATCTTTTAAGCTATGTGATTATCTGTTTTATATATTTAAAAAGTGTTACAATTACAAAGGTTGCCTCAACTAAAATCACCAATTAAGTTCTTAGAGAAGCTGTTCTGAACTAGAAAAATGACAAAAATAACGTTTGAGTAGCAAAACTAATGTTATTACCTCATCATACGTGTATCTGTAGTCAGCTTTCTTTGATTTGAGGTCCCATAACACCACTGTTCCAGATTCGAAGCCAATCAAAAGCTGTAATAAAAGAAAATGCCACATGACCTAGGAATGGTATTAATTATGTGAAACATTTATTTGGTGACAATAAAGATAAATATTATCATTCACGTTTTAAGTATAAAATTATAATTAAACATCTTCATTGCTAATCATATGAATGATGAGGATACTGCACTGCAGTATATTATATATTATATATTATACATTATATATTATATATTATATATTATATATTATATATTATATTATATATATATTAATATTATATATTACATACATATATGTTTGATGATTAGTGACTCAACATATATAACTAGTTATTGAGAAAGAAAACAGTACCATTTTGAAGTCTGTGTACATTTTCATTAATTAATATAACATAATAAATTACTAACTAAAAATTAACATTTGTAGGTGCTTTAGAGTTTACAAACTCTCCTAATTCAACACATTTTAGATAATCTCACTTACTCATCTACCTATTGATAAGTTCCAAGTTATATCCAGCCTAGATCCTTCTCATGAGATGCAGACTCATAATTCCAGTGGTCACGGCTCCCTTTACTAACT
This sequence comes from Herpailurus yagouaroundi, assembly GCF_014898765.1. Taxonomy (NCBI): domain Eukaryota; kingdom Metazoa; phylum Chordata; class Mammalia; order Carnivora; family Felidae; genus Herpailurus; species Herpailurus yagouaroundi. The sequence continues at coordinate 19,585,767 of NW_024412429.1, forward strand.
CCGTAAGAGCCTCAAAGTAAACGTGCCCAAAAGTGAATTTGTTATTTTCCCCCTACACTGTGTGTCTCTCTCTATTTCCTGTCTTAATGTTCATTAAGTTGCTCTAACAAACACCTGGAGGATCATCCCTAACTCTAGTCTCCCTCATCAGAGAAAATCATCCGGTGATTTAAAAATTACGTTCTATTATCTCTCCACGTTCCCCCACCTCCAATACCTCTCTCCTGGTTCAAGACACAAAGTTCTTTTTTCTGGTCTCCCAGTCTCCCGACCCCAGTTTTGCTCCTTTTTAAACTCATTCCCTATTGTAGCTAGTGTTTTAACAGTTCTAAAACACAAACCTGATTATGGAAATGCATGCTTTTATTTAAACTTTTTTATTGTCTTACCATTGCTTTTAGGATAAAGTCCAAACTGAGTAATACGACCTATAAGATTTACTATGGTGTGACTGCTGCTTACCTCTCCAGCTTCGTCCCTTGTCACATTCCTCTTACCCAATACACTCCAGCACATCTCTCCGTTCATGCTCTCTTACCTTTGCCGCCTTCCCACCTGGGCCACATTTCAATGTCTCCCTCTTTGCCTGACCAATCCTACTAACATCTAGATGTTGTTTTAGCTATTACTTCCTCTGGGAAGCGTTCCTTGACCTACCAAATGTAAGTCAATCCCATTCCCATGTCCTCCAACAGCACTCTGTACATTGTTTTAATCTGAAGGATCGCTACACAATGGTGGCCTTTTCCTTAGCTGAATTTTCTTACTGACTATAATACTAGTCTATTTAGGCAAGGACTGGTCTTATCTTGTTCACCACCACCGTAAGACACTGAGCCCGACTGATATGTTGTAGGTACTTAATATATTTTGGGAGGGAATAAATAAATTCCAGAATGGCATGCATGTTCTTGCTTTACAGACAGTCCACTGTCTATCAAACCTCTTCTGCCCACAACCCCCGAACTTGACTTTTTCAAATCTCAGCATTCCCTTTGCTTGCAACCTCCTTCTCTTTTATTCTCTGAGTGATCTTCTATTCATTTTTAAGTCTCAATTTAGTGATGCTCCCTTGGGTAAGACAACCCCCCATTTCTCTAGATAGACTAAGATCTTCCTTCTCCTATGCCAACATGTGCATTTTCATCTATATGTCTCTAATATCTATTACATTGCCTAGTACACAAAAGACAATAAATATCTGTTTAATAAACACATAAATGACTAGTAGGTAGCTAATAGTTGTAATGTAATCTGGGGATATGAACAAAGTCTGGGGCGGTCCCAATAATTTTAATGAAATAGCAATTTTGTGGGTTTCAGACTTCAGGGGTATCTGGAAGGACAATCACTGAAGCTAACAAACTTTCCCCCACCTTGTCAGGAAGTATAGTTAATTTTGCTAATACAAACTGTTCTTTTCTAGACAATGTGAGATACATACTCCTTCTGGAAAAACTGGTATTTGTTTCCTTTACCTTCTCCTAGTCCCTCTAAATACCTTAAGACATGTAACATGGCATTTTCTGAGGGGGAAGTAATAGAGAAACTTCAGGAATAAGAGATGGAAAAGGATAAAACTTAAGAGTTGATATACAGTGTTAACAGCACGGGATTGCTCAGGACATAGGTCACTTAAGCTCTCGTTTTAGATTTGTTACTTAGTAGCCATTTAACATTAAGGAAGTAATTTTATCCATCCAGATGTTAATAACATAAGAGGGTTATAGTAAGTTTTAACATCTCTAGCCTGCTCTAACATCCTAAGAATGTTAGAAATCTGTGTCAACAGGTTAGACTTTAATCCCCATAATCTCCTAAATATTATAAAAATAGAAGAGCTAACTTAAAAGATATGGTATTTAAACACAGAAAATTCTTTCAATATTAATTCCCCCTAGAATCTTTTCTCAGAGATGTTAATTTACATACTGTTGAGCAGTTTCCTTTTATTTTCTTCTCTCCTAAAAAAATTAGTGGGTACACTCAATATGAATGAGACTCTCTGCAACATCAGTAACTCTGGGGATGGGATCAGAACGATCAGTATTCAAAATTCCAGCTCTATCGCTATCTAGCTTTGTACCTCTGGAACACATAATCACACCAAGTGTCTGCCTCAGCATCTGTAAATTCGGGAAGACAACTAACTTACAAATTGTTAAGAGGATCGAATAAAACAGTGCACATAAAGTAGAAAGCACGGTGCCCAAAATAAAGCAGAATTCAGTAAGTGGCAGTCATTACTGTTACTATCCTAAGTAAGTTTACACTAATGCCTAACCTTCCCTAGCCAAGGCCTTTGCTTACTGTGGTGGCATCTCCCATAAGGTTAGCTTTGAAGGAATCTGCCCCGTGGCCTTTCTTTAGTGACACAATGTTACAAAGATCTTTGGAAACAGCAGAAGAGTCACTGATACAAAGTGGGCTTTTCTATCAGAAATCAAAGGTTAGACAATATAAACCAGTCTAGTACCTTAATATTTCAACAACGTTTAGATGAGATTAACTCTGGAAACTAAGGAGAATCACATAATGCCAGGTTTCAAAAAGTGAGGATGATACAAGCAGCTATACATAATTTATTTATACAATAAATTAAGTATATACTGAGGAATTACTATTTCTATGTCAGGTGCTATGGGAAACATAAACCTTTGTAAATCTCTCTATGCTAAAGGGGTCTCTCGAGTGCAGGGGACGTGAGATATGGCCATATTTCTAATACATGGCAATATGTGACAAGTACTGTAAAACTTGCACAACTAAGGTGCTAATGGATTTGAAAGTGAGAGAAAGCATTTTTAGTCAGGATTAACAGCAAAGATATCATGAAAGATATATATTTAATCTAAGCCTCAAAATGTGGGTATGAATTCAGCAGACAGCATTCGGTGGAAAAGCATTGCATACAAAGGGACTCCCATACAGGAGGCAGGTAGGCAGCAAAGAACAGCTCACATCTGGGGAACAATAACTATCTGCTTCAGCAGAGCATTCAGGCGAAGGTGTTATGAAAGACAGTGGAACCTAGGAGCTACTGTATCTTGTTAGATACTGCAGAACCACTGAAAGCTTTTCAACAAGGAGAGCAATAACATTAAAACAGCATTCTAGGAAGACTGATCTGGAAACGACTCATGAATGGGATGGAACGCTTGAACTACAGTGGCCGTAATGAGGCTGAATAAAAAACAGACACTGCAAAGAAATGATTGAAATGACTTAGTGACTGAATCCAGAAAGAAGGGAGGGAAGTTTTCAATTCTCTTGCCATGCCTCCCACCTAAAGGCTTCTAAACAAGTACCTTGTATCAAAGAAAATAAAGTGTAGATATAGGTTACTGTAACTTGCTTCCTGTGAAGTTTCTCTCAAAGCATACATTTGTATGATTACAAGCTAACTCCAAACAGTAGAGCTATGCCTTTGTTTTCCCAGTAGCAAATAAAAGAATATTATTATACAACACACAGGCTAGACCACTCCCATTAGTTGAGGAAAGGAAAAACCTTCACAAAATCTAGAAGTTTCATTTCACTGACTTTTGATAGTGATAAACTTCCTGGCATTTATGTAGGATATTATCATAAAATTATTTAAGTAAGAGATTCATGGAAAAGGAATTTTTATTTTTAAATGTATTAACAAATCTAAACAATAGCTAGATACTGACTATATGAAACTGGTTTTGAGTATAAAAAGTGAAGTAATATTTTAAAAAATCTCTACATTATTAATCTAAGCTATCTATGAAGAAAAATTGAAGAGTGAGGAGTACAGAGACACCTCTAACATAAGGCATTATGTGATAAATGCTACAAAATTTGTATAAAGTGTTAAAAATAATTCGAAAGCAAAAGAAAACAGTTTTTTTTGCCAGATTTCCACAAAATCTTAATATGCCAAAAATAAATAACTTTGGATTGTACTTATTACATTTTATTTGTCTTAGGGTTTTTTTGTGTTCTTTAAAATTATAAATGATTCTAATTCTTGTTCTTCATAATATTTAAATAAACCAGTAACTGTCTATGATGGACAACATTTGTTAGAAATGTCAACTTTGCAAGGTAAATACATGTGGCACTAGAACAGTTTATATATTTTTTTTAAAAATTCCAAGATCCATGCATTTAAGTAATAAGTCATTTTTTAGGAAAAAATTCTACCTTTCCTTCATCCATTGGGTTATCACTTATATGGACAACTGGTCCTGGGTGAGATTTAGATGACCTAAAAAAGAAAAGTTAGCAAGACTTTTTTTTCTCAATTAAAAATTTCAATACAACTATATATTCATTATAATGAAACCAATGAATGGACAATAAAGATGTATTTATAAAGGGTGAGAACAATTCACTAAGTAATCGGTAAGAAATGTATAGTTCTTAATATGGATCAAAATAGGAATCAGAGGAAAATTTGGGTGGGGGATGAGTTAAATAGGTGATGGGGACTAAAGGGCCACTTGTGATGAGCACTGGAAGTGCCCAATCACTATACTGTGTAGATGAAACTAATATTACACTGTGTGTTAAGTAACTGGAATTTAAATAAAAACTAAAAGAAAACATAGCAATCAGAGGAAAAATAGTGACATTGATACAAATCCACAAAATTTACAAGTACACTTTCTGTATAGGAATATTCAATTTAGTATTTTAGCACACAAAAAAATCTATTCTTATGGTAGAATTCTCAGAATTAATATTTTTAAGTAAGCATCATCTAAAATATTGCTATCTTATTTTACTCAACTCTAGCCTCCAACTGGGGCATCCATAGTTCCATAGTTCACCCACAAAAAAATAGGAAAAATTCTATTATGGTTTTTAACACAACAACAAAACTAATGCCACTGGACACGCTCAGAGAAAAAGAAGTCATATAGATAAGAATGGAGCTGAATTTATGCCCATAAGTAGGAATGAGCACCTCCCTATTCATAAATTCCAAGGGTTGAGACACCAGCCCACTTCATGAGACCTTTGTGAAACCATACAGACATCTATCTGCACCAGGCCAACCTAGTGGGTGTTGTGATCAACTCAGAGAACAACCACAAAAACCCACACCTTGGACCAAGGCACTGAGATATGATAAGATTACTGCCACAGGAAGAAAAACCAGGCTTAGTACATTATAATAGTTGACCAAGACATTGCTTAAGAGTGATGCCACAAACTTATCCTTATGTCAAATTCTGTGGAATGCAATAGTACAGAACTATTTGTTTAAAAATAAACAAAAGATGGGGCACCTGGGTGGCTCAGTAGGTTAAGCATCCGACTTCGGATCATGATCTCACGGTTTGTGAGTTTGAGCCCCGCGCCGGGCTCTGTGCTGACAGCTCAGAGCCTGGAGCCTACTTCGGATTCTGTGTCTCCCTCTCTCTCTGTCCCTCCCCCACTCATGCTCTGTCTCTCTGTCTCTCAAAAATAAACGTTAAAAATTTTTTTTTAAAAAAAGAAACATCGAAAATGAATTTTGTCAATGTCCATACATTTTTATTTTTATGTCTAAACAATATGAGAAAAAACCTGAGATAAGATATAAAGATAAGAGTTGGGGCGCCTGGGTGGCTCAGTGGTTGAGCATCCAACTTCGGCTCAGGTCATGATCTCACGGTCTGAGTTCGAGCCCCACGTCAGGCTCTGTGCTGACAGCTCAGAGCCTGGAGCCTGTATCAGATTCTGTGCCTCCCTCTCTCTCTGGCCCTCCCCCGTTCATGCTCTGTCTCTCTCTGTCTCAAAAATAAATAAACGTTAAAAAAAATTAAAAAAGATATAAATATAAGATTCTAAAACAAAGTGCAAAGTTAGTGCTAAAGATCCTTAAGGCCTTACAGCTGAACCCTGTTTTTGTTGCTATTGTTAAATGAAAACAATCATCATTATATCAAAATTAACAAATTGTCAAATTCTGCAATATTATATTGTAAACATTTACATTATATTTGTCAGTTATTTAAACATATCAAGTACTGGTTTAGATCAATGTTTTCTAAACACTGGTGGCAACCCATTAGTGGGTCATGAAATCAACTTAGTGGGGTATGACTAACATCTGAAAGAAAAATAAACAGAAGATAAAAGTACAGAAAAAAAAAATTGGGAGTGTTTTCCACCTAATAATTGTTTCATTAAACTTGTGCTATAATTGGTACATACATACACAGGTTTATATATACATATGATCACATATCTATCTATATATATACAGAACATTTAAATGTACAAACTGTTAATAGTATAATATTTAGAAAAGGCTAATAAATCTGTGTTTAATATCAAGAATGTCTGACATATTTAATTCCACACGGATTTACTCATTAGCTATTATATAAAGATATCATACATGGTCCTGATACTTTCAGATATGGAATATTTGCTCAAACTCACAGTTCAATGGCTTTATTCCACATAATGACGTAGCCTGAGAGTGTGAAGGACTCCACATTGACAATATGTATATTACCTCGTTCAGTGCCCACATAGAGCCACTTACTCTGGAAAGGCAGATGGCAAAATGTAACCCTGCAAGAGAAAATATAACCAAAAAGGAAATTAGAAAAACGTCTGTAACTTTTGTTACTTGTATTAGAGGGTTAATCGTGATGTCTAATATAGGAAAGGCAAAAATGATATGAAACCAGATTTATCTACTCATTGTGGTTAACATTTTTTTTAATTTATTTTTTTAAGTTTATTTATTTATTTAGAGAACATGAGTGGGGGAGGGGCAGAGAGGAAAAGATAGAATCCCAAGCAGGCTCTGTGTTGTCAGTGGACAGCCTGACACAGGACTCGATCTGAGATCATGACCTGAGCTGAAATCAAGAGTCAGATGCTTAACTGACTGAGCCACTCAGGTGTCCCTGTGATTAATATTCGACACACAAATTCAACTTATATGTCAAACAGAAGGCCTTATAGTAAATAGACATGATGGCTTGACAGAAAGAAGATGGGTTTTAAAGTTACCATGTGTTTCAAATCTGGCTATGTCATCCACTGTGTTACTTTAGGCGCATCACATATTTAACCATTAAACCACAAACCATTAATACCCACATGACCCTAGGTATTATTACATTCCTCAGGAGTTATTAAACACACTCATCTATCTCAGTACCTGTGCTTACCATTCCTTCCAGGCAAAAGTCTCTTCCCGTTCATATTTTTCTTCTATTCAAGATTCAGTTCAAACACACCTTTATTCAAATTGATAGCCCAATAATTTTTATCTCTATCAGGCTTGCCTTGTTAAGACAGTTAAGGTCTACCTTCTTCAGTAACTTGTAAGCCTCAGGGAGTGCAGAGATCCTCTATACTCACACTTAGACAATGCTCTTCTCCTATGTCATAATGATATGTCAGGACTTCATTAACAAATTATAATTTACATGCACGTATTAAGGTTTATTATCATTCCAGTAATTTCAAACACTTTCTATTCTTAGATCATTTGACTTCAAGATAAAGAATGGAAACTATCTTGTCCTTTTTGTAGCACTTATTTTTAGCCCCCCAAAATTAGTATGTTATGAAATCATATAATGCTCATTTTTTTAGACTACCTATTTATTGTGCCTCTCAAAATATATTCAAATTTTCAATAGAACAGCACTTCAAATAACATACAGTAATAATTAGTACTAGACCATCAATACTGGTACTAGGTTTTTTTACTTATTTATTTTTTTTTTCAACGTTTATTTATTTTTGGGACAGAGAGAGACAGAGCATGAACGGGGGAGGGGCAGAGAGAGAGGGAGACACAGAATCAGAAACAGGCTCCAGGCTCTGAGCCGTCAGCCCAGAGCCTGACGCGGGGCTCGAACTCACAGAGCGCGAGATCGTGACCTGGCTGAAGTCGGACGCTTAACCGACTGCGCCACCCAGGCGCCCTTTACTGGTACTAGGTTTTAAGCAAGATATAGCATACACAACATTGTTATTCCCATGAACACAATTTCATTACAGAAAATTTTCAAGATGAAAATACTTATCAAATAAATGTACATGCAACTCATAGCCTACCTCCTAGAGGGAATGTTCATTTAAATAATTATTTAAGGTTCATCATCTGTATTTCTTGTTGAGGGTTTTATATAATAACATGTCATATTTCTAAAGGATTTTCTATATTAAACAAAGCACAAAAATGTCTGTTGCATCAAAAAAACGTTTTATAGTCCCATATGACTTCACAAAATACTAAGCAGTCCACAGTACCTTTCTGAAAACTCCAGGGCCATATAGGTTTCAGAATTCTGAATTTTCTGGATTTCAAAAAAATATATAATGCAAATTTTGTAGATCACCTAAAATGGCAGTATCTCACAAACGCATTAAATATTTTTAAGGTATGATTTTTGGCAGTTTTTTTAACTGAGATATAATTCACATGTAATATTATATTAGTTTCAAATATATACAATGAGTCGATATGTGTGTATATTGCAAGATGATCACAGCAAGTCTAGCTGAAATATTCATCACCACACATATAGTTAGAAATATTTTTCTTAGTTTAGAACTTTTAAGATCTCCTACTCTCCAAGCAAGCTTCAAATATATAAAAAGTATTATTAACTATAGTCACTGGCAGTTTCTTAAAAAGTTAAACATATACCTACTGTATTTAGGTATTTACCCAAGAGAAAGGAAAACATAATCTATACAAAACGTGTACACATGTTACAAAACAGCTTTGTAACAGCCAAAAACTGGAAACAATCCAAATGTCCATCAACAGGTAAGTGGTATATATTCATAACAGAATACTTTTCAGTAGTAAAAAGGAATAAACTACTCATACATGCAACAGCATTGATGAATATCAAAATCCTTATCATGAGGGAAAGAAACCAGATAAAAAGACATATTGTACGATTCCATTTATATACAACTTATATGCAATACGAAAGGCAAACTAAACTATTGTAATGGAAAGCAGATTAGTGGTTACCTGCAGATTGCAGGAGTGGAGGCTAGAAATAGAAGAGGGGAGGGATGAGGACAAGGAAATATTTTGGGGTGACATGTATGTTTGTTATCTTGATTATGGTGACAGTTTCATCCGCATATGTATGTGTCAATTTATCAAACTGTACACTTTATGTGGAGCATATTATATGTTTATTATACCCTAAATAAAACGGTTTTAAAATTTTGTGTTTTCAGAGATTTATGGATTTAGCGATTATGCATATAGATTGTGATTCTGATAATACATAGGCACAAGCTCTGGAATTAGACTGCTTGTATTTAATTTCCAGCTCTGTTACTTATCAAGATGAGACTTCTGGTAAACCACTTAATCTCTCAGAACCTCAGTTTCTAAGCAGTAAAGGACATCTACTGGACAGTGTTCCCCTGAGTCTCCAATAAGACAAAGCATGGTATATGCTTAAAATGGGGCCTGAAGCAGAGAAGTGTTCAATAAATGTTAGCTAATCATCACGTGATAGTCTACCAACTAGAAGTTATAGGCAAATTTTAACTACTTAAGCTACATAAAAGTACCAACAGCAAGCCAAATATACAATGAACGATGCAATAAACATCATAAAAACAACCACTTCATTTGAAATGTGTTATAAACTAAAACATGAATAGAGCTAAATGTTTTGAAAATTCAACAATTTCAAAATAACTAAGCCAAAATAATGATTGGCTCACAAAAAAAAATCAGAAATATCTAACTTCCCGTCTTTTCCACTATTATGCAATTCTCCTTTATTCTTCACTCTAGAAAAGCAGTAACTAATGACATTGCTAATACAATGACATGACCCATCTTTGATTTTAATACTAACAAAATTGTTTAAATAATATGTTTAAGAAATTTAAACTTATCTTAAGGCCAGAGATTTGTGATGTATTCATACAATATTTTCTGTTCCCAGTGCAACAGCATACTGTTTCTTTTTTTTTTTTTTTAATTTTTTTTTTTTTTCAACGTTTATTCATTTTCGGGACAGAGAGAGACAGAGCATGAACGGGGGAGGGGCAGAGAGAGAGGGAGACACAGAATCGGAAACAGGCTCCAGGCTCTGAGCCATCAGCCCAGAGCCCGACGCGGGGCTCGAACTCACGGAGCGCGAGATCGTGACCTGGCTGAAGTCGGACGCTCAAACGACTGCGCCACCCAGGCGCCCCAACAGCATACTGTTTCTTAAGTATTTAAAGAAGTAAGTATAAATTTAAAGAATAAGAATAAATAATTAAGAGTAAATAAAAAAGAATAAATAAGCCACCTGGGTGGCTCAGTTGGTTAAGCATACGACTTCGGCTCAGATCATGATCTCACAGTTCATGGGTTCCAGCTCCACATTGGGCTCTGTGCTGACAGCTCAGAGCCTGGAGCCTGCTTTGGATTCTCTCTCTCGCGCGCGCTCTCTCTCTCTCTCTCTCTCTCTCTCTCTGCCCCTCCCCTGCTTATGCTCTGTCTCTCTCTCTCAAAAATAATTGTTAAAAAATTTTTTTAAAAAAGGAATAAATTCTTCAATGTTCAGCAAAAAATCTAGAACTTTTCCCTAGATTCACCTTTTCAGTATTAGCTACCATCATAAGTTTTTTCTCAATTATAAAACCAACTGACACTGCTGAAAAATTTTAAGCATCTTTGTTTTCAGAAGTGAAAACTACTACTTAACATTTTAAGAAGGGACCTAATTAAAATGTTCACTTAATGATCTGGCACCAAAGCTTTAATATGGTCCCTAGAATGAGTCTTATATAGAAATAATGGGAGTGTATTTGTACAATGTACCAAATTTAAAAATTACTCTGTACCATAACTACCCTCGTTATTTGACTCATTTGAGAAGGAAGAAAGTCAAGTCGTTTTTATCACAATTAAACTGACAGTTTCTTAATTAGCAAATTTTAATGGCCCTGAATATGTGGGAATAGGAACAGTGAGAAAACTAAAATTCCATGCAACCAAACAAAATACCATGCCACTGATTTAGGGAAAGGCCAACTGGAGCACTTAAAACTATATATACATATTATGTGTGTGTACATATGTACATGTGTGTATGTGTGTATATACATATAGAGAGAGAAGAGAGAGATTTGTTGTTAATCTAAGAAAGTGGTCCATGATAGAAATCTACTATTTTTCAGTAAAGTAGTCATGAAACAAATGGCACTGAATAGCTTTCAGACAAACAGATTTCAAATTTAAAGAGTCCAGATCAACAGACACAAAGAAACACTGAAAACAGGAAAGTTTCATCAATGAACTAAGTATCACTACATTACTATAGTAATGTCCCTCAAGAGATCTTCTCTCTCTCCCTGTATCCCGCCCTTTGTATGGTCTGTCCCAACACTGACTCTAGGATCTTGTGACTTCCATTGGCCACTGAGACACGGGCAGCTGTGCCACAAGCAGGAATTTGAAAAGCACTTGCACATTCGGCCTTGACCTGTTTCTTGTGCTTTTAGAACCCAGGTGCCGTATGATGAAGCCCAGTGTAACCTGTTGGGAGAATCTGGCCCAGCCCACAGCCAGCACCAACCACCAGACATGTAAGGCAAGCTAGATCACCCAACCCAGTAGAGCAGCCAGATAACTGTGATTGCATAACTGACTACAGGGAAAGACTGCTTCTGCTAAGCTCGACCCAAGTGCTGACCCACAAAATTATGAGCAAACAAAATGGCTGTTATTTTAGCTTCTCAAGTTTTGGGATGTTTTGATATGCAGCAATAGATAAGTGACCTGTTATTTAGTACAATCCACTCAAATAAAATCTTTTTACTTGAAAAGCTATAAAAACATAGAGGAAAACAAATTCTCCTATTTCTAGAATTAAATTAAAAAGACCCCAGGAAAATTTTAAGAATGCCAACAGTGCATTTATCATGAAGCTCAAACATTACCTTTGACTGTAATTAAATTCCTAACTATTGTTGTTCATACGCTTTTATTATAAAGATTTTTAAAAAATTTTTTTAAATGTTTAACTTTTATTCTGTTTTGAAAGACAGAGAGAGACAGAACGTGAACGGGGGAGGGGCAGACAGAAAGGGAGACACAGAATCTGAAGCAGGCTCCAGGCTCTGAGCTGTCAGCACAGAACCAGATGCGGGGCTCGAACCTGCAAGATGTTGATTATGACCCGAGCCAAAGTTGGATGCTGAATCAACTGAGCCTTCCAGGAGCCCCAAGTGTTTATTTTACTTTTGAAAGAGAGAGAGGGAGAGTATGAGCAGGGGAAGGGCAGAGAGAGACTGGGAGACAGAGGATCTGAAGCAGGCTCTGTACTGACAGCAGAGAGCCCAAAGCAGGCAGGACTTGAACTCACAAATGGTGAGATCATGACCTGAGCCGAAGTTGGACGCTTAACAGAATGAACCACCCAGACGTCCCAAGATTTTTTTTCAATGTTCATTTCTTTATTTTGAAGGATGGAGAGAACATGCACATGAGCACATGGCGGACAGGCAAAGAGAGGGAGAGAGAGAATCCCAAGCGGTGTCTGTGCTGTTGGCACAGAGGCCGATGCAACACTTTACTTCACAAACCCATGATGAGATCGTGGCCTGAGCTGAAATCAAGAGTTGGGCATTTAACTGATTGAGCCACCCAGGCGCCCCTTATTATAAAGATATTTATTTTAAGGTGATATAGATCATAATAGATGACAGTGACTTCAGTTTTTACTGATACCAGGAGAGCAAGTAAACTTTATGTGCTGACATATTAAAGCATAATGTTATAGTGAAGATAACTAAAATGACATAGTTGAGACTCATGTGAAAAACATTAAAACTCATTAAACAGTAAGGTCAGATATTATGAAGAGTGGTATATTAAATTAAGCCTGAAAATGTACCTTAAAATAAATAATATGGAGCCAAAAAAAAAAAAAAAGCGTGACTGAAACAAATGTATTCGAGACATACCAATGTTCAAGTTGAACTCCCTCAGAACGTCACTAAGTAGAGTTGTATTCTAATTCCCTACACAGCACTTAAACACAGATACACTTATTCTATACAAAGTGTTACTAGGAACACAGTAATTTCTGTATATACTTAAGGGACTTAACGTGTAACATATTAAGTGGCAGGAAGTAATACATACATCCTATTCGCTATTTAGCTTTAGCAGCAGTCTGTCAAGTGTTATATAGTCAACAAGCACCAAATCTGGAAGATTTAACTATTACCAATCTTAACAGAAGAACACAGTCTAAGTAATGTTAAAATTAATCATCTATAAATAAGTGTATAAACACAAATTTGTATTTAAGCCATAAAGACATATGAACCAATAAGCTCATCGACATGCCTATATCACCATAAAATCAGCTCAACATGACAGGAAATACGTCATCACTTCTATATTCTCAGCAAATCTTTTACTAAATAAGTACTTAATTCATTAAATAAACAAATTAACTACATAAAATGTGAGAATTTATTACGTTAATAAAATAATCAAATATTCCTGAGTTGCTCCCTCTCTATCCTCATGACTTAGGCCTAATTTGAACCATTATTACTGACTGTCGAATCAATTTCTAGCTGCCTCGAGAGTTACCTTTTCAAAGATAAGAGAAATCATATCATTATCTTACTTAGAAGACTGTAACAGCTTCCTATCTTCTACCATAATGCTTCCTAAACAATATTTAGTGACACTTGGTGGTACATGTATCTGGGAAAACGGTGTAGAGTTACAGTGGGGATTTGGTCAACGAGCACTCGGCAGCCTCTTCCACATTCTCCTCTATGCCTTCCTGTACCACAGATGCTAGAAAGCTAAAATTTCTATTTCCCAGACTCTTCCATGGCTAGATATAGATGCGACTAAGTTTCTACAAACTTGAGATTTGCAGGTAGAAGTGAGGCATAGACCATATTTCTGTTGCTGTTTCTGCTGACAAGGATATTCAAGGAAACCTGAATGGCAAGAGGTACTTATGGCAGCAGTGGGGACCAGCCACAGTATTGTCTGTGCTAAGAGGCAGGTGTAGGGCACTTATTTTTTAACACAACAGTTCTAGAACCCTTCTCAAAGTTTTATAAACTGCTACATCCCTGAAATGAATCCCTTTATGCTTAATGCCTACAATGGTTTCTATTCCTCCACTGAACCCTTATTCATTAACCAAGATATGTACCAATCTGCAATACCCACTTATAATGTATCTTGTTCATATGTTATTCATTTAATGATTTAAAGTTGAATAAAGATTGAGAATATAAATTTCTTATGTTTCCATAAAAGGACTTTCATGAATAGACCTTTTCTATCGTTCTAAAGTTAACCTCTCTGGACCACACACCTAGCCATGTTTAACAGATGCTGTGCCCTAACATGAAATTTCTTCATGACTGTGCATCTGAAATAATGGAAAGTCCCTTTGCCCTTTGTCAATGTAGGGAATTCCCACCAATCCTACCAATCTGTTCACATGGGCTCTTTGGTAATGCTTTACCTAAAATTCTCAAAACATGGTGATACACTGTTTTGCTGGTTAATCTTTAAAATTTCGTAAGAAAATTTCACTACATATTATATCACATTTTCTATTACATTATGATTTGCCATTTCATCTCCCTTAGGCAGGTATAACTTCCATGTCTCTACAGAATTTATCACAGTATTTGCATGGACCAGAATCTCAATCAATGTTTATGAAATGAATTAATACACAAGAAAATAAAAAAGAACATATTTGATATTTTTCTTAAATTAACTGTACCGGTTAATAGAAGAAAACTTAAGTTTGCATTAATGGATACAGAAATGTATTAAAAATAACAGCAGGGTCAGCTGAAAGCAATTTATAAATCTGTTCAAAGGATTTCCTTTCTATTTGCAGTCTCTTATCTTTCTGGATAAACTGTCATGGCCACTTTAGAAAAATCATCATATCTATATCCCAGCAGTACAATGTAACAAATGTTTTTCAAAAAATAAGCTTCAGAGGTTTTTGAAGGTCATTTTATATTTGTATTGATTTACTGTCTTATTTCTTACATTTCAGTTTTTATAAAACTTTTGGAAAGATGTCCAAATAAATGACATTAACCTTTCCTGTAAAATGACACCTTAACATCATCAACGACTATGGAAAAAACTGAGTATCAACTGAATATCAGTAAGTAAAACAATGAACATCAAATAGGAAAACAGTATGTATCAACTACAGAACCAACAACAACATCTGAAAAAACTGTCCCTATTACATGGGGGATTGCTTAAAGTTCTGTTTTTAATGATCTTACCTTGAGGAATGAAAATGCCAGAGTGTTTTACATAACGAATGTTATAATAAACAAAAGCTGCTGATAGTCATCGGCAACTGTTAACTACACCTCTTTGACATTTTTATATTAGACTGTCCTTTGTTGTATGGATAGGTGTACTCTAAATATCTTCCAGTCTACGGCTATGTCTTTTTAATTATTAAAGAAGTTTTTCTCTCTCTCTCTCTCTATTGTATATAGGCAGAGTAACACATATACACAAATATGACCTTATTTATACATTTATACAAACTTACTATCTCAAATAATTTTCTAAAGATTTTCTTGTTAAGTAATCTGTATACCCAACATGGGGCTTGAACCTACAACCCCGAGAACAAGAGTCGCATACTCCACTCACTAATAAGTCAGACAGTTGGCCCTTCAAATGATTTTTTAATTAGTTTTATCGTGATTGTGTGCCTCTCCTCCAAAATATACTCTCTATAAATCAAATTAATAGACTGGTCAACATATCCTTTCATATTTTTTTCTCAATGTTCATAAAATGCATAAGTCATGAGGAATTTGGGGAGGGGAGGGAGTTGCTATTTTTAAAAAGAATATTGTGCAAATTATTCTGAGTTTTGTGTTCTTATCCAGCAGTACCTGGTAGATGGGGTTTGCCTTTTAACTTTATGGTAAATGTGTTATACAGAACATTTAATCCTTTCCAATACACTTTGTGCTTTTCCATGTATGTTGTTTAAGCACAACCTGCCTGGATCTTACAGATCCTCCTCCCTGTTTTAAGTTTTCTGTGGTCATTTTACATTTAAGTCTTTAACTGGTTTGCAATTTATTTTGTTATGAAGCACTTTTCCCATTTAGATAAGAGTTCTCCCAGTATTTTTTATTTACTGCACCTTCTTTAATTTACTGCATCCTTTTTTATTTGCTGCATCATTTTTTTGTTTGCAAAGCTGCCTCTGTCATATATCAAAAGTGTGTGTGTGTGTGTGTGTGTGTGTGTGTGTGTGTGTGTCAGTTTGCTCACTGTGTTTTGATCCATTTGTCTTCCCTTTGTTTTTGTTTGTTTGTTTTTTGGGTTTCTTTTTGTTCTTTAATGTTTATTTATTTTTTAGAGAAAGAGAGAGACACACAGAGCACGAGCAGGGGAGTGGCAGAGAGAGAGGGAGACACAGAATCTGAAGTAGGTTCCAGGCTCCCGAGCTGTCAGCTCAAAGCCCTATGCGGGGCTGGAACCAGGAACCATGACCTGAGCCGAAGTGGGACACTCAACCGACTGAGCCACCCAGGCGCCCTGGTCTTCCCTTTGTTATTACCAGACCATTTTAATTTCTACAGCTTTCCAATATTTTTTGATATCCAAAAAAATAAGACTCACCATCTTATATTTCTTTTTCAAACATGTCTCAGTTATTCTGCGCCTTTTTTTTTTCCCATATAAATTTTAGGATCAGCTTATTAACTTATATGAACAACCCTGTTAATATTTTAATTAGAATAGCACTGAATTTATAAGGTTAATTTGGAAAGAAGTGACATTTTAAAACTTGAATATTCCTTTTTCTGAAGCTCTCCATTTGTCTAAGTCTTCTTTGATTCCTTCACTAGTTTTAATATTTTCCCCACATAGATCTTACACATTTTTGCTAGTGTTACTTCTAAGAACACTGTAAATTTTGTCATAAGATGTGTGCTTTTTCCCCTTTTTCCTTCCACATACTTCCAAATTTTATGTAATTCAGGTTGAGGTATATCTTTTATAAAAAGTTTAGTAACTGCATTTTTTTAACTGAATCAAAAATTTCAAAACTTTAACAAGTGAATTTACTATATTTACAATGATTTTGATTACTGATATAGCTGAACTATTTTTTCCATCTTTAGCCATATTTTTTCTATTATTTTTGCTTTTCCTGATCTCCATTTTCATTTCCTTTTTTCTTCCTCTAAAAGTTTAATAGTATGTATTTTGTATCCTTCTAGTAGTTATCCTTACACTAAGACACATTCAACATCGTTGCTTTCTAACAAGGTCTGAAAGAATGATTATTTGGGGAAGAGGAGGAATTTCAGATGATTAATGTATTTTTTGAGTTCTTTCACAGTTGACAATGTCAGAATATAATTTTTAAGGTATTTTTAATTCCAGTATGTCAGCAGTTTTTGGAGCATTCATTGGCCCTAACAATCTAAAGATATTTTAGCTAGGGGCAGTAGCTGGGTGGCTCAGTCGCTTAAGCATCCAGCTTCGGTTCAGGTCACGATCTCACAGTTCGTGAGTTCAAGCCTCGTGTTGGGCTCTGCGCTGACAGCTTGGAGCCTGCTTGGGATTCTGTGTCCCTCTCTCTCTGCCCCTCCCTGGCTTGCTGTCTATCTCTCTCTCAAAATAAATAAAAATAAAAAATAAATCAAGATATTTTAGTTCCACCAAATTTCTTTATACCTTTGATCACTACTTTTCTCTCCATTGTTCTGCTTTCTCCTGTCTTCATCACCAAAATCCCTACAATTCTTAGGTTCAAATCTCCATCCTCTGACTTTATCTTATAACTGTCATGCCCTAAAGTGTTTTAATTTTTAAGCAAGTTAAAATAAATAAGTTTTACTTTTAAGTCAAGAGATTAAAAACAAAATAGGAGAGAGAATAGAGATAAAAATAAGTTAGATATCAATAAAAGATAAAAATAAAACAAATCCACAAATGACTACATTTAAAAGACAATTAAATACAAAAGCCTCTGACAAATTATATTTAATACTTATATGATAAAATAGAGAAAGATGATATGAAGAGTATAAAAATTAATATAAGCACACAAGAATACAGTAAGATACAGCCTCTAATCTTAATGAAATTGATGATATTCTGAATCATAAAAAAATTTCAAGAAAAACAAAGGATCAATAACCACAGATGAAATTGATGTATCTAAGAATTATATACAAAAAAAATCCAGTTCTAAAAAGTTTAAGTATACTCTGAAAACATTCTGCAAACATGTAATTCCTCTATTAATTTCTCTATCTGTTCTAGAACAGGAAGAAAGAAAGAAAGAAAGAAAGAAAGAAAGAAAGAAAGAAAGAAGAAAAAGGAAGAAAGAAAGAAAAAGAAAGAAAAGGAGAAAGACACAAAAGTTACTCAATTCATTGGATGAAGGAAGTATCTGCCCTGATCCCAAAACTGACAGTTACAGAAAAAAAGTTATATTCTAATCTCACTTTTGAACAAAAGTTCTAAGAAAATATTAAGAACCATATTTAACAATATAATAAAAGAACTATCAGTACTATTCCAAAACTTTCACAAGCATACAAGAATGCTTAGTATTGGGAAATCTATTAATGCCATCCAGAAAAAAAGGAAGGTGAGAAATCACACGACAATCTAAAAAGGGGCTAAAAAGGCATCCAATTAAAATTTAATTTCCATTATTGACAGCCAACTCTTAAAGGAAAAAAAGGTTCAATCTTAAACCAACATCCTATGTTATGCTTAATAGTAAAGCCCTAAAGGCAGTATTATTAAAATTATCACTAAGAAAAATATACTTGCTATCAAAAATATCATTGAACACTGTTCTGAGAATTTGTGTTAATACAGTAAGGGAAAAAAAGAAAAATAAAACCTTCATCTTAAAAATCACTGTCAAACTATTCCAGATGGAAGTCTGCTATACCTCCCAGGCATGCTGGTTCAGTAAAAAGAAAGCTACTGCCCAAAGCTCTTTATTCTCCCAGCTCACTCTTTTTACCAAAAAAGAAAAAAATTTAAAAGCCTTGCTGTGGGCCAAGGACCAAATAGCACTCCAAAGATAATCAAACAACCTAACTAGTTTGGGATCTATTAGTGGAGGAATAAAGATTATACAGAAAGCAAATACTCTCATGTTTTTCTGTTTGAAGACTTTACTTCTTAAACCTATCTCCCAGGTAAGGAACACAGTCTGTGGAGCACCATGCCTTTTACAGAAGAAGAGATTCCCCTGTTTCTGCAAAGACAATGAGTTAACAACCAATCCCCAATTTTTTGAGCATTTACCAGATGTCAGGCATTACAATTCCAGATTACTGCTGGAAACAGAATAATAATTAAAAAAAACATATAGTTTACATTCTAATCTATAAGACAATCAAGGAACCAAGGCAATTACAGTAAGCACGGTATGTGCTATTTTAGGGAAAATGCATCATACTATGCCATAATACAAAACCGGCACAAAACCCACGCTAGAGAATCTACAGAAAAATCTGTAAAAGAAATGACAAAGACAAGTTAACCACGGAAAGAGAATCTTAAGTGTGTTCTAAGCAGGGAGATCAGCTCATACAAACAGGTAGGAGAGAGGATCATTCATTAAAAAAAATATTAAAAGTCATGAGGTGCATGGGTGGCTCAGCCAATTGAGTGTCTGACTTCGGCTCAGGTCAGGATTTCATGGTTCTTGAGTTCAAGCCCTGCATCAGGCTCACTGCTGTCGGTGCAGAGCCCACATTAGATCCTCTGTCCCCCTCTCTCTCTGCCCCTCGCCCTCTTACTCACGTGTGCGCTCTCTACCCCCTCCCCAAAATAAATAGAACATTAAAAAGTTTTTTAAAAATGAGGTCAAGGAGACTATATTATAATGCATAATGAAAGGGAGAAGCATAGCAAAATGAATTATGGTAATAAGTAGAATCATAGACCTTATAATACCTTTTAGGGGATGTTAAGTATTTAAGTGTATCAACTTCATTTTGAAAGCAGTTAAATATAATGGATATTGGTTATTTATCTACCTAACATCCATTCCCACTCCACTCCTTCCTAACATTATTCAGATATTCATTAGAGTACCCATGTCTTCCTCAAGATCCCCAAATACCTTTGGAGGCTGAGCTCCAGAGGTGAGCCAAACCAACCAGTGTAATTCCGCTCACTTGCTGCCATTTTAAGTCAGGTAATCCAAAGTTAAAACCAGTTAGATATACTCCATGTGTGACTGGTCAACTTCTTTAGGATCTCAATTACATTTGTAAAAATCCCTTCACAGCATCACTTTGATTAGCATTGGTTGAATAATTAGGAGAAGGTGTATGTATACCAGGGGACAACACCTTGGGGAACCATGTTAGAATCCTGGCTCTAAGTCTGCCCTTTAACCTCTGAAGATTCACATTCCTCCCAAATACAAAAAACATTCACTTGATCCCTACATCTCCAAAGTCTCAACCAATTACATTATCAAGTCCAAAATCCCCTTAAATTATCATCAGCTAAAAAATCCCAAATCTCATCATCTAAATTTGCTGCATATGAGAATCCCAACTGGAATCCATTAGATATAGCTCTTGGGCACAATTACAGTCCATCTGTGGACCTATGAAACTAAAGACACAAATTATCTGTCCCCAATACTCTCAGCATTCAATGGTGGGACAAGCATAGGATAACAGTTACAGAAATTCCGGTTCAAAATTGGGAAAAGAGGAAGTTAAAAAGGAGTCACTGGTCCTTAACAGTTTTGAAATCAAACGTTGGGATTTTCTTAATTAGGTTTCAAGGTCTGGGAATAATCCTCTGTAGCTCTCAGCTCCACCCTCTTAACCATCCTTCCTTTTTCATCCAATATAGCACTTGCCTGGAGTAGGTAGTTTTATCAGACTGCTTCTGGCTGGCAGCCTCCTTTCATTTTGTACTATCTCTTTCAGGCCAACCTGGCAATATTCTGCTATACAATTTTCTCAAACTGTGCATCTTAAAGCATTCTAGAGGTTCTCTGGTTTTATTAAAAAGATTTGCAATCTCTTAAAAGAGCTCTCTGTGTGACTAAATACTTGGACCTTTAGTCATTAGATTTTTAGTAAAATGTTGTTCAGCCACACCTGCATGTTTTTTCTCTATGCCATACTGAGAAATATTTTTTTTTACCAACTGGATCAGGGTAAGAATTTCCTAAATCATCAAATCCTGGTTCCTTTAATAATTCTTTTTTCAATTTATTTTTCTCCTCTTGCATTTTACTATAAAGCAGCAAAAAAAAAAAAAAAAAAAAAAAAAATCAGGTGACACCGTCAACCCTTTCCTTGGAAATCTCATTAGGTAAATATCCAAGTTAATCACTTACACATTACCCAGGAGACACTTCTGTTAAGCTTCCCACCACTGCTAAATAACAAGAAACCACTTCATCCAGTTTCCAAAAAGATGTTCCTCTCTCCCTTCTATGTCCTCATTGGCATAGAACTTCTATCACATTTAGACTTCTAGATATCATTTAGATATCTAGATATCTAAATGTGATATCTATCACATTTAGACTAGATATCATTTAGACTTCTATCACATTCCTCAATTTTTTTCAACCTCTATTCACTGCCCAGTTCCAAAGCAATTTACACATTTTTAGGTATGTGCTACAGCAGCACCTCACTTCTAGGTACCAAAATCTGTATTTTTTTTTTTATTGCTGTGTAACAAATTACCACAAAATTAATACCTAAGAAAACACTCATTTATTCTCTGTTTCTATAGGTCAGATGTCCAGGCACTGCATGACTCATAGCCTCTATTCAGACTCAGAAGGCTGAAATCCAAACATCAGCCAGGAGACATTCCTGTGTCCCCTTCTGGAGGTTCTGGGAAGAATCCGCTCTGAAGCTCTAACAGGTTGCTAGTAGAAATCAGTCTCATGTGGTTGTAGGACTCAATATCCCTTGCACTGAATCCCTGTCATGCCCTGAACCCTGTGCCAGGAAGAATCTAGTCCTTTTTAAAGGCTCAGTTAACTAAATCAGGTTTGCTGAGAATAACTGCCCTATCATAAGGTCAATTAATTGGGACCTCAATGACATCTACAAAAAAACCTTCACCTAGAGTTAAGTAGTGTTTGTATAAATAACTAGGAGTTGGTGTGTGGACATGAGGGAGCAGAAATCTTGGGACCCATTTTAAAATTCTGTCTACCCCACATATATGTTTAGGACAGGAACTGTTGGGTTATGGAATTTGTGAATACTGCAAAACATTTTTCGGAAGTGACTAAAACTTAACACTCCCAGCAGAATATGCAAAGTTCTGATAGTGTCTCATCCAAGCCAACGTTTTAGCCCTCCTGATGGATGTGTAGTGATAATCTGGTTGGTTTTAGTCTGCACTGTCCTGATGACTGACTTCTATCTTAAAAGAAGTCAGTATATCTTTAAGATGAAAGACTGAATTAGTTATTCTATCCTGGGTTTTTAACATAAACTTCTAAAATGACATTTATCCACATTATGTCATACTTATTATATGTCTGGGCTCTGATGTAAGCTATTCAAGCATTTTATTCATCTTTCTTATCCCAATACCTAGCACACAGAATGCACCCAATGTTTGCTGAACTGAACATCATTCACCTTCTAAAGTGTATTTTTTTTCATTTCCAAATTTAAAGCACTGTTCCCACTCTATATTCCTCCTAGGCCAATCAATAATGGCACAGGAGCCGACCCTTTTTAGCAGTCTAAGACATAATTTGTCTGAGCCAGTATTGCATGAATACAGTTAGAGGAATAATATATGCCCCGACTGTACCAATCATTAATCTACCTAGCTTTCTTGCCCTCAACATAAAAAGTAAACTGTTTTCATTCATTATTTTGTCTTTGTTATTTTTCACAAGCCTTAGGTCATTTTGCCCATTAAGAGAGATAAATTATTCTTATATTCACCTTTGATTATGTGTCCCCCTCCTTCCATACAATCTTTTTATACCTGAATACATAAGGCCCTTATGTAACTAGACCAGTCTCTTTGGATGTCTCTCTGAACTTCCTTGTCAGAATTTCTTAGTTATGGATAATTTTCTTCTAGGAAGCTATCCAACACTTCCTGACCATCTTTCCTTTTACAGTCTCAAGGTCATCAAATCACAATCATCTTCCCTCTAAATAAACACTGACAGTTTCCTTTTTTCTTTTTAAATTTTGTCTCAGGACATGGTTCTCTAATAATCCCTGAGATGACTCATCACTTCCACAGAACTCCAAGCAATTCTCTTTCCTGGATTAGAATTAGGTCCAGAATAGCAGACCCTCTGTCAGGCTTCCTAACAGCCTGCATTCCATTCCATTACTGTGTTCTAGTCCTCAATTTCATCACACAAAATCACTCTTATTTCTAATGCTTGTACACTTTTCATTAAGCTACTTAAAAGAGAAATATTTTGCCAATATGACACAATTACTACAAAAACTATAATTCTAGATTTCTAATTTGTTGCAATATTATGATTATTTTTTTTTTCTTATTCAGTATGTGCAGTGAATTAATTCAAAATCTTTGGAAGACCTGTACAGATATTTTAAGGGCTGGTAGCTAGCCAAATATTCTTTTACAGCTATGCCCTGTTCATGTTTATACTGAACAAATTATAAGCCTCATGAATATGCAAAGCACAAATTTAATATTTTAATTAAGAGTATAATGGGATAAATCAGTTTTTGTTTCTACAATAATTTATTTTTTGCTACTAAGAAAATCTAATGCTACAGCAGCAGTCACTTCCTGAAGTACCTTACAGGCATCAACTCCTCCACTGAGGTCCTAGTATCTGAATAAATTACTCCATCTCTGAAATATTTTCTTTTCTTAAGGGCTTTGGACACTGATAGACCACTGATAATTGTTAGGATGAAATTTTTTATCACTAATGTATTCCATAGAATATTGCATTTTGCTAACCATTAGAATGCATGCATGCTTTTTTTAGTCTCTAAACCAGTACTTGTATCTAATAACAAATGAATAGATATAAATGTGTCAGAATAAAAGAAATATATCTTACAAGAAATACATTAATTTCAGTATTAAAGACTCAGCTATTCAGGTGTCTAACATATTTATGGAGAAAAATTCTACTCTTTGAAATTTCACTTGGGGAAATTTTTCTTGACCCCAGAGACTAAATAACATTTATGTGAAAGTGTTTTATGAACAACACAGAATTATTAGAGATAATTATTAGAGATATAATAATTAGACAATAGAAGGTTTTAAAGAGGAAATCCCAGATCTATAATTTAGTCTTCAGTCTTAAAATGTTTCATATATTTTTAACTGCTCTAACATGGTTGAGAATACTGGTCATGTTCAAGGCGATAAAAAACTAGCAGAACAGATAGTTGTAGTTGCTTATAAATCCATGAACTCCTCCCAATTAAACTTCCTTAAAATAAATAAATAAACAAACAGAGACGCTAAATGGAACATACTCTAATTAAAACAAAAAAACCTACCAGACAGAATTTTACTTGTCAAATTCTCATTTTCCACCAAAGCCAAAGAATCTCTCTGTTACATGTATAAAGCCATGTAGAGCCAATATGCAACTCCTGGGTGGCTCAGTCAGTTAAGCGTCCAACTCTTGATTTTGGCTCATGTCATGATCTCACAGTTCATGGAATTGAGCCCCAAGTTGGCTCTGCACTGACAGCATGGAGCCTGCTTGGGATTCTGTCTCTCCCTTTCCCCCACTCGCACGTGTTCTCTCTATTCCTCTCAAACTAAATAAATTTTACAAATTAAAAAAAAAATAAAATATGGGAGCATGTTTAATCAAATTAGGGTGGAAAAGGTCTAATATACAGTAGAATATTACTGGGCCATAAAAAGGAATGAAATCTTGCCACTTGCAACGACATGGATGGATCTAGAAGGTATAATGCTAAGTGAAATAAGTCAGAGAAAGACAAATACCATATGATTTCACTTACATGTGAAATTTAAGAAACAAAACAAATGAACAAAAGACCAAAAAACCAGACTCTTAACTATAGAGAACTGATGGTTACCAGAGGGGAGGTGGGTGAGGGAATGGGTAAAGTAAGTGAAAGAGGATTAAGAGTACACTTATGATGAGTGCTGAATAATGTGCGTAAGTGTTGAATCACCATATTGTACCCTGAAAACTAACATAACACTGTGTGTTCATTATACTGGAATTAAGAAAGTAAAAAACAAGGTCTTACTAATCATAGCACAAAGCTCACAAATCATATACGAGATTCCTGTGACCAAACTGTTATACTTCTACGAATTTACCTTACAGATAGACTTGAATAAATGGATGAAGACATATATGTAACATAACATCACAACACAGCAGAGGAAACGAACAGCAGACCGAAAAGGATATAAATGTCCATTGATGAAGACTAAATTAGGGTACTTCCATACAATGGAATATCATGCTGTTGTGAAAATAACAAAGGAAGGCTGGCCTGTGTCCAATAGTTAACAATCAGATATATTATTGAGTGAACACAAATTATAGAAGGAATATATAATGCCTTCCCTTTTATGCAAAAAAAAAAAAAAAAAAAAAAAGGAGCTATATACAGAGATTTTTGCCTACATGCACAGACTAAGTATTTCTAGAAGGACACAAAACAAATGTATGTGGTGTCTCTGGAGAGGGAAATGGGTCTGGAAAGGAAGGAAACTTGCTTTTTATTGTATATCCTTTGAAGTTTTTGAATTATTTTTTAGATTGTGCATAAAGTCTATCACAAAAAAATAAAATCAAAGAATAAAATTCAAAGAAAACATTTCAAAATAGAATAACAAATATCTTATATATAGGATAACAAAGAATTCTTACCTTTCTCTGCAAAATTTAAGTGAATGTAATATGGCAGGTCTCTTTTGACGTAAATTCCATAAATGTAAGGTGTCATCAGCCAAGGCACTCACGAGAGCTCCCTTAAAAATACAATGTAATACATTTTACACAGAATATATTTTGCAAACACTAAAGCTACTAAAGAGCTGCCAAAAAAATCTTCCCAGACTTCAAAACTTTCTGCCAATAGGTTTAGCTTAGAGAAATATTTGCCTCACCCAAATTCTAAACAGCAGGTGTAAAACGGTGTGTTACATGTGTATGTATGTGTAAGAAATGTTTTAACTTCGATAAAGTATAATTTAGTATCTTATACACTACAAGCATACTAGAATCTAGTTGGATATTAAGGTTGATAACTAGCTATATAAAATTAGAGGTCAGACTATTTGGGTGGCTTGACCACTACTGTGTATCTTCCTTGGGTAAAAGAAAAATACAATATGAAGGAACCTTCGCATTTTATTTGGCTTAAGACAAATTCTTCTGAATGTACTATGCCTAGATCCTAATTCTACTACTAGAATGATACAGAAAATAAAGATAGCATTTAGCACGCTCTAACTTCAATATTTAAAGGGTTGAACAATCAACCAATTTAGAAAGTTAAAATATCTGATAGTATTAAATCCTGTTAAGCATGGAGAAGAAAATCTCTGGTCCTAGGTGAGAATCACACAGGAAGCTAAGTCTCACCTGTGACCTGACAAACCAGAATTTTCAGAGCAAGGACCTCTGTGTATTTATAAAAATCTTCAGAGGTGATTCTGATATGTGAACAGGATTAAGAATCTCTGGACTGAGGCTGATTTATTAAGACATGCACATGTTTTCCTCAAAAGAGTCAGATACTTTTCATCTCTACTGACAGAATAAATTTTAAAAAATGTAATATGAAGAATTTATGTTAATTTCAAAAAGGATTTGCAGTTCTAATCATTTAGGTTATTATGAGAAATTTTAAAATCTCCTTTTTTAACCTAAGAGTTTCTCATTTATCAGAGAGGATTAAAATAGCTCTAAAGGCAAAATTTACATTAAATCATCTCTCCAAGGCCTTTCCCCTTTCGCAATTCTATGGAGGCTACTCTATTGTGTAATTCCTACTGCTACATGACTACCAGTAAGCAGAAATAAAGTCCACATACTCTCCCTTTCACTAGAAAGCATCGTCTTATCTAATATCACTTTGAAGCAGGGATGCCTAGTGGCTCAGCTGGGTGAGTACCCGACTCTTGATTTCAGCTCAGATTATGATCCTAGGGTAGTAGGATCAAGCCCTGTGTCAGATACCACACTGGGCACGGAACTGCTCAGGATTCTCTCTCTCTTTCCCTCTGTTCCTCTCTCCCACTCACGCTTTTTCCCTCTCTCCCTAAAAAAAAAAAAAAAAAAAGATAAACAAAAATATATAAAAAATACATCATTTTGAAGCAGTGAAACTCAAAGGTTCAGAGTATCAAAGATCTGTACTCTTCATTCTTATTTCCAGCATAGTTTCACAGCATGTCAACTTCTCTCTCATGATGTACACACCGTTTTGAAATCTCAAGAAGAGATGTAGAGCCAAAATGGCAATAACAGCTTGACTACCTCCTCTGATGGCTCCTTTACCTATATATATGGTTTACTAAAAACAAAAGCAAATGCCTACTCTCAATGATCAGATTTCCATATCTAACCTCATTTAAATATTCATATTTTGAAAAGCATTTTTAAAACAGTAATATCACCTTCAAGTACTCAAAAAGTAACATTCGAGCATGTAAAATAAAAAGTCACATCTAAGAACTCTATGATGACTCCTATTAAAAAAGAACCCTGTAATACAAATGACAACATAAACTACTTAAGATTTCTAAAATTTAGGTGTATAGGCAATCTGCAATATGTTATTTACATTGGTTCATGTACAGCTTCTTTTTTTAATGTTTATTTATTTTGAGAGAGAGAGAAAGCAAGTGAGCAGGGGAGGGGCAGAGAGAGAGGGAGAGAGAATCTCAAGCAGGCTTCGTGCTGTCTGCACAGAGCCTGACACAGGTCTCAAACTCACAGTGAGATCATGACCTGAGCCGAAATTAAGACACTAAACTGAGCCACCCAGGTGTCCTGGTTCATGTACAGCCTTAAGAAATAATCTTAACACAAGTATAAAGATGGAGAACAGGTTACTGGTTGCAGGGATTAGGGACTGAGAGCAGGAAGGGGCACAATTATAAAAGGGTAGCCTTAGGGAATTTCTTTATGATGATGAAACTGATCTGTATCTTGTTCAAGGTGGTCATTACACAAATCTATATGTGTCATAAAACTGCACAAAACCACACACACACACACACACACACACACACACACACACACACACACGAGTGCATGTAGAAACCTGGTGGTGAAATCTAAATAAGGTCTATAGTCTAGCTAATAGTATTATATGGATGTTATTTTGCTGGTTTGAGATCTTACTGCTGTTAGACATAATGTAACTATTGGGGGAAGCTGGGTGGAGTATACACAGGACCTCTTTATTTTGAAACTAACTGCTAATAGAATTATTTCATAACAAAAGTGTTTTAAAAACAGGAAACTAATCTTGAGTCCTCCTAAAAGGGTTCCACAACTTTCTATATTATGATTTCTTTTGTACTTTAACATTTTACAATACACCTATTACACAATTCTACACAGAACACTGAAGTTTTTAAATTACACTTCTGACCTTGAAAAGCCTAAACAATTGCATATTAATATTCTGATATAAATAAAAACATTTTACATAAGGTTAGAGGTATCAAGTATTGTTTTTTTCCACTCATATATATTTAAGAATTTATTCCATGGAACCTAAGGACATGAGGGCAAAAAGAACGTCCACAGACTATCACCACATCTGAAGATAGAAGAGACTTTTCTGGAGTAATTTCTTATGACCAGCTTTTCCTGCCCATCACTGCATACAATAAACATCATTCTCAGTGTTGCTCATATTTTTAATTTTTTAACTTTTATTATTCTTTTTTAAATTCTAGTTAGTTAACATACAGTGTTATATTAGTTTTAGGTGTACAACATAGTGATTCAACACTCCCATACCTCACCTGGTGCTCATCAGGACAAGTGCGCTCCTTAATGCCCATCACCTATCCCCCATCCCTACACACCCTTCTCCTCTCTGATAACCATCACTTTGTTCTCTATAATTAAGAGTCTGTTTCTTGATTTGTCTCTTTCTATTCCTTTTGCTCATTTGTTTCTTAAATTCCATATATGAGTGAAATCATATGTTATTTCTCTTTCTCTGACTTAGTTCACTTAGCATTATACTCTCCAGCTCCATGTCATGGCAAAAACTTTTTTTAAAACCTGCAAGCATGCTGTCTACACTGCTGATAAAATAGTATTTGTTTCCTGAGCTCCTTCCTAACTTTATACTCCATCAAAAAGAAAGGCATCATCAATTACTTGAACCAGTAAGTGACAAAACAAGAATTTTGGACAATAACCAGTTTCTAATGGATTTTCGTTTCCTGGTTATATTTCAAACAATTTATTAGAGAAGTACATTTTGTCGTTTATAATAAACTCAATCTCTAAAAACAGTTTTTTAATACAGATTTTAACGTTATATAACTTTCAATATCCATGAAATAAAACTTAAATGTAGCACCTTATTCCATTCTATTTGCAACACTGTCTTGAGAAACATCTTACATTATTTATGTAACTTCCCATGATGCCATAAAGTGAACTATTAGCTCTGATCTTTAAGAAATTCACTCTTGTACAAATATTTAAATATGAATGCATGCAAGAAATCTGAAAGACCAGATGTGCCCCTATTTCATATATAAGTAGGACAGATTAAAGCAATTCACTAACCTCATTAATCAGGAACTGAAGCTGGATTACTGCAGCTCCACTGTCATGTTGACAGTAACATTCTACTCCTGGACGACCAAAGCTGTGATTAATTTCATTAAGGAGTCTATGGTATGCGTGGGCTTTTTACAGCAATTGCTAAGTTATATAATAGACCAACATTCCAGTGACCTGATATTCAATTCAGGCTTTTTACTGAGATTGAGATTCAGAGTTACATTTATTACACATCAATCAAATCAGCTAGCTTCTGCTCATAATCAGAAGTCTCAGAGATTATAGGTCTAGAAGAAATAAGTAGCTGTTCTTTCTAGAAAACCAAAGAACTATCAAAAACAACAATATACAGAACACAAAATATATTTAATACACTTTACTCGGGCTCAGGTATTTTTTTTTTCTTTCCCTTAAAACAAAAAGAGAAAAGATAGTTGATCTGCAGAACATCCAATTTTTCCCAAGACAGCAAACAAATCTGAAAAGCAGAGACATGTCATTTTAGAATAATGCTTTTGGAGCCAATCTTTTTAGTGGCATTGTTCACACCTATAGTGTTATTTTTCAATAGTGTAAGTTAATATAACCACGTAACTATGTTTGCAATTGTGGCATGTTATATTACCAATGAACATATCAATCTTTTACAACAGGCTTGAATACAAAATATGCAAACTTCTATTAATTTCCCCATGATAATAAAAATAAACACACATTTTCTGTGTCAGGCATTATACTAAACATGTCATATATATTAACTCATTTAATCCTCATAATCTATGGAGAATATATAGTTTCTGCCCTATGAACAATAAGAAACTGAAGCACAGAGGAATCAAGTAACTTGTAAGTCACAAGACTAGAAAGCAGCAGAGGAGCGATCTGAATAAGCAATCTGGCTCCAGAGTCTATACTCTTAATACGAAGGTATGCTAACAACAAAACAAAAAATCCAAACACTTATACAACTTACTATGTGCCAGACATTGTTACATGCTTTTTATTTTCATAAACTTGAAATAAGAAATTAGTCATTTTAACATGCTGCTAATCTATTTTTCACTAGTTAATAAATATTAACTGAAAATAAAAATTTATATTTAAAACTAAGATATGATGGGATTTCATAAAATTGTTAGTAAATATTAACTGAAAATAAAAATTTACATCTAAAACCAAGATATGATGGGATTTAATAAAACTGTAGCTCTCTTTATACAATGCCATATTCAGGTATATAGACTATTTCCTATATTCTATTAATACATGCCCCCTAGGGTTCTTAAGTAAAAATAATCACGCTAAAAGTTAAATTCTTATTTTCTATGCACCTTTTCCTTCTGAGTTCTAGAAGTTTTTCTAGGAGATATTTATTTTCCAGGGATTTTGTTCATTTTATTGCCAGCAATTAATTGCTCTAATATTTCATAAATAGACTAATCATGCATGTTTAGCTTATAGTACCCTACTCTTTAAACATCTTTAAACTTTTACCATCACCATCATCGTCATCAGTATTAATAGTACTATTTTCACTACAGCAATTGCCCAAAAGCATCTACAGGAAGCTAGATTTCAATGGCTCTCCTGGCACGGTACCAAATCACACCTGTTTGGCCGAAGAAAGAAATACCTACATCTCTGTTCATCCATTTCTTTTGTCAGGATGACAGCACAGACTCTGCCTTTTTAGCTAGCAGAGTGAGTCTAATTCTAATCCGTCCAACTAAATTAGTCTTGCTGGCACCAATCAGCATATTCTAAAATTCTCATTTTACATGGAGTAAAACTTCTCCTATTATCAGATGAGAAGTTAATGAAAAATATGAGCTATTATGAAAAATCATACAAATTCTATTTACCTATCATATTTTTCAGAAATCATATATAATTTTGCATATCTTGTGATATTATCCCAACACTTCTATATATTTTTTAAGTGTTTAATGTTTCCTTGTTTTTGAGAGACAGGACGTGAGCAGGAGAGGGGCAGAGAGAGAGGGAGACGCAGAATCCGAAGCAGGCTCCAGGCTCTGAGCTGTCAGCACAGAGCCCGACGCAGGGCTCAAACTCACAAACCGCGAGATCATGACCTGAGCTGAAGTCAGACACTCAACTGACTGAGCCACCCAGGCACCCCTAAAGTATTCTTTAACTGAATACTAGAGTTCAGAATTGTTTTTCTTAAATAAAACATAGCTATAACTACCCCAGTATAGGATTTGTAGTTTAATATTTTAAATGGAACTTTAAAGATACTGGCAATGCATTCTAAGTGTAGCATTCACATAGAATCTATTTCTTTTCTGATCATTTACTGTTATACACACAGCATCAGAGAAATTTTAGGTGGCTGACCTTCATGAAGTCCAACCCTCTGGGGCGCCTGGGTGACTCAGTTGGTTAAACAGTGGACTCTTGACTTTGGCTCAGGTCATGATGTCACGGTCTGTGGGATTGAGCCCCATGCCAGGCTCTGCACTGACAGCACGGAGTCAGCTTCAGATTCTCTCTCTCTCTCTCTGCCCCTCCCCTGCTCATGTTCTCTCTCTCTCTCAAATAAATAAACTTAAAAAAAAAAAACCCCTCCATTTTGTATTCACATTTCATCAGTTTATATATTCTTAAAGTGAACTAATTACTTGATTATAACATCAAATATAACAGGCACAAAGAGATGTGGGAATACACAGAACCGATTCTTGGTTAAGTAAAGTATAGTATAAGCAAACAGCTCTGCTAATTAGGGCCCTATGGTTTGAAAACTTCAGCATGCTGTGAACGTCAATCAATATTTTATTCATAGAGACTGGAAAGTATCTGTAAGTCCAGGTTACATGGAGGTCAAGAAAGGTTTGTTCTTACTCTATGTATGGCCAGAAAAACTGCACTTTTTTATGACATTAATATTAATATAGTCACACCTAAGATGATAAATATACTTTATTTTTTTTTCAACGTTTATTTATTTTTTGGGACAGAGAGAGACAGAGCATGAATGAGAGAGGGAGACACAGAATCGGAAACAGGCTCCAGGCTCTGAGCCATCAGCCCAGAGCCCGACACGGGGCTCGAACTCACGGACCGCGAGATCGTGACCTGGCTGAAGTCGGACGCTTAACCGACCAAGCCACCCAGGCGCCCCAAATATACTTTAATAAACAAGATGCACTTATATCTACTAAGTTTTAGGTTCTGTATCTTAAATACATAAGTGTACTTAATCTTCACGGTAACTCTGAAAGGTAGTTATTATCCATATTTTACAAATGATAATTCTGAGGCTCAGATAAGTGCTTTTTCTCAAGGTTACTACTGATTTCTTTCCTTCTTCCTTTGGATAAGGTAGTACTATGCTGCAGCCAGCCCTGAAGGATCCTGATCCTATAAAAGTCCCATGTATTGGGGAAAAAAATCCTAAGTCATTACTTCATTGTAACAAAAAGCTTAAAATAAAATTTTAAGGAATGGAAATTACTTACATATAATCAAAAAATATTAGTTTGAAAGACTGTGAGTTCCAAAGCAAGTAGCTCTCAATCCTGGCAGTGCGTCAGAATCACAGCTCGACTGCAAATTTACTAAACCCAAATTGCCTGAGAAGTAGCCTAATTAGGTATCCTTTTTTGTTTTGTTGTCATTGATGTGCCACAGGAACATCTGAGGCACAGTGAGAATTAATTAAGACACCTACTTTCAAGTTGGTTCATATGCCGGCTCCACCAGTACTCACTGTGACCTGAGAATTATTACAACGCTCCACTTTCTTATCTATAAGATGCAGATACCTATCTAGCCTAGCTTGCAGAACTATGATGAGAATTAAAACCACTGAGAGTGTACTCCCCAAATGGTAGCCATTATCATTATTTAACTGGTATATTCACTACTTTAACAGGAATTAAAGATACCCTACAGCTGACATATCATAATGTAAGAAAAAAACAACTTTGACTATATTAGATTCCTAATATAGTTATACCTGTAATTATAATGGTGTCTGCTCCTTTCTATATGCAGCAATCAATTATAAGACAAAGGCAAACTGTAAGGCTACATTGAGTATTTCTTGGTGTCAATATAGCTTACCTTATAATTCTGAACTCCAGTGTACTCTTTTTAAAATGGTCTTATCTTCCTATAATGGATACCTTTAGTCTCTTTTTTTGTTGTTGTTTTGTTTTTTGTTTTTTTTACTGCTCGCCTATCAAGAGCTAGGGTATCTACCTAATCCTACTGTCATCTTTGTCTCTGGAGTAAACCAATTCATTTATATGGCCCATGACACAGGCCACAAACTGCGTGCACAACTACTTATGGGTTTTGTCCAAACAAGCACCATCATAACTCCTGAATAAGAGCTGCAGAAGACAAGACTAAAACAGGTTGAAATCAAAATCTTTGAATTTAGGTATGAACCTCTAAGTAAGCAACAGGGAGAAAAGAAATACTTAATGAAAAAAAAAACAAAAACAAAACATGATGAAACTAGCAATTACTGAAGAATAATCAAAAAGAGGTAATTGGAAAGATAAACAGAAAAAGAGACCAAAACCAGTTAAACCTTCTATAACATTATATAATCAAATTCAAATTCAAAATAAACATTCATTCAATTGTCTAAATGGGTTTTTTTGTTTTGTATTTTGGAACAGGAGGAAGAAAGGAGGAATTAGGGAGCCTTTAAGTACATCATCACAGTAATTAACATTTATTAAACACTTAATATGTATCAAGTACTATATATGTATTAGCTTACAAGAGTACCTCTACTATAGGCTCTGTTGTTTATAAAAGAGGAAACTGAGATACAACAAGGTTACTTAAGGCCATCCAGCTACTTAATAAAGAAGCTGGGTTTGAACCCTGGCAAGCTAAATCCAGTACCCACACACACATATATGCATACAAATATTTATATATAAATCACCAAGGCTTAATTCACCAAAAAAGAGCCAATTTTCACATATTAAATGAGGACTTTATCTCCATTTTGACCTTAATCAGTACTTTCTGTTAAGTTCTTCTTTCCAGATTATCTTCTAACTCAAGCAAAGGACCCACCGGGCAAAGCATCCCATGATGGAACCAAAACTACCCCTCGAGCAACAGGGACTGCCCCAACACCAGCAAGAGCTCACAGAATTGACCCTGAGACGATCAACCTGACCTTTACTGCCCACCTGCGTGTACCCACTGAGGTTTGTCCCACATTTTCCTGAAGTATTTTAAGCACACTGAAGACAGTCTGAGACTCCAGCCTGCTGTATTCCCTGTGGTAGCCTCATGGAAATAAATTCCTTTCCTGTTTCACCACCGCTCGTCTCTCTGCTTTGATTTTGTCAGAAGAGAGTGGTCGGACCTGGTCTGTCTGGGACTCCCAACAGCCAGGTGCTTTTGTATCCATGGGCCTTGGTTAGAATGTAAATGTCACTTCCCGACTTGCTTTCACTCATTTTAAAACCAGGGAATGAAAACAGAAGAAACATCTATAATATTTTTTACCTGAGTACAAAATAAAGTCAGACTGGTTTAAAACTATAAAATTAGACCAAATGCAACTTTTAATGGCAAGTAAACATTATAAAGGCAACTGGGCAAAAGCAACACACCAATCAAAAAATGTTTTCCAGGGACAACCTGGGTGGCTCAGTCCTTTAAGCACCTGACTCTTGATTTCCACTCAAGTCATGATCTCACTGTCCTGGGATTGAACCCTAGCGTGGGGCTCCGCACTGACAGCATGGAGATTGCTTGGGATTCTCTCTCTCCCTGTCTCTGTGCCTATCCCCAGCTCATGTACTTTCTCCCTCTCTCAAAATAATAAACACTAAAAAAATTTTTTTTCAGACTCATTCCTCATGTTAGTTCACGGTAACAAATACCTACTAATTTTAATAGTAGAACACTATAGCCAAGCAGAATTAGCAAAAAGCGGAGTTCTCTATTCTAATTATAGTCAAAATTTTGAGACTGCCTCCTTACAAATGTTTTCATGTGTAAAATGATCAGCCTACAAACATTTTAGAGACTGAAGCTACATGAGAGGAACTGTTCTTACCAAATTACGCAAGATATTAAAATGAGTAAACAACCCTATCCTTCAAAAGCCCATAGAATCACAGACTTGTATTAGTAGAATAAAGGACAAAAATCACATGATCATCTCAGTGGACACAGAAGAAGCCTTTAACTAAATCCATCCCCCTTTCATGATAAAACACTCAAGGAAAATGGAACTTCCTCAGCCTGACAAAGGGCATGTATGAAAAACCCACAGCTCAGATCATACTTAATGCTGAAAGATTAAAATGTATACTTTCCTGTTAAGCTCAGGAAAAAGACAATGTCCACTAGTGCTCACCATTTCCATTCAACATATGCAGGATATTCTGGCTGGGGAAAACAGGCAAGGAAAAGAAATACAAAGTGTCCAGACTGGAAAAGGAAGAAGTAAACTAAAACTATTCTACTCATAGAAGACATGATCTTGTATATGGAAAATTCTAGGGAATTCCCTAAAACAAACAAACAACAACAAAAAAACCAACTGAACAAATAAAGGTTGTGATTGCACAATACAAGACTACACAACACAAGATCAATATACAAAAATCAATTGTACTTCTATACATTGTCAATAAACAATCCGAGAAGTGAAATGAAGAAAACAATTCCATTTACAGTATCTCAAAGAATAAAATACTTAGGAACAAATTTATTCAACAAAATGCAAGACTTGTAAGCTACAAAACATTGAAAGCTACAAAACATTGTTGTTTTTTTGTTTGTACGCTACAAAACATTGAAACTTTGTACGCTACAAAACTATGTAGCTACAAAACATTGAAAGCAACAAAACATTGTTGAAACAAGAGCGAAGTGAAAAAACATCCCATATTCATGGAACAGAATAATATTCATCAAACTGATCTATAAAATTAACACAGTCTGTCAGAATCCTAGCTATTTGCAGAAATTGACAAGTTGAGCCTAAAATGAGATTAAAATTAATGTGGAAAGGGACCCAGAACAGCCAAAACAATCTTTAGAAAGAAGAACAAAGTTGGAATACTCACATTTCCCCAATTTCAAAACTTAATACAATATTACAGTAATCAAGACAGTGTGATATTAGTATAATTAGCTACCATATGGCTAGATCAATAGAATAAACAGACAACCGAGAAATAAACATTTATGATCAATTGACTTTGACAAGGATGTCAAGACAACTCAATAGGAAAAGAATACTATTTTCAACAAATGGCCTTAGGACAACTGTATATTCACATGAAAAAAATGTATTTGGACCCCTATCTCACACTATATAAAAAATACTAGCTCAAAATGGAGACCTAAATGTAAGAGCTAACATTATAAAACACCTAAAAGAAAACATACATCTTTGTGACCTCAGATAAGGTTGTGGTTTCTTAGATACAATACCAAAAGCATAAGCCACAAAAGAAAAAATAAACTGGACTTCATCAACATTAAAAACATTGTGTGTTTCAAAAGACACCGTCAAGACAATGAAAAAAAAAATCCACAGAATAGGAGAATTTATAAATCACGTATCTGATTAAGGATTTAATATCCAGAATATAAAGGGCTTTTACAATTGAACAAAAAAAAAATCAAATTTAAGAATGAAAAAAGGAGGGACTCCTGAGTGCCCAAGTCAGCTGAACGTCCAACTCTTGGTTTCAGCTCAGGTCATGATCTCACAGTTCGTGGAGTCAGGCCCTGTGTCAGGCTCTGCACTGACAGTGCATATACCCTGCTTGGGATTCTCATCTTCCCTCTCTCTCTTTCTGCCACTCCCCTGCAAACACACACTCTCTCTCTCTCTCTCTCTCAAAATAAACCAACATTTAAAAAATAAAAATGGAGAAAGGATATGAATAGATATTTCTGAAAAGAAGATACACAAAGAGCCAAAATATAAATAGATGCTCAACATCATTAGTCATTTGAGAAGTGTGAATCAAAGCCACAATAAAATACCGCTCCACCTCCTCTAATATGATTATAAAAGACAACTACAAGAGTTTGGGAGGACGTGGAGAAATGAGAATCCTTGATTACTATTGGTAGGACCACTGTTAGATGGTGCAACCAACTTTGGAAAATAATTGGCAATTCCTCTACGTTCAACACAGAGTTACCATATGACTCTGCAATTCCACTCCTTCAGGAATATAAACAATAGAGATGAAAATATACATACACACAAGACTTCTACACAAATGTTCACAGCATTATTCCTAAGAGTCAAAAAAGAGGAAAATCCAAATGTCCATCAACTGATTAGTAAATAATAAGCAGTGTATTTATACTATGAGATATTCAGCCATAAAAAGAAAGGAACCACTAATACATGCCACAATATGGATAAACCTCAGAAACATCATGCTAAGTAAAAGCAGCCAATCATAAAAGACTACATATTACATGATTCTATTTATATGATATGTCCAGAATAAATCCATAGAAATGGAAAGTAGGTGAGTGGTTGTGAAGGACTGGGTGAAGAGGGTAAGGCAGGACAACTGATACTAAGTATGGGGTTTCTTACTGGCATAAAGAAAATGCTCTGAAGTTAGGAAATGCCAATGATTGCATACTCAGTGGCTATAATGAGAAGTCCTGAACGATATACTTTAAAAGGGTGAATTATATGGTATGTAAAAATAGCTCCATAAAGCTGTTATACAAAAGAAACAATCAGCTTGTATGAATGATAAATGATAATACAAATAGGCAAAAACAAAAGACAGAATTTAAGGCAGGAAATATTGCAATTATTAATGGAACAAGTTAAAACATTATATTTTTTTTTAATGTTTTATTTATTTTTGAGACAGAGAGAGACAGAGTGTGAGCAGGGGAGTGGCAGAGAGAGAAGACAGCAAGACACAGAACACAGGCTCCAGGCTCTGAGCTGTCAGCACAGAGGCCAATGCGGGGCTCGAACCCACAAACTGTGAGATCGTGACCTGAGCCGAAGTCGGTCGCTTAACCGACTGAGACACCCAGGCGCCCCTAAAACATTATATTCTTAATGTTTTAAGAATCCAGTCTTCCCTTGAACTAGGATTTAAAAATATCTTTTAGAAGCAATGAATGAATTTCACTATTCAGCGACCTAACTGAAATGCAGCATAAAAAAAGGAAAAATAAAATCACACTACAGTTTAGCATTTTTGCAATTAAGCTCATTTCCTTCTGTCCTGCACTCAATTTTCAAACATTTTTATTTCGTTCAAGATTTAAACACAGAAAGTATTTAATGGATGAGAAACAACAAGAAAACCCTTTATAAGCTTTTAAAATTCCATGAATCTGTAAGGTCAGCTGATTCATTTTATCTTTCCATCATTTGTGAGGCTGGTATCACCATCACAACAAAAATTTCTCTTACTTTAGTCTTCCTCCTGGGATTTCTACTGTGCTATCAGCAAAGCCGAATAAAAAAAAATAGTCAAAGAAGCAGGCAATGGGACTGTAGCCCGTGGTTAAATTCTTAGAGGACAGCTCCTAGGCAAGTTTTCACTGCTCTCACTATTGCTGTGTATTATACACATATTTTGACAACCTCTACTTTTTATGAAGAATGTGAAAATACCAAGACTGGTATATACTTAGTAAATTATTAAGATCTTTCAAGATTATATATCTTTTCAGAGAATCTGTTC
Organism: Herpailurus yagouaroundi; assembly: GCF_014898765.1. Lineage (NCBI taxonomy): Eukaryota > Metazoa > Chordata > Mammalia > Carnivora > Felidae > Herpailurus > Herpailurus yagouaroundi. Next base: position 19,625,236 of record NW_024412429.1, read on the forward strand.
ATCAATTCCTGTCTTTGGAAAAAAAAAAAAAAAGGAAAGAAAGTACTGGCATTATTCCAACCTCTACAGGAGTGACACATTCACTTTTCCAACCTACGACTGGAAGACTGGAAAACATACAAAATGGCGGAAAACAACTGGAGAACTCTGATATGCTGTGCAGTTTCTGAAAATACATTTATATTCTGCAAAGTTTAAAGATGAGAATACGGATAATTAATCTTTCTATGAACCCTTAAGTGACTAATAAATTATCCTGCAGTATTATACATTTAATTATATATTATTGTGTGAAAGTAACTTCCATTGAACACATATTCTGCTGACAAACCAAAAACAGTCTTTAAGTGTAAACTGTTCATCCCTGCCACAGTAAAATAAACCCAAGAGGATATTTTAATCCATCACAAACTCTGACGATTTCCACTAACCTCTGTTGCCATTTCTTTTAGCACATTCGTGTACTTTCAGCAAACAGAGTAATTCACGCCTCTAGTAAGCCTTCAAGGTGTTGCTACTCTCAACTGGCTTAACACTCTGAATAAAAGCTCAGTGGATGATTTTTATTTGTAATGGCTTAAGTCTTGAAGAAACTTAACCATAATGTGATTATAACAAAGTTAAAATCTAAACACCACCATAATGTAGTCAAAGAATATTGATGAAAGCATTCTAAAAATGAAGAGAAGGAGCTTTAACATCAGACCAACTCTACCAGGTAGTATAAAAATAAACAACAATCACTTAGCAGGTGAGAGATTTCATTTCTTTGTTCCACACTGTTATGAGGAATGAATGAAAGTCAACAGATAAAAGCAGTACATCATACGTGTATCCTCCTCAAAAATGGAAATACGTCAGATGAGCTGTGATATATAAGGCAACCTATGTGTGCTAGTTTTCTCGTCAGTGAACGCCTCACCTGCCTCCTCCACCTGATCAGCGTGATAATCACCTGCAAGACTAAACTTTTTCAACTTCCTATTAAGATTACATGGACTTTTTTTATTGCTAGTCCCCATGTCCAGTGACATAAGGCTAGGATTGGGAAACACTAATTCAATCCTGCGACTCCAGTTCGTTCCCACCTTCATAAATATGTCCTACCAGCTTCACAGCTCTGTCTCCAAAGGCAATGGTATAGCAAAGTGTCAGCTTACACACACTGCCCAGAACATGTTTCTTATCTACCATCTGCCTCACTAAGAATACCGCTACCCTATCTGTCGAACATTTGGCCAGTATTTCTCAATTCTGGCTCTACATTATAAGCATCCACAGAGATTTCACATAAACATGCATAGATGTCAAGCCCCACTCCAGATTCACTCAATGAGAATATCTACAGAAGAAATCCAAGTAAATGTCTGGGCATTGTTTGTATATTTTATCTTTTTCAGCTCCACAAGATATTCTAACAGATAGCCATGGTTGAAAAAAAAAAAAAAAAAAACAACAACTGGAAAATCCTATGAGCATAAATAGAATTAAGCATTATCTTCCATAAAAATAAATTTATATATGACTGATTCAATAAGTAATTTCTCAGACTTCCTTTCTTCAAATGGAATAGTCATGAATCCCCTTAATATCTGATCAGAAGTATATTTTCCAAACTTCTAATAATTTGCTACTTTTATCTGAACTAGCTTCTAATCAACTTGATAGGAATGTGGTCAATGCAAGAACTTAGTATATCTTTACCAAAGTTTAACACAGTGAAGAACATTTCATTTTGTATTTTTTAGAACTATTAACGTATTTGCAGTACAAACAAAACCTTAGTCAAATAACAATTATTCACACTGTTATAGTAAAGTACCCCTATTCTTTACTTTCACCTACTTGACAAACATCAAGTTTAAACCCTCTTTTAGAAGATCATGTATTTTTTTCACCTATAAAAATTAATACAGACTTTCAGTTTCCGGTCCAACACGTAAGAAATTTGAAATCTGCCATTCCATCCTAACAACAAGGGAAAAGCTGAACAGACTAAAAATCAACAACTCTTCTTAGATCCCTAGGACAAGTGAGGTCACAGGGCAAAACGCTGCCCCCAAAACTGCAAAGACAGGCCAACACCATGAATCACAACTCACCAAAACGAACCAGCCAGTAAGACACCTCCACAGGAAACAGTGCCTGGGTAGGAAAATCCAAACTATAATCGATGAAATGCTGGGATCTTAAAGTAGAGAAGTCTGAAAGTCACAAATCCCTGGGCACCCAGTCATGAAGGAAATGGGGGGGAATCCTTATACTTTCGTGAGTTTTACCTCAAAGAGCTCCACCAAGTTCCCACAGCAAATATCTGAGAAAAGATCCCCTCCTGCTTCCAGCAATGGGTGGGGGGAAAAGCAACCATTTTTTAAATACACTGGAGCACTCTGTTCTTCACAAGATCTGCCCTCTGAAGATACAAACCAGAAGCCTAAATTGCTAGGGGTTTATCAGAATAGCGCTATGAACAATAAATAGCCAAATTATGGAAAGAGCCCAAATGTCCATAGACTGACAAGTGGATAAAGAAGACGTGGTGTGTGTGTGTGTGTGTATACAGGAATATCACTTGCGATGAAAAAGAATGAAATCTTGACATTTGCAACAATGGGGATGGAACTAGAAGGTATTAATGCTAAGTGAAATAAGTCAGTGAGAGAAAAACAAATATCATATGATTTCACTCATATGTGGAATTTAAGAAACACAACAGATAAACATAGGGGAAGGGAAGGAAAAATAAAATAAAAACAGAGAGGGAAGCAAACCATAAGAGACTCATAAATACAGAGAACAAACAGAGGGTTGCTGGAGGGGACATGGATGGGGGATGGGCTAACTGGGTGATGGGTATTAAGGAGGGCACTTGTTGGGATGAGCACTGGCTGTTATACGGAAGTAATGAATCACTGGATTCTACTCCTGAAACTCAATACTACACTGTGTGTTAAGTAACTTGAATTTAAATTTTAAAAAAATAAATTAAAAAGAAAAAGAAAAAGAACTGAACTGACCAGGTAGAAGGGAAAGACCCAACTCGAACCCACTCTAGCCACCCTAACTTACCTGGGTCACCTGAGATTCACTTGTGAAGTCCACAATCCAGAAGCAGAGGCTCACTAAAAGACTAAGACCTTCACAACTTACCACCAAAAATGGATCTAGATATAGACCCCACACTCTTCACAAAAATTAACTCAAAATGGATCACAGACCAAAATGCAAAACTATAAAACTCCCAGAAGATAACATATGAGAAAACTTAGGTGGTCCTGGGTATGATGATGACACTTTAGGTACCAAGCCACAGGCACCATCCATGAAAAAATAATTGATAAGCTGCATGTCTTTAAATTTCAAAACTTGTGCTCTGTAAAATACAAGGTCAAGACAATTAGAACATAACCCATAAACTTGGAGAAAATATTTGCAAAAGACATCCAAAATATACAAAGGACTGTTATCCAAAATAGACAAAGAACTCTTAAAACTTAACAATAAGAAAACCAACAACCCAATTGAAAAATGGGCCAAAGACCTTAATAGATACCTCACACAAAGACATACAGTTAGCAAATAAGTATATAAAAAGATGCTCCACATCATATGTCACCAGAGAAATAACTGCAAACTAAAACAAGGATATACTGCTACAAACTTATCAAAACAGCCCAAATCTAGAATGACAACATCAAATGCTGGTAACAATGTAGATCAGCAGAACTCCTGTTCATTACTGGTCAGAGAACAAAATGGTATGGCTGTTTTAGATGACAGTTTGGTAGTTTCTTAGAATACCAAACATACTCTTAACCATACGTACAATCTAGTAATGACGCTTGTTGGTATTTACCCAAGGGAGCTGAAAGCTTATAGCCACATAAAACTTGCATAAGGGTATTTATAGCTGCTTTATTCACAACTACCAAACTTGGAAGGAGCCAATACACCCTTTAGTAGGCGGAGAGCTAACTAAACTGTAGTACATCCAAACAATGGAGTATTATTCAGCGCTAAAGAAATGAACTATCAGCCATGAACAGACACAGAGGAAACTTAGATGTTAAAAGTGAAAGAAGCCAATCTGAAAAGGCTATACATACTATATGATTCCAACTATAGGGACATTCTGGAAAAGGCAAAATTATGGAGACAATAAAAAGATCACTGGTTTCCAGGAGTTAGGGGAGAGAGAGAGACGAATAGGTGGAGCACAGATTTTTAGGCAATGGAACTACTCTGTACGATATTCAATGGTGGATACATGTCATGCATTTGCCAAAACCCATAGCATATACAACAAACAGCAAGAGTGAACCCTAATGTAAACTGTGGACTTTGGATGATTATGTGTCTGTGTAGGCTCATCAATTGTAACAAATGTACCACTCTGGTGGGGGATGTGAATAATAAAGGAGGCTATGCTGAGTGCAGATAGGGATATGTGGGAAATCTCTATTACCTTCTGCTGAACCCAAAACCTGCTCAAAAAAGTCTATTAAATAATTAATATATTAACAAAACCCCAAAACTGTTCAAAAAATAGCCTATTAAAAATCAATATATTAATAAATGAAGTTAGCCACATTCTCATGATAATAAGGGTGGACATACTTAATTTTACTGCTCACTCACAATGTTAACATCCTGCTAATCTGCTATTTAAGCAAAACTATAATGTGCACTATTTCTGCAGTAAAAATTTAATAAAATGCTATAATTAACTGTGAAAGATATATAGATCAACATTTAAAACTTCCTTTATTCAACACAATTGTAATATTTTGCAATAAATGTCCAACAATATTTGAAAAATTATGTCAGTTAATTGCCTTCTTTTCATGTGAATCAGAGGAAGATCAAAACAAAAAACAAATTGTAGCATCCACACTAACTTACAATTAGAGTATTCACCAGGTTAAAAGAGACCTCTAGTTACCTCTTCCACCATTATTTTGGTAAGAATTTTTTATTATTTGTAAGCAAATTAAGGTTGTTGAAAAATATTCATTCTTATTATGTCCTGCTTTGGAATCAGGATGGTCTACAAAGGGGTCAAAATGAATTATATTTATTTTCACAGGGAATTATGTAGAATAGCTTTTGGTATATAAATACACTCTTAAACGAACCACTTGTTCAGTCTACAAGAAATACAGTCATAAATACTGGTCTGGGTTAGAGAAACAAAAAAGCATGTGTATTCTGACATATCAAGTAAAAACCATCTTTCATCCCAGCACGCATTCTCAGATGCTTAATGGCTAAGTTCTTTTCTCAAGTACGGCAAAGTGAATTTTAAAGAAAAATACAGCCCATTATGAAAAATATAGTACAAAGACTGAATAGATGGAAAAATCTGCTCCAACACTTTTTCTCCTTTTCAAAAGACAAAAAAAAAAAAAATACACAAAAGGAAAGCAATTTAGCAGAAAGTACTGCAATAGCTGATGCCACTGGATTTATAGTCACCTTTGGCAGAGCACTGCCGTGAAAAAGCAGAGGTACCGCTATTACAAGAAAAGATTACGTACTTTCAAGAAAGGGTAGGATTAATCACTCTCCAACAGACAACCTCACCAGGAAAACTTCAAAAATTCTAGATAGCATTTACTGAAAGGGAAACAAACAAAACAAACCAGGGATATATAAAAAAAAAAAAAAAGCAAACCCTAATTTAAAATAAAAAATCTCATCATTTAAGAGTAACTACCATATAATTTCTAAGACTATATATTTTATAAATTCCATGTGCTAAGCAAACCTTAATTTTCAAATGAAGAATTATAAAACCAAAAATATCAGCGAGTTTTTAGTTAAAAACCCTATATTTAGCACTGCAAGGGAATGTAAGTTACTCTTGATCAACATTCATTTTTAAAATCATAGCACCAATAAAGAAGAACACTCATGGGGCACCAGGGTGGCTCAGTGGGTTGAGCATGTGACTATTTGGCTCAGGTCAAGATCCCAGGGTTGTGGGATCAAGCCCGCATTGGGCTGCACGCTGGGCATGCTTAAGATTCTCTTTCTCTCTTTCCCGCTCTCTCCCCCTCACTCCACCCTCCCCCTCCTGCGTGCTCTCTCAGAAAAATAAAAGGAAATATGCTCAGCATGTCATCAATTCATTTATTTGTCTTATATAACAACCTCCAAAAGGACTAACACCAGTTGGAGAAATGTAATCAAGTAGAAATTAGTTTTATTTACTGAATAAAATGATATCTACACTTAGTGCTACTTGACAATGATCCAGTGAGCAACTATAAGAAATCTTCAAAAAGTGGGATCTAATTTCAGTTTTCAATTAAAGTATCACACATTCTTCCCAAGGGACATGCAATGTATTTAACTCTAAAGAAGGTAACCATGCACCCGAATTTGCTTCTAGGGGTTTTATGAGGTTTTTTTATATGTTATTTTTTAGGTTGTTTTCTTCTACTAATTTTTTTATTCAAAATTTGCAGACATCTACAAAATTGCAATATTTTAATAAAATGCTTACTTTCACTTTTATCTTTTAAAATCTAAATATAAATATTTCTACATCTCTGTATAATATTAATGAAAATATAAGAAAAAGCTACAAATGCAAACATTTTTAATTAAAATTAGGTAGTAAGGGTTCAAACAAGCTGAATACTTCAATAGAATTGATGACTGAACTGCCCCCAAAAGATGCCCAATTAAGCATCTTCATTATCATATTAATTATAATTCACACACACACACACACACACACACACACACACACACAAAAGGCCTCTTCCACAGATCAAATATTTGTGAAAGTAACTTAACTTAGCATACAGAAGTACTATATATCATTAAGAATTACTTTTTCTTAAACTATTTTCTATTTATGACTAAAAGATTAAATTTAAACTGATACTGCAAGTATAATTTTTGAAACTTTACTATAAAAATGTCAGTAGTAGTTCCTTCCTTAGCATTCCTCTCCACTAATGACTTAAAAACAAGGCAGCCTGATGAATTAAAACAGGGATTGGCAAACTTCAGCTTGTGGGAGAAATCCAGTCCCCCATTTTTAGAACTAAAGTTTTATTAAAACAGATCTATACTCCTTCCTCCCCATGTCTGTGGATGCTTTTGTGCTAGACTGGCAAAAAAGCTAATATACTTACTATCTAGCCCTTTACAGGAAGTCTGCTGACTCCTGAACTAAAGGTATAGATTTAGATCCTCGTTATTTTAAAGGCATGCGAGCGTACAAACACACCCATATCATAGTATGATCTTTCGTAGACAACCTATGAGGTTGATCATTTAAGAATCTGTATTTCTGGGGTGTCTGGGTGGCTCAGTTGGTTGGGTGTCCGACTTCGGCTCAGATCATGATCTCGCAGTTCCGTGAGTTCAAGCCCTGCGTCGGGCTCTGTGATGGCAGCTCAGAGACTGGAGCCTGCTTTGGATTCTGTGTCTCCCTCTCTGCTCCTCCCCAACATATGCTCGCTCTCTCTCTCTCTCTCTCTCTCAAAAATAAACAAACATTAAAAAAAAAAAAGAATCTGTATTTCTTCTGTTTTAGAATTGTATACCAACTACTTTCCAGTTTCTGGACTCTTGATAAAACAGAGGATACTGGTTAATTCTGATTTGCATTGCTTTAGACTCCACCGCATATTTTCATATGCTATAATGTTTCCGACAGTTTGTTTTAAAAGAAAATACCACTCAATGTTATAATTTCACAAGGTCTAATTTTAGCCATTTAAAATATAAAGAATGGTAATGTAGAAATTTAGATTTTAAACATTAAGAAGATGGCTAGATGGGTGGAACTGGGGATGAAACTAAATCAAATATACATCACAAAGACAAAGGAACTGAGCTTTAAAGATAAGAATTATTTTAACAGGATGAAATATATTCTAGACTTAAGGAATTGCTGAACACATGGCCCTTTGTGAAAGAGTGAGTAGTAAGAAGTAACCTGTGTCAACAATTCTTTCCCCTACTTACCTCCACAGCCAAAAAAGGAAAAAAAAAAAAAAAAGTTACGCAGTAAACATAACTCATGTCCAAAATTTCTTTAAAATGAAACACAAGAGTGAAAGATTAAAACGACTGGGATTACTAAATCGAAAAGTGGGTAACTACTAGGCATATTTAAATTCACCAAAAATGTTAAAAATTATAGAATATGGGGAAGATAACCAACTTATCTTTCTTCTGTTGCAGATAAAAATTAGATATACTGTGGTTCAAATTAAAGCATAAGTTAATTAAATTATAAACATAAACATCTTTCTACCTACGAAGAATTCTGAGTAAATCAGAAGGTGCTATTTCTTGGAATGATTTATGTCATACGTGACTAAAGGAAGAGAGGTCTATCAAGTACCTTCTGGTAGTCTTTCATGAACTCTTAGTTTATTGCACATAAATCAAGACAAAAATCACCTTGTTTTACTTCCTAAGAAATTCTGTAGTACTGTATTATGTTTAAAATCTATCTGAAAATCTATACTATTCAAATATAGTAGTATATTTAAATACATAATATTTGAACACAAATAAGGTGGTGATATAGTAAAATACACTTTTTCTATATTATTCTCTTATATTCTAGACAGATTTGTGTAGCTCAAACCAAAAACATTTCATTAATCCGTAATCCTAAAATACTGAGTATACCTTCTTATGATCATAATATGCCAAATCACTGAAGAAAAATTCTCATTTAAACATTATAAAACAAAACAATACTGACACTCGTTATTTTCTTCTTGTAAATAACGTGTCACTTTCAATGCATGAAGTTAAAACCAAAGACAAACAACCAAAGCTTACCTTTTAGCAAAACTACCCCATCATCCAATTATTTACATGTATATCACTAGTTACTACTACCCCAAGTAACCATATGATTACCATATTTAACACCCAAATTACATACCAACAATTCAATAGTCTCTATATTCAATCTTATAAAAATTAATAAAATCACATGATTAGGAACTGTGAAAATTAGTAATGGGAACCCTCACTAAAATGGATTTGGGAGGTTTTGGCAGGGGGAGCTCATATCCTACCACTCATCATCAACTGCAGACCTAACAGGAAGAGATGGACTTGACCTTGCAGTCCCCTCTATTCCACTACTCCAACTGGAGGTGACAACTTTTCTCATCCCCCGCCAGGCAACAGCTCCACCAATGAGAAGTCCCACAATTTGAATTCCTGTTTTACTCCAATGGACTGGTAGATCCTAACTGCCTTCCCAACATCCTTTTCTGCTTAAAAAAGGGTGTCTGTCCTTTGTTTACCTGCACTTGCCTATCGTTTTATATGTATATGTATAGATATATAGATAGATAGATAGATATATTTTTTTTTTTTTTTGAGAGAGAGAGAGAGAGAGAGAGAGTGAGAGTAAATGGGGGAGGGGCAGAGAGAGAAGGGGACAGAAGACCCGAAGCATGTTCCGTGCTAACAGGCTCATGGCTCGAACTCACAAACCATGAATTCTTGACATCATTGGAGTCAGACACTCAACCGACTGAGCTACCCAGGCACCCCTTGCCTACCGTTTTTAGCAGCTTGTTTGTCCTGGATTGCAATTCTCTTTTATTCTCTAATAAACCCATCTGTTCCTATTAAAAAACTTACAGTTTTACTTTTAAGGTTAACAAAACCCAGTAGTAATTTTATGTAATTTCATTTTAATTTTTTATCCTTACTATTTACACCCAAGAAAGGAAAGTACACTGTTAATTTTTTTTAAACGCCCCAGCTTATGTCATAACGAGACCTTATCTGTTATAGAATAAAAATGCAACAACCTAGTATCTTAAGTATTCAATGTGAGTTTTCAACAACAAAAAAAGTGCATGTTTTTCATAGGTTCCTTCCCACTCCATTTTGTAAACAAAGGTTTACATTTGTGCATCTACTGACTTGGATTTTGAACGTAATCAATGGACACAAAGTAAAGGGGCCCACAATGGGATGGAGTCCAATACTTCATCCTCTTTTACACGTCCTCGAAGCAGCCCATTAGACAGAAATGGTTCAGAACATTCCCAATCCTCTACAGAAAATGAAATTCTAAGATCCTAGAGATGGAAGGACTCCAGATATCACACCCCCAATTTCCCCATTTTACAGGAAAAGAGACTGAAACCCATTTCAGCTGGCTTAACCAAAATTAGTCTGAAGACTAGAACACTTCTAACGATAAAGTCATCCTTCCAAAATTCCTTTACCCTTTTCCTCTAGGATGGCAAAGTCAGGTTATAATTTTAAAAGTAAAAAATACTAAAAAACAAATGGAAAACAAAGAATATGGAATAAAAACCTATCTAACTTAAGGCAGAAAGGCTTCCTAAGCAGACTTGACTCCCTACTAATTAACTTATCCCTTTTCAGTTCCATTCAGATTCTATCACACCTTGTTTCTCTTGAAAAGAAATTCATTGCAAAGTAACTGCTTCCAAGCAGGCACCATTTCTAGTTGTTTCTAAAGTAAAGTGCCTATTCCTCCTGCTGCAGTAGTTCATGCTGAGAATCACAACCTACTGCTGACACAGTACTCGTTCTTCCTTTTATACAAAGTCCTCTTTAATAAAGAACTAAGAGTTGAGAAGTAAAAGTATTTCAAAGTCCTTGTTTCTCCTCTGGAGCTAGAATTCCAAATGACTAGAATTCTTCCATAGACAAAAAGGATGGCAGGGGAGAAGAGGAGATAAAAATGGGGCTTAATTCTAGCTACACTGTTTCCCTTTTAACTACTCTGAACAAAAATCATTTCTAAATTTTTCAGGGCTGTAATTATGTTTTACAACATAAGCAGCAAGTCAAACATTCTAATACTATCTTACAAGTGCAAAGTCACTAAATAATCATTTAATGCCTACTATGTGCAAGAAACTTTCATATCTCAATAGCAATTTTGCAGCCTTATGATTAAGAAGAGCCAGTTCCATGACTCTTAAAGAAAAAAAACAAACAAACAGTACTCTTACAAGATTTTTTTAGGACTGTACTAGCAACAAAAATAAATGAAAATAAGGCCTTCCTAAAGAGTGTCTGGCACTAGTTGCCTTTCAACAAGTACTTGCTGAAATAAACTAATGAAGGACCTGAAAATTGAAACTACAGAAAAACTCTCACAGTATCGTATACTGAATATTCACCAAAACAGTCTCTGCATGGTCTTAAAAGCTATACATAGACATTACTGCATTTAATTGTGATGCTAACTGCATGACCCAAGTAGGATTATTATCCTATTTAACTGAACAACTTGGGCATAGTTCAGTGGAGCACACAGAACTGTACGAGTTAAGGCTGCCATATACTAACAGCAGGGGCACCCTACCATTTACTAGGTGGAAGCCAGGGATATAAAGTAGCCTGCTACGTGCTGGATAAATCCACAGAATTATCCAGTCCAAAATGCTACCACTATTGAGAGATACTGATCAAGAATACGTAACTATAATGAATCCTAACCAAATAACAACCAGATAACTCAGGTGAACATTCATGGTTTTCCACCAACTGGCTCCTATTTCTGTCTCCAACTCAATTAGGATCATTATTCCAACCTCTCTTTGGTATTCCTCTTAACTATCATAATTTGCTTTTCTCTGCTTTTGCCCATATTGCTTGCCTAGAATATTTTCCTAGTCCTTCCCTGCTACTCTGAATCCTTATCTACTAATGTATAGCAACATCATCAAGTGCAATGACTTTGCCTATAATCTGACTTTACAGAATGTCAGTAGACTTCTAAATAATTCTCTAAATTCAACTGTTTAACAAGTTCTAGTCTTTTAGTTAGGACTGGAAACTATATGAAGAATCACATTTTTCATTTCTTTTGAATACTCCCGTAAAACAATACATTGCCACTTGGAATTACAGAATTATTTCTCAAGGAAATAATCTAATACAGCATGTTCATTTTAAAAGAATAAAAAAATAAAAGACACCTAATTCTTTAACAGAAAGAAAAGAACCAGAATTCAGGCCACAGTTAATGTTATGTTATTACATATTCAGGCCACAGTAATGTTAATCTAATGTTAACGCTTAGTAAGTGTTGGTTAAATGAACTCCAAGGTACAAAAATCACCTTGTAAGTTGGCATTCAGCAAAATTACACTGTAGTTTAAAAGACAATCCATGCTTTATCAGAGATTGCTTATTTTACTGTATCTTCCACAAGTCAAGAAAACAATAAATGAGATTTTTAAATAATTTTGATAATTATAACAAAAACTCACATTTTTATTAAAAAATTCAATAAACTTGAGATGTCAGTTTTCTGCTCAGTCCTTGAAAGAGTCACACATAAAATGACTTTATTTCGAAAAAAATAGCTTACAAAGATCAGAGTAGCCCATGGTTATAGTAATTCAAAATTATACTAGTAAACCAGGAATCTAGACAAGGACACCAGCAGCATTACTAGAAATGCAAACCTTTTTTCCCTTTCTAGATGTTGATATGAAAAGAATTAGATTATTCTATCCCAATAGTTTTCATCCCTAGATTAATCATAAGAACCAAATCATACCTACTTCTACATGGCAAAAAGAGAATTAAAATAATTAAATCATGTCACTGCTATATATGATGTATTATATAAAATTATGCTTTCCTGCTTCCCATCAGTAAGTATATGCCAACCTCACATTCTTTCTAGAAGCCAAGAAGTTCAAACATAAAGCATGTTTATAATATCATTCACTTGCTGTAGACTAATGCAGGAAATACATTAAATTCATCTTGCCTCATTTTTGGTTAGAAATTTTAAAATTCAGATTTTCCCTATTTCTTGTAAGCATTTGATATCAGATGTAACCTTCTCATCTAGTTTTTTTAAAACCTCAAAGTAGATTAATTTCATATAGTCCAACATTTAAGAAGACATTCTATTAGTCAAATTACATGTGCATTGGGGCGCCTAGGTGACTCAGTCAGCTGAGCTTCCAACTTCGGCTCAGGTCATGATCTCACGGTTCATTCGGTTCGTGGGTTCAAGCCCTGCATCAGGCTCTGTGCTGACAGCTCAGAGCCTGGAGTGTGCTTTGGGTTCTATGTCTCCCTCTCTCTCTTCCCCTCTCCTACTCACACACTGTCTCTCTCTCCCTCAAAAATAAACATATATATATATATATATATTTTAATTAGATATGTATTACAAATTCTAATAGCTCAATCTTACTTTGGAAAACATTTCCTACTTTCTCCTCCACAGTCAAATGAAAGAAGGCAAACCAATCTGTTACTCTGGAATATTCATTATGCATCTCATTAAAAAGTAAAAACATGTTTGGTAAAGAGTCTTCCTGACTTCATTCTAAATACAGTAAGAAAGATTCTAAAATTAAAAAAAAAATTATAGCTGTAAACTTATAATTACGTGTTCACCTTCATATAGCGTTCAGCTATTAGAATGTATTAGCAAGTCACATACAAGTGAGGATTTGGAACACCCAATCTTTGCTTTTATTTGGCAATTAGTATTAGGCCTATATTTTAACTCCTTTGTGTCAACTTGTTCATTACTCAAATGCATTAAAGGTAACAGTGTTGCCTAAAGAAAAATACTTGGTTTTACAAAATTGGACTTGCTGGTGGTACTCATTAAAAGTACAAGGAGCAGGGGCACCTGGGTGGCTTGATTGGTTAAGCGTCCGACTTCGGCTCAGGTCATGATCTCACGGTCCCTGAGTTCGAGCCCCGCGTCGGGCTTTGTGCTGACAGCTCAGAGCCCGGAGCCTGTTTCAGATTCTGTGTCTCCCTCTCTCTCTGCCCTCCCCTGTTCATGCTCTGTCTCTGTCTCAAATAAATAAACGTTAAAAGTACAAGGGGCAGACTGGCTGTTAAAAGAAAAAAAAAAGTTGAGACTACGTTGAGAAACAGTAAAAGCTGAATCCATTTAAAAGAAAAGCAAAATCTAAAAATAACTGATTTAACTTTATTTTTTTTTCTTTTAATCCAGTGATGATATTCTTCTGTTGGGAACAATAAATGTCTGCTTTTAGTTCCAAACAGTCCATCTAGATCCAACAATGCACTATTCTTGTCACTACATGGAGTTTTGCTGAATAGTTTGAACCCATACTGACAAAATTAAATTTTAGTCCCATCTTCAAAAGACTAAAACAGGAACCCTAAACTAGAAGGTAATGATCACTGGGTTTAGGAATAAAAACATATAAACATTTGTAGCCAAAAATAATTCTAGTCTCAACTATCTAGACATTTGGGCAAGAGCCCTTGAGACATACTCTTGGAAATTCAGATTCAGATCTAGCCTGGTCAGATTTTACCATTTCAACAGGAATGTGTGCACGACTGGTATTTACTATGAAAGTAGATTTCACTCAATAGTACATATTAATGGCCCATCTGAAAACTTTTTAAGTTTTTTGAAAGATAACACACTAATCACAAATGAAACTTGAAGCATATCCTGATACTATATACAGTACTGCTTTGAAATAAAGATTTTAAAAGATTATAAGGAAAATGCAAAGCACATGTTTAACTAACTTAGCAAGTTTCCTCTGCTCTTCTCAGGAGCCAGATACAATCTGAAAGGTAAAGCTCCCTCCTTTTTTTTTTTTTTTTTTTGACAATAGTAATTCTTTTGTGATCGCCTTGTGATTTTTTTTCTTACTACCAACACGTTACTTTAATATGTATAAGGAGATATCCTAAAGATGAATAAAGCACTTGCTTTTAAAAATTTTAATATTTAAAAATAAGTGTATTTTAGTTAAATATGGTTAAATTTCATCATAAAAACAATTTTATTTCAAGTTAAATAGTATAAAAGTGAAAGGTATTTTCCACTGTTCAGAATTAAAAACAAAAATGATTCCGAAGAATGAGCAGGTATTCGGAAAAACTATGCTATGCTATGACAAGACTATTATAGTTCATGCATAGTCAGGAAAAATAATTCTCCTTGTATTAATAGTTCAGAGTACGTGTACATAACAAATGTGACTACGAAAGGGAAAACACCAAGAGAATACACTTATCCATTTGCATTATACTAACAAAATGATCTAAAACTTCTAGAAATATCAACCCTTCTTAACTGTTTATATAAAATTAATTTACACGATTTTCTAATTTCTTTTTCCAAAGGGCAAGTCAAACAACCAAATGAAATTCAACCTCTAATTCATTAGAACAATAGGTCATAAATTCACTATCTACCAAAGCAGTTAAGGTGCGTCCTATGTTATTGTCTTTAAATCTCATTCCAAACCATATTGCATTCAATATACCCCTAGTATAAGCAAAGAGATTTCCCCTTAGAAACTTCTAGCTCCTTGCAAAGACAGTAGTTACTATAGCAAAACTTTAGAACTCTATGTGGATACGTATTTAGCTACCATTAACAGAGAGATGAGAAACACCCCAGCAACCTATAGACTGAATAGATGTAGAATTAAGAGAAAAGCGAACACCATATGATTTCACAAATATTATATACTTGATCATACCATTTTTTGGAATTTAAACAGAAAAAGCAACCACTCAGCAGTAGAGAAGGACTGGGGAGATACAGCAAATGTGGAAAACTTTCAATGAAAGGATACAGCCTTAAAGCACCAGTCTGAGTTCCGACGGCCAGGATCTTCTGTACAGGATCAAAGGCCAGGGCTGAAGGTTGATAGGGAAATCCATGGCGAACAGTCTAGGGATGGGCAAATGACATCACAGCAACCAAGGCAGCAAGCAGAATTTAAAAACAGAAAAGTCAGTAGAGGCATTAGCATCTAGAACCAATTATAACTGATGCAGAACACATACACATGCACTCACTGCCTTAAAAAAAAAAAAAAAAAAAAACAGTACAAAACGTACATCAACAAAACTTATGCACACAGAACCTGAAACCAAAAGAAGTGAGTGTGTGTACATGTGTGTGTAGAGCACACCACACACACATACACAAATACCTCCCAATGTGACACTTTCATTTCTGCCCTTCCATAATCCTGGGATTCTACGGAAGAAAATTTCTTAACACTCTATACTATCAAGTCTCAGACCAAAATACCAAAGTTTGCGGTAGTAAAAGAGATCTGTAAATTAATGTAAAAATGCAGTTCGTGTTTTATTTCAAGTGTGATAACTTCATCGTTACTTTATTTGGATCCTAAATGCAAGTACTGCTAAAGAAAAGCTGTCATACAATTACTTTCGTCAAGGATTCGGGAAAGCAATTATCAAACCTCTATCCCCAAATTTTGCAATTGTAACAGAATGAAAATAAAGTGCAACATATTATTTTTGAATTTTGCTGTTAAACCCCGAATTTCAGGGCATTGGGGCAAAAATGTGCATGCAGCCATTTTTAAGAAACTGACATATGAAAGCACGGTATTCATAAGGCAGGTATTAACATCGAGACAAGTTTGTATATCTCACTGAGCAGCCAGTGAACTAATTCGCTGCATCATTCTTTCCCAATTACAGACCGCTATGGCAATTGTGCCATTAATAGGCAAAAATCTCAGTACCAACTTTTTAATCAAACAGAATGCTGAAAGGACCCTGTGATTTCGTATTTTAAGCTTCCGGCCACATTTTAAGGGAAAGGTGATAAGCAAATATCCAGTTGAACAGGTCTGGTTTTTTGATGAACAATATTCATTCGAAACTGTTTCCAAAGGAAACTTCGAAGTTGGTGAATTACATTAAAATGCGTGAATGTAAAGGCTGTAAGGTTATTGACAATACAAATTAAAGGTCGGTGAAATACGTTAGAAGCAACCTTGAAATGACTGCTGCATGTGAAAAGGAGGGGGGG